>NW_027207443.1:0-300000 GCF_963455315.2 Globicephala melas | reverse complement strand
AGTCAGCATCTTAGCACGCTGTGTCGCTACCGGCACACCCAGCATGAACCCATGCCTGGAAGGAAGGCCCTGATTCGCCGTGCAGAAGCGGAGGCGTGCTGCAGCTTCCAGGAGGCGGTGGCCTCTGCTCTGCATGCCTTTAACGGCAGCACAGCTTTCTGGACACCTGGGAGGCTAGCCGGGGCACCCTGCTCCCGGCAGGAACACTGAGTACCCCCAGGTGCACCTAGGTCTGCTAAGCAACATCCAGGCCCGTAGCCCTTCAGAGCACCCTGTGTGCAGGCCGAGTGTAGGGAAACGCACTGCCCTCTCCTTCGGAGCAGCTTAGTTTCCTCGGCACTCGCACACGTTCGCGAACGCCGTTCTGGCACGTCCCACGTGGCGCGGAGGTCTTACGCGGTGCCCTAGTCGGAGCTGCCCTCAGAGGAGCCCTCGTCTTCGCGTTCCATCCAGGACCTCCTGACTGAAGTCACCGTGCCTCGTAGAGAACGGCGGCTTGGCTTCTTACTGCACTTCAAGTCCTGTTCCTTCTGCGGCACTGCAGGCAGCCCCAGGCCCAGAGGAGCAGCTACGGCGTTCCTCGGTTGAGACAGTTCGCCGGATGCGGGACTCCCTACTTCGATAAGTTGATTCAGGGAAGGAAACGCAGGGTAACCGGTGTCTCTTGGGACTCGTTAGAAGCCACAGGGATGTACGCTGAGTGTGCCCATGAAAACGGGGGCCTGCTGGAACAAGCCCTGCTTTCCCATTTTGAGGGCGGCATTCATGCCTGCCTTGAAGCTACCTGACATTCCCGGCTCCCGACAGGCCAGTGAGCCCTGGAAGAATGCTTCGGGGAAAATTGTGAGTTTGCTCTCTCTAAACCAGGGGCTTCCGTGGCCGCGGCGGCGGTCCGCATGACAGGCTCTAGAGCGAAAGGAAACCGCGACGTGAGAACTCGCCTCCAGGTTAGGCCCTGAGTAGCCATGCAGAAATGAAGGCATGCAGCTGTTTCCACAAGTTCTCAGTCGCTTATGTGCTTTATTTTAAAGGAAATACGCGTCCGGGGACTCCTAGGCCCCATGGGTGTGCATCGTTTTCCCTCCGAGGTCACTGAGTGCCTCCAGACACCTGTGGGCCAGCGGAGCAACGTCGAGCTCCATTGGTTGATCCCCCGGAGGACCTCTGTGCCTGCCGAGTGCTGGGCAGCAACACACTGCGCGTTCCTTGAGGAGCGCTACATCTCCAGAGCCCTCGAACGCCCTCGGGACAACATGGCTGGTGAGTGCGACGTGCCCAGGAAGACTCTGTCATGGCCCTTGTGTGAGCTGCCATGAGAGAACACTGTGCTTGGAACACTGCGAGACCCACCCTCGTACCCGAAGTCACTCTGCTCGAGGAGAAAGTCAGCATCTTAGCACGCTGTGTCGCTACCGGCACACCCAGCATGAACCCATGCCTGGAAGGAAGGCCCTGATTCGCCGTGCAGAAGCGGAGGTGTGCTGCAGCTTCCAGGAGGCGGTGGCCTCTGCTCTGCATGCCTTTAACGGCAGCACAGCTTTCTGGACACCTGGGAGGCTAGCCGGGGCACCCTGCTCCCGGCAGGAACACTGAGTACCCCCAGGTGCACCTGGGTCTGCTAAGCAACATCCAGGCCCGTAGCCCTTCAGAGCCTCCTGTGTGCAGGCCGAGTGTAGGGAAACGCACTGCCGTCTCCTTCGGAGCAGCTTAGTTTCCTCGGCACTCGCACACGTTCGGGAACGCCGTTCTGGCACGTCCCACGTGGCGCGGAGGTCTTACGCGGTGCCCTAGTCGGAGCTGCCCTCAGAGGAGCCCTCGTCTTCACGTTCCATCCAGTACCTCCTGACTGAAGTCACCGTGCCTCCTAGAGGACGGCGGCTTGGGTTCTTACTGCACTTTAAGTCCTGTTCCTTCTGCGGCACTGCAGGCAGCCCCAGGCCCAGAGGAGCAGCTACGGCGTTCCTCGGTTGAGACAGTTCGCCGGATGCGGGACTCCCTACTTCGATAAGTTGATTCAGGGAAGGAAACGCAGGGTAACCGGTGTCTCTTGGGACTCGTTAGAAGCCACAGGGATGTACGCTGAGTGTGCCCATGAAAACGGGGGCCTGCTGGAACTAGCCCTGCTTTCCCATTTTGAGGGCGGCATTCATGCCTGCCTTGAAGCTACCTGACATTCCCGGCTCCCGACAGGCCAGTGAGCCCTGGAAGAATGCTTCGGGGAAAATTGTGAGTTTGCTCTCTCTAAACCAGGGGCTTCCGTGGCCGCGGCGGCGGTCTGCATGACAGGCTCTAGAGCGAAAGGGAACCGCGACGTGAGAACTCGCCTCCAGGTTAGGCCCTGAGTAGCCATGCAGAAATGAAGGCATGCAGCTGTTTCCAGAAGTTCTCAGTCGCTTATGTGCTTTATTTTAAAGGAAGTACGCGTCCGGGGACTCCTAGGCCCCATGGGTGTGCATCGTTTTCCCTCCGAGGTCACTGAGTGCCTCCAGACACCTGTGGGCCGGCGGAGCAACGTCGAGCTCCATTGGTTGATCCCCCGGAGGACCTCTGTGCCTGCCGAGTGCTGGGCAGCAACACACTGCGCGTTCCTTGAGGAGCGCTACATCTCCAGAGCCCTCGAACGCCCTCGGGACAACATGGCTGGTGAGTGCGCAGTGCCCAGGAAGACTCTGTCATGGCCCTTGTGTGAGCTGCCATGATAGAACACTGTGCTTGGAACACTGCGAGACCCACCCTCGTACCCGAAGTCACTCTGCTCGAGGAGAAAGTCAGCATCTTAGCACGCTGTGTCGCTACCGGCACACCCAGCATGAACCCATGCCTGGAAGGAAGGCCCTGATTCGCCGTGCAGAAGCGGAGGCGTGCTGCAGCTTCCAGGAGGCGGTGGCCTCTGCTCTGCATGCCTTTAACGGCAGCACAGCTTTCTGGACACCTGGGAGGCTAGCCGGGGCACCCTGCTCCCGGCAGGAACACTGAGTACCCCCAGGTGCACCTAGGTCTGCTAAGCAACATCCAGGCCCGTAGCCCTTCAGAGCACCCTGTGTGCAGGCCGAGTGTAGGGAAACGCACTGCCCTCTCCTTCGGAGCAGCTTAGTTTCCTCGGCACTCGCACACGTTCGCGAACGCCGTTCTGGCACGTCCCACGTGGCGCGGAGGTCTTACGCGGTGCCCTAGTCGGAGCTGCCCTCAGAGGAGCCCTCGTCTTCGCGTTCCATCCAGGACCTCCTGACTGAAGTCACCGTGCCTCGTAGAGAATGGCGGCTTGGCTTCTTACTGCACTTCAAGTCCTGTTCCTTCTGCGGCACTGCAGGCAGCCCCAGGCCCAGAGGAGCAGCTACGGCGTTCCTCGGTTGAGACAGTTCGCCGGATGCGGGACTCCCTACTTCGATAAGTTGATTCAGGGAAGGAAACGCAGGGTAACCGGTGTCTCTTGGGACTCGTTAGAAGCCACAGGGATGTACGCTGAGTGTGCCCATGAAAACGGGGGCCTGCTGGAACAAGCCCTGCTTTCCCATTTTGAGGGCGGCATTCATGCCTGCCTTGAAGCTACCTGACATTCCCGGCTCCCGACAGGCCAGTGAGCCCTGGAAGAATGCTTCGGGGAAAATTGTGAGTTTGCTCTCTCTAAACCAGGGGCTTCCGTGGCCGCGGCGGCGGTCCGCATGACAGGCTCTAGAGCGAAAGGAAACCGCGACGTGAGAACTCGCCTCCAGGTTAGGCCCTGAGTAGCCATGCAGAAATGAAGGCATGCAGCTGTTTCCACAAGTTCTCAGTCGCTTATGTGCTTTATTTTAAAGGAAATACGCGTCCGGGGACTCCTAGGCCCCATGGGTGTGCATCGTTTTCCCTCCGAGGTCACTGAGTGCCTCCAGACACCTGTGGGCCGGCGGAGCAACGTCGAGCTCCATTGGTTGATCCCCCGGAGGACCTCTGTGCCTGCCGAGTGCTGGGCAGCAACACACTGCGCGTTCCTTGAGGAGCGCTACATCTCCAGAGCCCTCGAACGCCCTCGGGACAACATGGCTGGTGAGTGCGCAGTGCCCAGGAAGACTCTGTCATGGCCCTTGTGTGAGCTGCCATGAGAGAACACTGTGCTTGGAACACTGCGAGACCCACCCTCGTACCCGAAGTCACTCTGCTCGAGGAGAAAGTCAGCATCTTAGCACGCTGTGTCGCTACCGGCACACCCAGGATGAACCCATGCCTGGAAGGAAGGCCCTGATTCGCCGTGCAGAAGCGGAGGCGTGCTGCAGCTTCCAGGAGGCGGTGGCCTCTGCTCTGCATGCCTTTAAGGGCAGCACAGCTTTCTGGACACCTGGGAGGCTAGCCGGGGCACCCTGCTCCCAGCAGGAACACTGAGTACCCCCAGGTGCACCTGGGTCTGCTAAGCAACATCCAGGCCCGTAGCCCTTCAGAGCCCCCTGTGTGCAGGCCGAGTGTAGGGAAACGCACTGCCCTCTCCTTCGGAGCAGCTTAGTTTCCTCGGCACTCGCACACGTTCGCGAACGCCGTTCTGGCACGTCCCACGTGGCGCGGAGGTCTTACGCGGTGCCCTAGTCGGAGCTGCCCTCAGAGGAGCCCTCGTCTTCGCGTTCCATCCAGGACCTGCTGACTGAAGTCACCGTGCCTCCTAGAGGACGGCGGCTTGGGTTCTTACTGCACTTTAAGTCCTGTTCCTTCTGCGGCACTGCAGGCAGCCCCAGGCCCAGAGGAGCAGCTACGGCGTTCCTCGGTTGAGACAGTTCGCCGGATGCGGGACTCCCTACTTCGATAAGTTGATTCAGGGAAGGAAACGCAGGGTAACCGGTGTCTCTTGGGACTCGTTAGAAGCCACAGGGATGTACGCTGAGTGTGCCCATGAAAACGGGGGCCTGCTGGAACAAGCCCTGTTTTCCCATTTTGAGGGCGGCATTCATGCCTGCCTTGAAGCTACCTGACATTCCCGGCTCCCGACAGGCCAGTTAGCCCTGGAAGAATGCTTCGGGGAAAATTGTGAGTTTGCTCTCTCTAAACCAGGTGCTTCCGTGGCCGCGGCGGCGGTCCGCATGACAGGCTCTAGAGCGAAAGTGAACCGCGACGTGAGAACTCGCCTCCAGGTTAGGCCCTGAGTAGCCGTGCAGAAAGGGAGGCATGCAGCTGTTTCCAGAAGTTCTCAGTCGCTTATGTGCTTTATTTTAAAGGAAGTACGCGTCCGGGGACTCCTAGGCCCCACGGGTGTGCATCGTTTTCCCTCCGAGGTCACTGAGTGCCTCCAGACACCTGTGGGCCGGCGGAGCAACGTCGAGGTCCATTGGTTGATCCCCCGGAGGACCTCTGTGCCTGCCGAGTGCTGGGCAGCAACACACTGCGTGTTCCTTGAGGAGCGCTACATCTCCAGAGCCCTCGAACGCCCTCGGGACAACATGGCTGGTGAGTGCGCAGTGCCCAGGAAGACTCTGTCATGGCCCTTGTGTGAGCTGCCATGATAGAACACTGTGCTTGGAACACTGCGAGACCCACCCTCGTACCCGAAGTCACTCTGCTCGAGGAGAAAGTCAGCATCTTAGCACGCTGTGTCGCTACCGGCACACCCAGCATGAATCCATGCCTGGAAGGAAGGCCCTGATTCGCCGTGCAGAAGCGGAGGCGTGCTGCAGCTTCCAGGAGGCGGTGGCCTCTGCTCTGCATGCCTTTAACGGCAGCACAGCTTTCTGGACACCTGGGAGGCTAGCCGGGGCACCCTGCTCCCGGCAGGAACACTGAGTACCCCCAGGTGCACCTGGGTCTGCTAAGCAACATCCAGGCCCGTAGCCCTTCAGAGCCCCCTGTGTGCAGGCCGAGTGTAGGGAAACGCACTGCCCTCTCCTTCGGAGCAGCTTAGTTTCCTCAGCACTCGCACACGTTCGCGAACGCCGTTCTGGCACGTCCCACGTGGCGCGGAGGTCTTACGCGGTGCCCTAATCGGAGCTGCCGTCTGAGGAGCCCTCGTCTTCGCGTTCCATCCAGTACCTCCTGACTGAAGTCACCGTGCCTCCTAGAGGACGGCGGCTTGGGTTCTTACTGCACTTCAAGTCCTGTTCCTTCTGCGGCACTGCAGGCAGCCCCAGGCCCAGAGGAGCAGCTACAGCGTTCCTCGGTTGAGACAGTTCGCCGGATGCGGGACTCCCTACTTCGATAAGTTGATTCAGGGAAGGAAACGCAGGGTAACCGGTGTCTCTTGGGACTCGTTAGAAGCCACAGGGATGTACGCTGAGTGTGCCCATGAAAACGGGGGCCTGCTGGGACAAGCCCTGCTTTCCCATTTTGAGGGCGGCATTCATGCCTGCCTTGAAGCTACCTGACATTCCCGGCTCCCGACAGGCCAGTGAGCCCTGAAAGAATGCTTCGGGGAAAACACTGTGCTTTGAATACTTTGAGGACCTCGGACCTGTAGTCACTCTACCCGTGGAGAAACTCAGCCTCTTAGCATGCTGTGTTGCTACCGGCACTCCCAGCATGAACACATGCCTGGAAGTAAGGCTCTGATTGGCCGCGCAGAAGCGGAGGCGTGCTGCAGTTTCCATGAGGCGGTGGCCTCTGCTCTGGTTATCTTTAACTGCAGCACAGTTTGCCGGACACCTAGGAGGCTCACGTGGGCACCCTGTTTCCGGCAGGGACACTGAGTACCCCCAGGCCCACCTGGGTCTGCTAAGCAACATCCAGGCCCGGAGCCCTTTAGAGCCCCTCTGTGTATGCCGAGCGTAGGGAAACGCACCGCACTCTCTTTTGGAGCAGCCTAATTTCCCCAGCACTCGCACACGCTCAGGAACACTGTTCTAGCACATCCCACATGGCGTCCAAGTCTTACGCAATGCCCTAGTCCGAGCTGCACTCAGAGAAACCCTCGGCGTCGCATTCCGTCTGGGACCTCCTGCCTGAAGTCACCGTGCCTCCTCGAGAAAGTTGGCTTGCGTTCTTACTGCAATTTAAGTCCTCTTCTTCCTGTGGCGCTGCAGGCTTTTGAATAGCCACAGGCCCAGAGGAGCAGCTACGCCGTTCCTTGGTTGAGGCAGTTCGCTTGATGCAGAACTCCCTACTTCGAGAAGTTGATTCAGGGTAGGAAACACAGGGTAACCTGTGTCTCTTTGGACTTGTTAGATACCACAGGGGTGTATGCTGAGGGTGCCCATGGAAACGGGGGCCTGCTGGAAATAGACTTGCTTTCCCACTTTGAAGGCCGCATTCACGCTGCCTTGCAGCTACTTGACATTCCCTGCTCCTGACAGGCCTGGAAACCCTGTAAGAAGGCTGCGGGGAAAATTATGAGTTTGCTCTGTCTGAACCAGGTGCTTCCATGGCCGCGGTGGTGGTCCGCCTGACAAGCTCTAGAGCTAAAGGGAATCCCAACGTGAGAACTTGCCTCCAGGTTAGGCCCTGAGTAGCCGTGCAGAAAGGGAGGCATGTAGCTGTTTCCATGAGTTCTTAGTGGCTTATGTGCTTTAATTTACAGGAAGTAGACTTTTGAGTACTCCTAGGCCTCTCGGGTATGCATCATTTTCCCTCCAATTTCACTGACTACCTCCGGCTAGCTCAACCTGGGCCGGCTGAGCAACTTCAAGGCCCATCGGTTGATCCCTCGGAGGCCCTCTGTGCGTTTCCAGTGATGGGCAACACCCTGTACCTTCCTTGAGGAGACCTACATTTCCAGAGTCCTCGAATGGCCTCAGGACAACATTGCTGGTGAGTCCGAAGTGCCCAGGAAGACTTCGTCATGGCCCTTGTGTGAGCTGCCATGAGAAAACACTGTGCTTTGAATACTTGGAGGACCTCGTACCTGTAGTCACTCTATCCGAGGATAAACTCAGCCTCTTAGCATGCTGTGTCGCTACCGGCACACCTGGCATGAGCACATGCCTGGAAGTTAGGCCCCGATTGGCCACGCAGAAGCAGCGGTGTGCTGCAGTTTCCATGAGGCGGTGGCCTCTGCTTTGCATATCTTTAACTGCAGCACCGTTTTCTGGACACCTTGGAAGGTAGCGTGGGCACCCTGTTCCCGACGGGAACACTGAGTACCCCCAGGCCCACCTTGGGTCTGCTAAGCAACATCCAGGCCCGTAGCCCTTTAGAGCTCCTCTGTGTATGCCGAGCATAGGGAAATGCACCACACTCCTTTTTGGAGCAGCTTAATTTCACCAGCACTTGCACACGCTCAGGAGCACTGTTCTAGCACATCCCACATGGCGTCAAAGTCTTACGCATTGCCCTAGTCCGAGCTGCACTCAGAGAAACCCTCGGCTTCGCATTCCATCTGGGACATCCTGCCTGAAGTCACCATGCCTCCTAGAGAAAGTCGGCTTGTGTTCCTACTGCAATTTAAGTCCTCTTCTTCCTGTGGCACTGCAGGCTTTTGAATAGCTACAGGCCCAGAGGAGCAGCTACGGTGTTCCTTGGTTGAGGCAGTTCGCTTGATGCAGAACACCCTACTTCGAGAAGTTGATTCAGGAGAGGAAACACAGGGTAACCTGTGTCTCTTTGGACTTGTTAGAAACCACAGGGGTGTATGCTGAGGGTGCCCATGGAAACGGGGGCCTGCTGGAACTACCCTTGCTTTCCCATTTTGAAGGCTGCATTCATGCTGCCTTGAAGCTGCATGACGTTCCCTGCTGTTGACAGGCCTGTTAAACCCTGTAGGAATGCTTCTTGGAAAAAAATGAGTTTGTTCCGTCTAAACCAGGTGCCTCCGTGGCCGCGGCGGTGGTCTGCCTGACAAGCTCTAGAGCTAAAAGGATACTCAACGTGGGAACTTGCCTCCATTTTAGGTCCCGAGTAGCCGGGCAGAAAGGGAGGCATACAGCTGTTTCCATGAGTTCTTAGTCGCTGTTCTGAATATTTTCAAGGAAGTACCCCTTTGAAGACTCCTAGGCCTCTCGGGAGTGCATCATTGTCCCTCCAAAGTCACTGAGTACCTCCGGAACCCTGTGGGCCGGCTTAGCAACATCGAGGCCGGTTGGTCTGTCCGGTGGAGGCCCTCTGAGTGTGCCGAGTGACGGGCAACACACTGCACGTTCCTTGAGGAGAACTACATTTCCAGAGTCCTCGAACAGCCGCAGGACCTCATTTCTGGTGAGTCCAAAGTGCCCAGGAAGTCTTTGTCATGGCCCTTGTGTGAGCTGCCATGAGAAAACACTCTGCACTGAATACTTCGAGAACCTCGTACCTAAAGTCACTCTGCTCGAGGAGAAAGTCAGCATCTTACCATGTTGTGTCGCTAAAGGGGCACCCAGCATGAACACGTGACTGGAGGTAAGGCCCTGATTGGCCACACAGAAGTGGAGGCATGCAGCAGTTTCCATGAGGCCGTGGCCTCTGCTCTGCATATCTTTAACTGCAGCACAGTTTGCCGGACACCTAGGAGGCTCGCGTGGGCACCCTGTTCCCGGCAGGGACACTGAGTACCCCCCAGGCCCACCTGGGTCTGCTAAGCAACATCCAGGCCCGGAGCCCTTTAGAGCCCCTGTGTGCAGGCCGAGCGTAGGGAAACGCACTGCTCTCTCCTTTGGAGCAGCTTAGTTTCCTCCGCACTCGCACACGTTCGCGAACACCGTTCTGGCACGTCCCACGTGGCCCGGAGGTCTTACGCGGTGCCCTAGTCGGAGCTGCCCTCAGAGGAGCCCTGGTCTTCGCGTTCCATCCAGGACCTCCTGACTGAAGTCACCGTGCCTCCTAGAGGACGGCGGCTTGGGTTCTTACTGCACTTTAAGTCCTGTTCCTTCTGCGGCACTGCAGGCAGCCCCAGGCCCAGAGGAGCAGCTACGGCGTTCCTCGGTTGAGACAGTTCGCCGGATGCGGGACTCCCTACTTCGATACGTTGATTCAGGGAAGGAAACGCAGGGTAACCGGTGTCTCTTGGGACTCGTTAGAAGCCACAGGGATGTACGCTGAGTGTGCCCATGAAAACGGGGGCCTGCTGGAACTAGCCCTGCTTTCCCATTTTGAGGGCGGCATTCATGCCTGCCTTGAAGCTACCTGACCTTCCCAGCTCCCGACAGGCCAGTGAGCCCTGGAAGAATGCTTCGGGGAAAACACTGTGCTTTGAATACTTTGAGGACCTCGGACCTGTAGTCACTCTACCCGTGGAGAAACTCAGCCTCTTAGCATGCTGTGTTGCTACCGGCACTCCCAGCATGAACACATGCCTGGAAGTAAGGCTCTGATTGGCCGCGCAGAAGCGGAGGCGTGCTGCAGTTTCCATGAGGCGGTGGCCTCTGCTCTGGTTATCTTTAACTGCAGCACAGTTTGCCGGACACCTAGGAGGCTCACGTGGGCACCCTGTTTCCGGCAGGGACACTGAGTACCCCCAGGCCCACCTGGGTCTGCTAAGCAACATCCAGGCCCGGAGCCCTTTAGAGCCCCTCTGTGTATGCCGAGCGTAGGGAAACGCACCGCACTCTCTTTTGGAGCAGCCTAATTTCCCCAGCACTCGCACACGCTCAGGAACACTGTTCTAGCACATCCCACATGGCGTCCAAGTCTTACGCAATGCCCTAGTCCGAGCTGCACTCAGAGAAACCCTCGGCGTCGCATTCCGTCTGGGACCTCCTGCCTGAAGTCACCGTGCCTCCTCGAGAAAGTTGGCTTGCGTTCTTACTGCAATTTAAGTCCTCTTCTTCCTGTGGCGCTGCAGGCTTTTGAATAGCCACAGGCCCAGAGGAGCAGCTACGCCGTTCCTTGGTTGAGGCAGTTCGCTTGATGCAGAACTCCCTACTTCGAGAAGTTGATTCAGGGTAGGAAACACAGGGTAACCTGTGTCTCTTTGGACTTGTTAGATACCACAGGGGTGTATGCTGAGGGTGCCCATGGAAACGGGGGCCTGCTGGAAATAGACTTGCTTTCCCACTTTGAAGGCCGCATTCACGCTGCCTTGCAGCTACTTGACATTCCCTGCTCCTGACAGGCCTGGAAACCCTGTAAGAAGGCTGCGGGGAAAATTATGAGTTTGCTCTGTCTGAACCAGGTGCTTCCATGGCCACGGTGGTGGTCCGCCTGACAAGCTCTAGAGCTAAAGGGAATCCCAACGTGAGAACTTGCCTCCAGGTTAGGCCCTGAGTAGCCGTGCAGAAAGGGAGGCATGTAGCTGTTTCCATGAGTTCTTAGTGGCTTATGTGCTTTAATTTACAGGAAGTAGACTTTTGAGTACTCCTAGGCCTCTCGGGTATGCATCATTTTCCCTCCAATTTCACTGACTACCTCCGGCTAGCTCAACCTGGGCCGGCTGAGCAACTTCAAGGCCCATCGGTTGATCCCTCGGAGGCCCTCTGTGCGTTTCCAGTGATGGGCAACACCCTGTACCTTCCTTGAGGAGACCTACATTTCCAGAGTCCTCGAATGGCCTCAGGACAACATTGCTGGTGAGTCCGAAGTGCCCAGGAAGACTTCGTCATGGCCCTTGTGTGAGCTGCCATGAGAAAACACTGTGCTTTGAATACTTGGAGGACCTCGTACCTGTAGTCACTCTATCCGAGGATAAACTCAGCCTCTTAGCATGCTGTGTCGCTACCGGCACACCTGGCATGAGCACATGCCTGGAAGTTAGGCCCCGATTGGCCACGCAGAAGCAGCGGTGTGCTGCAGTTTCCATGAGGCGGTGGCCTCTGCTTTGCATATCTTTAACTGCAGCACCGTTTTCTGGACACCTTGGAAGCTAGCGTGGGCACCCTGTTCCCGACGGGAACACTGAGTACCCCCAGGCCCACCTTGGGTCTGCTAAGCAACATCCAGGCCCGTAGCCCTTTAGAGCTCCTCTGTGTATGCCGAGCATAGGGAAATGCACCACACTCCTTTTTGGAGCAGCTTAATTTCACCAGCACTTGCACACGCTCAGGAGCACTGTTCTAGCACATCCCACATGGCGTCAAAGTCTTACGCATTGCCCTAGTCCGAGCTGCACTCAGAGAAACCCTCGGCTTCGCATTCCATCTGGGACATCCTGCCTGAAGTCACCATGCCTCCTAGAGAAAGTCGGCTTGTGTTCCTACTGCAATTTAAGTCCTCTTCTTCCTGTGGCACTGCAGGCTTTTGAATAGCTACAGGCCCAGAGGAGCAGCTACGGTGTTCCTTGGTTGAGGCAGTTCGCTTGATGCAGAACACCCTACTTCGAGAAGTTGATTCAGGAGAGGAAACACAGGGTAACCTGTGTCTCTTTGGACTTGTTAGAAACCACAGGGGTGTATGCTGAGGGTGCCCATGGAAACGGGGGCCTGCTGGAACTACCCTTGCTTTCCCATTTTGAAGGCTGCATTCATGCTGCCTTGAAGCTGCATGACGTTCCCTGCTGTTGACAGGCCTGTTAAACCCTGTAGGAATGCTTCTTGGAAAAAAATGAGTTTGTTCCGTCTAAACCAGGTGCCTCCGTGGCCGCGGCGGTGGTCTGCCTGACAAGCTCTAGAGCTAAAAGGATACTCAACGTGGGAACTTGCCTCCATTTTAGGTCCCGAGTAGCCGGGCAGAAAGGGAGGCATACAGCTGTTTCCATGAGTTCTTAGTCGCTGTTCTGCTTTATTTTCAAGGAAGTACCCCTTTGAAGACTCCTAGGCCTCTCGGGAGTGCATCATTGTCCCTCCAAAGTCACTGAGTACCTCCGGAACCCTGTGGGCCGGCTTAGCAACATCGAGGCCGGTTGGTCTGTCCGGTGGAGGCCCTCTGAGTGTGCCGAGTGACGGGCAACACACTGCACGTTCCTTGAGGAGAACTACATTTCCAGAGTCCTCGAACAGCCGCAGGACCTCATTTCTGGTGAGTCCGAAGTGCCCAGGAAGTCTTTGTCATGGCCCTTGTGTGAGCTGCCATGAGAAAACACTCTGCATTGAATACTTCGAGAACCTCGTACCTAAAGTCACTCTGCTCGAGGAGAAAGTCAGCATCTTACCATGCTGTGTCGCTAAAGGGGCACCCAGCATGAACACGTGACTGGAGGTAAGGCCCTGATTGGCCGCACAGAAGTGGAGGCATGCAGCAGTTTCCATGAGGCCGTGGCCTCTGCTCTGCATATCTTTAACTGCAGCACAGTTTGCCGGACACCTAGGAGGCTCGCGTGGGCACCCTGTTCCCGGCAGGGACACTGAGTACCCCCCAGGCCCACCTGGGTCTGCTAAGCAACATCCAGGCCCGGAGCCCTTTAGAGCCCCTGTGTGCAGGCCGAGCGTAGGGAAACGCACTGCTCTCTCCTTTGGAGCAGCTTAGTTTCCTCCGCACTCGCACACGTTCGCGAACACCGTTCTGGCACGTCCCACGTGGCCCGGAGGTCTTACGCGGTGCCCTAGTCGGAGCTGCCCTCAGAGGAGCCCTGGTCTTCGCGTTCCATCCAGGACCTCCTGACTGAAGTCACCGTGCCTCCTAGAGGACGGCGGCTTGGGTTCTTACTGCACTTTAAGTCCTGTTCCTTCTGCGGCACTGCAGGCAGCCCCAGGCCCAGAGGAGCAGCTACGGCGTTCCTCGGTTGAGACAGTTCGCCGGATGCGGGACTCCCTACTTCGATACGTTGATTCAGGGAAGGAAACGCAGGGTAACCGGTGTCTCTTGGGACTCGTTAGAAGCCACAGGGATGTACGCTGAGTGTGCCCATGAAAACGGGGGCCTGCTGGAACTAGCCCTGCTTTCCCATTTTGAGGGCGGCATTCATGCCTGCCTTGAAGCTACCTGACCTTCCCAGCTCCCGACAGGCCAGTGAGCCCTGGAAGAAGGCTTCGGGGAAAACACTGTGCTTTGAATACTTTGAGGACCTCGGACCTGTAGTCACTCTACCCGTGGAGAAACTCAGCCTCTTAGCATGCTGTGTTGCTACCGGCACTCCCAGCATGAACACATGCCTGGAAGTAAGGCTCTGATTGGCCGCGCAGAAGCGGAGGCGTGCTGCAGTTTCCATGAGGCGGTGGCCTCTGCTCTGGTTATCTTTAACTGCAGCACAGTTTGCCGGACACCTAGGAGGCTCACGTGGGCACCCTGTTTCCGGCAGGGACACTGAGTACCCCCAGGCCCACCTGGGTCTGCTAAGCAACATCCAGGCCCGGAGCCCTTTAGAGCCCCTCTGTGTATGCCGAGCGTAGGGAAACGCACCGCACTCTCTTTTGGAGCAGCCTAATTTCCCCAGCACTCGCACACGCTCAGGAACACTGTTCTAGCACATCCCACATGGCGTCCAAGTCTTACGCAATGCCCTAGTCCGAGCTGCACTCAGAGAAACCCTCGGCGTCGCATTCCGTCTGGGACCTCCTGCCTGAAGTCACCGTGCCTCCTCGAGAAAGTTGGCTTGCGTTCTTACTGCAATTTAAGTCCTCTTCTTCCTGTGGCGCTGCAGGCTTTTGAATAGCCACAGGCCCAGAGGAGCAGCTACGCCGTTCCTTGGTTGAGGCAGTTCGCTTGATGCAGAACTCCCTACTTCGAGAAGTTGATTCAGGGTAGGAAACACAGGGTAACCTGTGTCTCTTTGGACTTGTTAGATACCACAGGGGTGTATGCTGAGGGTGCCCATGGAAACGGGGGCCTGCTGGAAATAGACTTGCTTTCCCACTTTGAAGGCCGCATTCACGCTGCCTTGCAGCTACTTGACATTCCCTGCTCCTGACAGGCCTGGAAACCCTGTAAGAAGGCTGCGGGGAAAATTATGAGTTTGCTCTGTCTGAACCAGGTGCTTCCATGGCCGCGGTGGTGGTCCGCCTGACAAGCTCTAGAGCTAAAGGGAATCCCAACGTGAGAACTTGCCTCCAGGTTAGGCCCTGAGTAGCCGTGCAGAAAGGGAGGCATGTAGCTGTTTCCATGAGTTCTTAGTGGCTTATGTGCTTTAATTTACAGGAAGTAGACTTTTGAGTACTCCTAGGCCTCTCGGGTATGCATCATTTTCCCTCCAATTTCACTGACTACCTCCGGCTAGCTCAACCTGGGCCGGCTGAGCAACTTCAAGGCCCATCGGTTGATCCCTCGGAGGCCCTCTGTGCGTTTCCAGTGATGGGCAACACCCTGTACCTTCCTTGAGGAGACCTACATTTCCAGAGTCCTCGAATGGCCTCAGGACAACATTGCTGGTGAGTCCGAAGTGCCCAGGAAGACTTCGTCATGGCCCTTGTGTGAGCTGCCATGAGAGAACACTGTGCTTGGAACACTGCGAGGCCCGCCCTCGCACCTGAAGTCACTCTGCTCGAGGAGAAAGTCAGCATCTTAGCACGTTGTGTCGCTACCGGCACACCCAGCATGAACCCATGCCTGGAAGGAAGGCCCTGATTCGCCGTGCAGAAGCGGAGGCGTGCTGCAGATTCCAGGATGCGGTGACCTCTTCTCTGCATGCCTTTAACGGCAGCACAGCTTTCTGGACACCTGGGAGGCTAGCTGGGGCACCCTGCTCCCGGCAGAAACACTGAGTACCCCCAGGTGCACCTGGGTCTGCTAAGCAACATCCAGGCCCGTAGCCCTTCAGAGCCCCCTGTGTGCAAGCCGAGCGTAGGGAAACGCACTGCCCTCTCCTTCGGAGCAGCTTAGTTTCCTCCGCACTCGCACACGTTCGCGAACACCGTTCTGGCACGTCCCACGTGGCGCGGATGTCTTACGCGGTGCCCTAGTCGGAGCTGCCCTCAGAGGAGCCCTCATCTTCGCCTTCCATCCAGGACCTCCTGACTGAAGTCACCGTGCCTCCTAGAGGACGGCGGCTTGGGTTCTTACTGCACTTTAAGTCCTGTTCCTTCTGCGGCACTGCAGGCAGCCCCAGGCCCAGAGGAGCAGCTACGGCGTTCCTCGGTTGAGACAATTCGCCGGATGCGGGACTCCCTACTTCGATACGTTGATTCAGGGAAGGAAACGCAGGGTAACCGGTGTCTCTTGGGACTCGTTAGAAGCCACAGGGATGTACGCTGAGTGTGCCCATGAAAACGGGGGCCTGCTGGAACTAGCCCTGCTTTTCCATTTTGAGGGCGGCATTCATGCCTGCCTTGAAGCTACCTGACCTTCCCAGCTCCCGACAGGCCAGTGAGCCCTGGAGGAATGCTTCGGGGAAAACACTGTGCTTTGAATACTTTGAGGACCTTGGACCTGTAGTCACTCTACCCGTGGAGAAACTCAGCCTCTTAGCATGCTGTGTTGCTACCGGCACTCCCAGCATGAACACATGCCTGGAAGTAAGGCTCTGATTGGCCGCACAGAAGCGGAGGCGTGCTGCAGTTTCCATGAGGCGGTGGCCTCTGCTCTGGTTATCTTTAACTGCAGCACAGTTTGCCGGACACCTAGGAGGCTCACGTGGGCACCCTGTTTCCGGCAGGGACACTGAGTACCCCCAGGCCCACCTGGGTCTGCTAAGCAACATCCAGGCCCGGAGCCCTTTAGAGCCCCTCTGTGTATGCCGAGCGTAGGGAAACGCACCGCACTCTCTTTTGGAGCAGCCTAATTTCCCCAGCACTCGCACACGCTCAGGAACACTGTTCTAGCACATCCCACATGGCGTCCAAGTCTTACGCAATGCCCTAGTCCGAGCTGCACTCAGAGAAACCCTCGGCGTCGCATTCCGTCTGGGACCTCCTGCCTGAAGTCACCGTGCCTCCTCGAGAAAGTTGGCTTGCGTTCTTACTGCAATTTAAGTCCTCTTCTTCCTGTGGTGCTGCAGGCTTTTGAATAGCCACAGGCCCAGAGGAGCAGCTACGCCGTTCCTTGGTTGAGGCAGTTCGCTTGATGCAGAACTCCCTACTTCGAGAAGTTGATTCAGGGTAGGAAACACAGGGTAACCTGTGTCTCTTTGGACTTGTTAGATACCACAGGGGTGTATGCTGAGGGTGCCCATGGAAACGGGGGCCTGCTGGAAATAGACTTGCTTTCCCACTTTGAAGGCCGCATTCACGCTGCCTTGCAGCTACTTGACATTCCCTGCTCCTGACAGGCCTGGAAACCCTGTAAGAAGGCTGCGGGGAAAATTATGAGTTTGCTCTGTCTGAACCAGGTGCTTCCATGGCCGCGGTGGTGGTCCGCCTGACAAGCTCTAGAGCTAAAGGGAATCCCAACGTGAGAACTTGCCTCCAGGTTAGGCCCTGAGTAGCCGTGCAGAAAGGGAGGCATGTAGCTGTTTCCATGAGTTCTTAGTGGCTTATGTGCTTTAATTTACAGGAAGTAGACTTTTGAGTACTCCTAGGCCTCTCGGGTATGCATCATTTTCCCTCCAATTTCACTGACTACCTCCGGCTAGCTCAACCTGGGCCGGCTGAGCAACTTCAAGGCCCATCGGTTGATCCCTCGGAGGCCCTCTGTGCGTTTCCAGTGATGGGCAACACCCTGTACCTTCCTTGAGGAGACCTACATTTCCAGAGTCCTCGAATGGCCTCAGGACAACATTGCTGGTGAGTCCGAAGTGCCCAGGAAGACTTCGTCATGGCCCTTGTGTGAGCTGCCATGAGAGAACACTGTGCTTGGAACACTGCGAGGCCCGCCCTCGCACCTGAAGTCACTCTGCTCGAGGAGAAAGTCAGCATCTTAGCACGTTGTGTCGCTACCGGCACACCCAGCATGAACCCATGCCTGGAAGGAAGGCCCTGATTCGCCGTGCAGAAGCGGAGGCGTGCTGCAGCTTCCAGGATGCGGTGACCTCTTCTCTGCATGCCTTTAACGGCAGCACAGCTTTCTGGACACCTGGGAGGCTAGCTGGGGCACCCTGCTCCCGGCAGGAACACTGAGTACCCCCAGGTGCACCTGGGTCTGCTAAGCAACATCCAGGCCCGTAGCCCTTCAGAGCCCCCTGTGTGCAGGCCGAGCGTAGGGAAACGCACTGCCCTCTCCTTCGGAGCAGCTTAGTTTCCTCGGCACTCGCACACGTTCGCGAACGCCGTTCTGACAAGTCCCACGTGGCGCGGAGGTCTTACGCGGTGCCCTAGTCGGAGCTGCCCTCAGAGGAGACCTCGTCTTCGCGTTCCATCCAGGACCTCCTGACTGAAGTCACCGTGCCTCCTAGAGGACGGCGGCTTGGGTTCTTACTGCACTTTAAGTCCTGTTCCTTCTGCGGCACTGCAGGCAGCCCCAGGCCCAGAGGAGCAGCTACGGCGTTCCTCGGTTGAGACAGTTCGCCGGATGCGGGACTCCCTACTTCGATACGTTGATTCAGGGAAGGAAACGCAGGGTAACCGGTGTCTCTTGGGACTCGTTAGAAGCCACAGGGATGTACGCTGAGTGTGCCCATGAAAACGGGGGCCTGCTGGAACTAGCCCTGCTTTCCCATTTTGAGGGCGGCATTCATGCCTGCCTTGAAGCTACCTGACCTTCCCAGCTCCCGACAGGCCAGTGAGCCCTGGAGGAATGCTTCGGGGAAAACACTGTGCTTTGAATACTTTGAGGACCTCGGACCTGTAGTCACTCTACCCGTGGAGAAACTCAGCCTCTTAGCATGCTGTGTTGCTACCGGCACTCCCAGCATGAACACATGCCTGGAAGTAAGGCTCTGATTGGCCGCGCAGAAGCGGAGGCGTGCTGCAGTTTCCATGAGGCGGTGGCCTCTGCTCTGGTTATCTTTAACTGCAGCACAGTTTGCCGGACACCTAGGAGGCTCACGTGGGCACCCTGTTTCCGGCAGGGACACTGAGTACCCCCAGGCCCACCTGGGTCTGCTAAGCAACATCCAGGCCCGGAGCCCTTTAGAGCCCCTCTGTGTATGCCGAGCGTAGGGAAACGCACCGCACTCTCTTTTGGAGCAGCCTAATTTCCCCAGCACTCGCACACGCTCAGGAACACTGTTCTAGCACATCCCACATGGCGTCCAAGTCTTACGCAATGCCCTAGTCCGAGCTGCACTCAGAGAAACCCTCGGCGTCGCATTCCGTCTGGGACCTCCTGCCTGAAGTCACCGTGCCTCCTCGAGAAAGTTGGCTTGCGTTCTTACTGCAATTTAAGTCCTCTTCTTCCTGTGGCGCTGCAGGCTTTTGAATAGCCACAGGCCCAGAGGAGCAGCTACGCCGTTCCTTGGTTGAGGCAGTTCGCTTGATGCAGAACTCCCTACTTCGAGAAGTTGATTCAGGGTAGGAAACACAGGGTAACCTGTGTCTCTTTGGACTTGTTAGATACCACAGGGGTGTATGCTGAGGGTGCCCATGGAAACGGGGGCCTGCTGGAAATAGACTTGCTTTCCCACTTTGAAGGCCGCATTCACGCTGCCTTGCAGCTACTTGACATTCCCTGCTCCTGACAGGCCTGGAAACCCTGTAAGAAGGCTGCGGGGAAAATTATGAGTTTGCTCTGTCTGAACCAGGTGCTTCCATGGCCGCGGTGGTGGTCCGCCTGACAAGCTCTAGAGCTAAAGGGAATCCCAACGTGAGAACTTGCCTCCAGGTTAGGCCCTGAGTAGCCGTGCAGAAAGGGAGGCATGTAGCTGTTTCCATGAGTTCTTAGTGGCTTATGTGCTTTAATTTACAGGAAGTAGACTTTTGAGTACTCCTAGGCCTCTCGGGTATGCATCATTTTCCCTCCAATTTCACTGACTACCTCCGGCTAGCTCAACCTGGGCCGGCTGAGCAACTTCAAGGCCCATCGGTTGATCCCTCGGAGGCCCTCTGTGCGTTTCCAGTGATGGGCAACACCCTGTACCTTCCTTGAGGAGACCTACATTTCCAGAGTCCTCGAATGGCCTCAGGACAACATTGCTGGTGAGTCCGAAGTGCCCAGGAAGACTTCGTCATGGCCCTTGTGTGAGCTGCCATGAGAGAACACTGTGCTTGGAACACTGCGAGGCCCGCCCTCGCACCTGAAGTCACTCTGCTCGAGGAGAAAGTCAGCATCTTAGCACGTTGTGTCGCTACCGGCACACCCAGCATGAACCCATGCCTGGAAGGAAGGCCCTGATTCGCCGTGCAGAAGCGGAGGCGTGCTGCAGCTTCCAGGATGCGGTGACCTCTTCTCTGCATGCCTTTAACGGCAGCACAGCTTTCTGGACACCTGGGAGGCTAGCTGGGGCACCCTGCTCCCGGCAGGAACACTGAGTACCCCCAGGTGCACCTGGGTCTGCTAAGCAACATCCAGGCCCGTAGCCCTTCAGAGCCCCCTGTGTGCAGGCCGAGCATAGGGAAACGCACTGCCCTCTCCTTCGGAGCAGCTTAGTTTCCTCGGCACTCGCACACGTTCGTGAACGCCGTTCTGACACGTCCCACGTGGCGCGGAGGTCTTACGCGGTGCCCTAGTCGGAGCTGCCCTCAGAGGAGACCTCGTCTTCGCGTTCCATCCAGGACCTCCTGACTGAAGTCACCGTGCCTCCTAGAGGACGGCGGCTTGGGTTCTTACTGCACTTTAAGTCCTGTTCCTTCTGCGGCACTGCAGGCAGCCCCAGGCCCAGAGGAGCAGCTACGGCGTTCCTCGGTTGAGACAGTTCGCCGGATGCGGGACTCCCTACTTCGATACGTTGATTCAGGGAAGGAAACGCAGGGTAACCGGTGTCTCTTGGGACTCGTTAGAAGCCACAGGGATGTACGCTGAGTGTGCCCATGAAAACGGGGGCCTGCTGGAACTAGCCCTGCTTTCCCATTTTGAGGGCGGCATTCATGCCTGCCTTGAAGCTACCTGACCTTCCCAGCTCCCGACAGGCCAGTGAGCCCTGGAAGAAGGCTTCGGGGAAAACACTGTGCTTTGAATACTTTGAGGACCTCGGACCTGTAGTCACTCTACCCGTGGAGAAACTCAGCCTCTTAGCATGCTGTGTTGCTACCGGCACTCCCAGCATGAACACATGCCTGGAAGTAAGGCTCTGATTGGCCGCGCAGAAGCGGAGGCGTGCTGCAGTTTCCATGAGGCGGTGGCCTCTGCTCTGGTTATCTTTAACTGCAGCACAGTTTGCCGGACACCTAGGAGGCTCACGTGGGCACCCTGTTTCCGGCAGGGACACTGAGTACCCCCAGGCCCACCTGGGTCTGCTAAGCAACATCCAGGCCCGGAGCCCTTTAGAGCCCCTCTGTGTATGCCGAGCGTAGGGAAACGCACCGCACTCTCTTTTGGAGCAGCCTAATTTCCCCAGCACTCGCACACGCTCAGGAACACTGTTCTAGCACATCCCACATGGCGTCCAAGTCTTACGCAATGCCCTAGTCCGAGCTGCACTCAGAGAAACCCTCGGCGTCGCATTCCGTCTGGGACCTCCTGCCTGAAGTCACCGTGCCTCCTCGAGAAAGTTGGCTTGCGTTCTTACTGCAATTTAAGTCCTCTTCTTCCTGTGGCGCTGCAGGCTTTTGAATAGCCACAGGCCCAGAGGAGCAGCTACGCCGTTCCTTGGTTGAGGCAGTTCGCTTGATGCAGAACTCCCTACTTCGAGAAGTTGATTCAGGGTAGGAAACACAGGGTAACCTGTGTCTCTTTGGACTTGTTAGATACCACAGGGGTGTATGCTGAGGGTGCCCATGGAAACGGGGGCCTGCTGGAAATAGACTTGCTTTCCCACTTTGAAGGCCGCATTCACGCTGCCTTGCAGCTACTTGACATTCCCTGCTCCTGACAGGCCTGGAAACCCTGTAAGAAGGCTGCGGGGAAAATTATGAGTTTGCTCTGTCTGAACCAGGTGCTTCCATGGCCGCGGTGGTGGTCCGCCTGACAAGCTCTAGAGCTAAAGGGAATCCCAACGTGAGAACTTGCCTCCAGGTTAGGCCCTGAGTAGCCGTGCAGAAAGGGAGGCATGTAGCTGTTTCCATGAGTTCTTAGTGGCTTATGTGCTTTAATTTACAGGAAGTAGACTTTTGAGTACTCCTAGGCCTCTCGGGTATGCATCATTTTCCCTCCAATTTCACTGACTACCTCCGGCTAGCTCAACCTGGGCCGGCTGAGCAACTTCAAGGCCCATCGGTTGATCCCTCGGAGGCCCTCTGTGCGTTTCCAGTGATGGGCAACACCCTGTACCTTCCTTGAGGAGACCTACATTTCCAGAGTCCTCGAATGGCCTCAGGACAACATTGCTGGTGAGTCCGAAGTGCCCAGGAAGACTTCGTCATGGCCCTTGTGTGAGCTGCCATGAGAAAACACTGTGCTTTGAATACTTGGAGGGCCTCGTACCTGTAGTCACTCTATCCGAGGATAAACTCAGCCTCTTAGCATGCTGTGTCGCTACCGGCACACCTGGCATGAGCACATGCCTGGAAGTTAGGCCCCGATTGGCCACGCAGAAGCAGCGGTGTGCTGCAGTTTCCATGAGGCGGTGGCCTCTGCTTTGCATATCTTTAACTGCAGCACCGTTTTCTGGACACCTTGGAAGCTAGCGTGGGCACCCTGTTCCCGACGGGAACACTGAGTACCCCCAGGCCCACCTTGGGTCTGCTAAGCAACATCCAGGCCCGTAGCCCTTTAGAGCTCCTCTGTGTATGCCGAGCATAGGGAAATGCACCACACTCCTTTTTGGAGCAGCTTAATTTCACCAGCACTTGCACACGCTCAGGAGCACTGTTCTAGCACATCCCACATGGCGTCGAAGTCTTACGCATTGCCCTAGTCCGAGCTGCACTCAGAGAAACCCTCGGCTTCGCATTCCATCTGGGACATCCTGCCTGAAGTCACCATGCCTCCTAGAGAAAGTCGGCTTGTGTTCCTACTGCAATTTAAGTCCTCTTCTTCCTGTGGCACTGCAGGCTTTTGAATAGCTACAGGCCCAGAGGAGCAGCTACGCCGTTCCTTGGTTGAGGCAGTTCGCTTGATGCAGAACACCCTACTTTGAGAAGTTGATTCAGGAAAGGAAACACAGGGTAACCTGTGTCTCTTTGGACTTGTTAGAAACCACAGGAGTGTATGCTGAGGGTGCCCATGGAAACGGGGGCCTGCTGGAACTACCCTTGCTTTCCCATTTTGAAGGCTGCATTCATGCTGCTTTGAAGCTGCATGACATTCCCTGCTGTTGACAGACCTTTTAAACCCTGTAGGAATGTTTCTTGGAAAAAAATGATTTTGCTCTGTCTAAACCAGGTGCCTCCGTGGCCGCGGCGGTGGTCTGCCTGACAAGCTCTAGAGCTAAAAGGATACTCAACGTGGGAACTTGCCTCCATTTTAGGTCCCGAGTAGCCGGGCAGAAAGGGAGGCATACAGCTGTTTCCATGAGTTCTTAGTCGCTGTTCTGCTTTATTTTCAAGGAAGTACCCCTTTGAAGACTCCTAGGCCTCTCGGGAGTGCATCATTGTCCCTCCAAAGTCACTGAGTACCTCCGGAACCCTGTGGGCCGGCTTAGCAACATCGAGGCCGGTTGGTCTGTCCGGTGGAGGCCCTCTGAGTGTGCCGAGTGATGGGCAACACACTGCACGTTCCTTGAGGAGAACTACATTTCCAGAGTCCTCGAACAGCCGCAGGACCTCATTTCTGGTGAGTCCGAAGTGCCCAGGAAGTCTTTGTCATGGCCCTTGTGTGAGCTGCCATGAGAAAACACTCTGCATTGAATACTTCGAGAACCACATACCTAAAGTCACTCTGCTCGAGGAGAAAGTCAGCATCTTACCATGCTGTGTCGCTAAAGGGGCACCCAGCATGAACACGTGACTGGAGGTAAGGTCCTGATTGGCCGCACAGAAGTGGAGGCATGCAGCAGTTTCCATGAGGCTGTGGTCTCTGCTCTGCATATCTTTAACTGCAACAAAGTTTGCCGGACACCTAGGAGGCTCGCGTGGGCACCCTGTTCCCGGCAGGGACACTGAGTACCCCCCAGGCCCACCTGGGTCTGCTAAGCAATATCCAGGCCCGGAGCCCTTTAGAGCTCCTCTGTGTATGCCGAGCATAGGGAAACGCACCGCACTCTCTTTTGGAGCAGCCTAATTTCCCCAGCACTCGCACACGCTCAGGAACACTGTTCTAGCACATCTCACATGGCGTCCAAGTCTTACGCAATGCCCTAGTCCGAGCTGCACTCAGAGAAACCCTCGGCGTCGCATTACGTCTGGGACCTCCTGCCTGAAGTCACCGTGCCTCCTCGAGAAAGTTGGCTTGCGTTCTTACTGCAATTTAAGTCCTCTTCTTCCTGTGGCGCTGCAGGCTTTTGAATAGCCACAGGCCCAGAGGAGCAGCTACGCCGTTCCTTGGTTGAGGCAGTTCGCTTGATGCAGAACTCCCTACTTCGAGAATTTGATTCAGGGTAGGAAACACAGGGTAACCTGTGTCTCTTTGGACTTGTTAGATACTGCAGGGGTGTATGCTGAGGGTGCCCATGGAAACGGGGGCCTGCTGGAAATAGACTTGCTTTCCCACTTTGAAGGCCGCATTCACGCTGCCTTGCAGCTACTTGACATTCCCTGCTCCTGACAGGCCTGGAAACCCTGTAAGAAGGCTGCGGGGAAAATTGTGAGTTTGCTCTGTCTGAACCAGGTGCTTCCATGGCCGCGGTGGTGGTCCGCCTGACAGGCTCTAGAGTGAAAGGGAACCTCGACGTGAGAACTCGCCTCCAGGTTAGGCCCTGAGTAGCCGTGCAGAAAGGGAGGCATGCAGCTGATTCCATGAGTTCTCAGTCACTTATGTGCTTTATTTTAAAGAAAGTACGCGTCCGGGGACTCCTAGGCCCCACGAGTGTGCATTGTTTTCCCTCCGAGGTCACTGAGTGCCTCCAGACACCTGTGGGCCGGCGGAGCAACGTCGAGGTCCATTGGTTGATCGCCCGGAGGACCTCTGTGCCTGCCGAGTGCTGGGCAGCAACACACTGCGTGTTCCTTGAGGAGCGCTACATCTCCAGAGCCCTCGAACGCCCTAGGGACAACATGGCTGGTGAGTGCGAAGTGCCCAGGAAGACTCTGTCATGGCCCTTGTGTGAGCTGCCATGAGAGAACACTGTGCTTGGAACACTGCGAGGCCCACCCTCATACCTGAAGTCACTCTGCTCGAAGAGAAAGTCAGCATCTTAGCACGCTGTGTCGCTACCGGCACACCCAGCATGAACCCATGCCTGGAAGGAAGGCCCTGATTCGCCGTGCAGAAGCGGAGGCGTGCTGCAGCCTCCAGGAGGCGGTGGCCTCTGCTCTGCATGCCTTGAAAGGCAGCACAGCTTTCTGGACACCTGGGAGGCTAGCCGGGGCACCCTGCTCCCGGCAGGAACACTGAGTACCCCCAGGTGCACCTGGGTCTGCTAAGCAACATCCAGGCCCGTAGCCCTTCAGAGCCCCCTGTGTGCAGGCCGAGCGTAGAGAAACGCACTGCCCTCTCCTTTGGAGCAGCTTAGTTTCCTCAGCACTCGCACACGTTCGCGAACGCCGTTCTGGCACGTCCCACGTGGCGCGGGTGTCTTACGCGGTGCCCTATTCGGAGCTGCCCTCTGAGGAGCGCTCGTCTTCGTGTTCCATCCAGGACCTCCTGACTGAAGTCACCGTGCCTCCTAGAGGACGGCAGCTTGGGTTCTTACTGCACTTTAAGTCCTGTTCCTTCTGCGGCACTGCAGGCAACCCCAGGCCCAGAGGAGCAGCTACGGCGTTCCTCGGTTGAGACAGTTCGCCGGATGCGGGACTCCCTACTTCGATACGTTGATTCAGGGAAGGAAACGCAGGGTAACCGGTGTCTCTTGGGACTCGTTAGAAGCCACAGGGATGTACGCTGAGTGTGCCCATGAAAACGGGGGCCTGCTGGAACTAGCCCTGCTTTCCCATTTTGAGGGCGGCATTCATGCCTGCCTTGAAGCTACCTGACCTTCCCAGCTCCCAACAGGCCAGTGAGCCCTGGAAGAATGCTTCGGGGAAAACACTGTGCTTTGAATACTTTGAGGACCTCGGACCTGTAGTCACTCTACCCGTGGAGAAACTCAGCCTCTTAGCATGCTGTGTTGCTACCGGCACTCCCAGCATGAACACATGCCTGGAAGTAAGGCTCTGATTGGCCGCGCAGAAGCGGAGGCGTGCTGCAGTTTCCATGAGGCGGTGGCCTCTGCTCTGGTTATCTTTAACTGCAGCACAGTTTGCCGGACACCTAGGAGGCTCACGTGGGCACCCTG
Source organism: Globicephala melas (assembly GCF_963455315.2). NCBI lineage: Eukaryota > Metazoa > Chordata > Mammalia > Artiodactyla > Delphinidae > Globicephala > Globicephala melas. The sequence goes on along the minus strand of NW_027207443.1, from coordinate 274,115 downwards.
TTTCCGGCAGGGACACTGAGTACCCCCAGGCCCACGTGGGTCTGCTAAGCAACATCCAGGCCCGGAGCCCTTTAGAGCCCCTCTGTGTATGCCGAGCGTAAGGAAACGCACCGCACTCTCTTTTGGAGCAGCCTAATTTCCCCAGGACTCGCACACGCTCAGGAACACTGTTCTAGCACATCCCACATGGCGTCCAAGTCTTACGCAATGCCCTAGTCCGAGCTGCACTCAGAGAAACCCTCGGCGTCGCATTCCGTCTGGGACCTCCTGCCTGAAGTCACCGTGCCTCCTCGAGAAAGTTGGCTTGCGTTCTTACTGCAATTTAAGTCCTCTTCTTCCAGTGGCGCTGCAGGCCTTTGAATAGCCACAGGCCCAGAGGAGCAGCTACGCCGTTCCTTGGTTGAGGCAGTTCGCTTGATGCAGAACTCCCTACTTCGAGAAGTTGATTCAGGGTAGGAAACACAGGGTAACCTGTGTCTCTTTGGACTTGTTAGATATCACAGGCGTGTATGCTGAGGGTGCCCATGGAAACGGGGGCCTGCTGGAAATAGACTTGCTTTCCCACTTTGAAGGCCGCATTCACGCTGCCTTGCAGCTACTTGACATTCCCTGCTCCTGACAGGCCTGGTAATCCTGTAAGAAGGTAGCGGGGAAAATTATGAGTTTGCTCTGTCTGAACCAGGTGCTTCCATGGCCGCGGTGGTGGTCCGCCTGACAAGCTCTAGAGCTAAAGGGAATCCCAACGTGAGAACTTGCCTCCAGGTTAGGCCCTGAGTAGCCGTGCAGAAAGGGAGGCATGTAGCTGTTTCCATGAGTTCTTAGTGGCTTATGTGCTTTAATTTACAGGAAGTAGACTTTTGAGTACTCCTAGGCCTCTCGGGTATGCATCATTTTCCCTCCAATTTCACTGACTACCTCCGGCTAGCTCAACCTGGGCCGGCTGAGCAACTTCAAGGCCCATCGGTTGATCCCTCGGAGGCCCTCTGTGCGTTTCCAGTGATGGGCAACACCCTGTACCTTCCTTGAGGAGACCTACATTTCCAGAGTCCTCGAATGGCCTCAGGACAACATTGCTGGTGAGTCCGAAGTGCCCAGGAAGACTTCGTCATGGCCCTTGTGTGAGCTGCCATGAGAAAACACTGTGCTTTGAATACTTGGAGGACCTCGTACCTGTAGTCACTCTATCCGAGGATAAACTCAGCCTCTTAGCATGCTGTGTCGCTACCGGCACACCTGGCATGAGCACATGCCTGGAAGTTAGGCCCCGATTGGCCACGCAGAAGCAGCGGTGTGCTGCAGTTTCCATGAGGCGGTGGCCTCTGCTTTGCATATCTTTAACTGCAGCACCATTTTCTGGACACCTTGGAAGGTAGCGTGGGCACCCTGTTCCCGACGGGAACACTGAGTACCCCCAGGCCCACCTGGGTCTGCTAAGCAACATCCAGGCCCGGAGCCCTTTAGAGCTCCTCTGTGTATGCCGAGCATAGGGAAACGCACCGCACTCTCTTTTGGAGCAGCCTAATTTCCCCAGCACTCGCATACGCTCAGGAACACTGTTCTAGCACATCCCACATGGCGTCGAAGTCTTAGGCAATGCCCTAGTCCGAGCTGCACTCAGAGAAACCCTCGGCGTCGCATTCCGTCTGGGACCTCCTGCTGAGGTCACCGTGCCTCCTCTAGAAAGTTGGCTTGCCTTCTTACTGCAATTTAAGTCCTCTTCTTCCTGTGGCGCTGCAGGCTTTTGAATAGCCACAGGCCCAGAGGAGCAGCTACGCCGTTCCTTGGTTGAGGCAGTTCGCTTGATGCAGAACACCCTACTTCGAGAAGTTGATTCAGGAAAGGAAACACAGGGTAACCTGTGTCTCTTTGGACTTGTTAGAAACCACAGGGGTGTATGCTGAGGGTGCCCATGGAAACGGGGGCCTGCTGGAACTACCCTTGCTTTCCCATTTTGAAGGCTGCATTCATGCTGCCTTGAAGCTGCATGACATTCACTGCTGTTGACAGGCCTGTTAAACCCTGTAGGAATGCTTCTTGGAAAAAAATGAGTTTGCTCTGTCTAAACCAGGTGCCTCCGTGGCCGCGGCGGTGGTCTGCCTGACAAGCTCTGGAGCTAAAAGGATACTCAACGTGGGAACTTGCCTCCATTTTAGGTCCCGAGTAGCCGGGCAGAAAGGGAGGCATACAGCTGTTTCCATGAGTTCTTAGTCGCTGTTCTGCTTTATTTTCAAGGAAGTACCCCTTTGAAGACTCCTAGGCCTCTCGGGAGTGCATCATTGTCCCTCCAAAGTCACTGAGTACCTCCAGAACCCTGTGGGCCAGCTTAGCAACATCGAGGCCGGTTGGTCTGTCCGGTGGAGGCCCTCTGAGTGTGCCGAGTGATGGGCAACACACTGCACGTTCCTTGAGGAGAACTACATTTCCAGAGTCCTCGAACAGCCGGAGGACCTCATTTCTGGTGAGTCCGAAGTGCCCAGGAAGTCTTTGTCATGGCCCTTGTGTGAGCTGCCATGAGAAAACACTCTGCATTGAATACTTCGAGAACCTCGTACCTAAATTCACTCTGCTCGAGAAGAAAGTCAGCATCTTACCATGCTCTGTCGCTAAAGGGGCACCCAGCATGAACACGTGACTGGAGGTAAGGCCCTGATTGGCTGCGCAGAAGTGGAGGCATGCAGCAGTTTCCATGAGGCCGTGGCCTCTGCTCTGCATATCTTTAACTGCAGCACAGTTTGCCGGACACCTAGGAGGCTCGCGTGGGCACCCTGTTCCCAGCAGGGACACTGAGTACCCCCCAGGCCCACCTGGGTCTGCTAAGCAACATCCAGGCCCGGAGCCCTTTAGAGCCCCTCTGTGTATGCCGAGCGTAGGGAAACGCACCGCAGTCTCTTTTGGAGCAGCCTAATTTCCCCAGCACTCGCACACGCTCAGGAACACTGTTCTAGCACATCCCACATGGCGTCCAAGTCTTACGCAATGCCCTAGTCCGAGCTGCACTCAGAGAAACCCTCGGCGTCGCATTCCATCTGGGACCTCCTGCCTGAAGTCACCGTGCCTCCTCGAGAAAGTTGGCTTGCGTTCTTACTGCAATTTAAGTCCTCTTCTTCCTGTGGCGCTGCAGGCTTTTGAATAGCCACAGGCCCAGAGGAGCAGCTACGCCGTTCCTTGGTTGAGGCAGTTCGCTTGATGCAGAACACCCTACTTCGAGAAGTTGATTCAGGAAAGGAAACACAGGGTAACCTGTGTCTCTTTGGACTTGTTAGAAACCACAGGGGTGTATGCTGAGGGTGCCCATGGAAACGGGGGCCTGCTGGAACTACCCTTGCTTTCCCATTTTGAAGGCTGCATTCATGCTGCCTTGAAGCTGCATGACATTCACTGCTGTTGACAGGCCTGTTAAACCCTGTAGGAATGCTTCTTGGAAAAAAATGAGTTTGCTCTGTCTAAACCAGGTGCCTCCGTGGCCGCGGCGGTGGTCTGCCTGACAAGCTCTGGAGCTAAAAGGATACTCAACGTGGGAACTTGCCTCCATTTTAGGTCCCGAGTAGCCGGGCAGAAAGGGAGGCATACAGCTGTTTCCATGAGTTCTTAGTCGCTGTTCTGCTTTATTTTCAAGGAAGTACCCCTTTGAAGACTCCTAGGCCTCTCGGGAGTGCATCATTGTCCCTCCAAAGTCACTGAGTACCTCCAGAACCCTGTGGGCCAGCTTAGCAACATCGAGGCCGGTTGGTCTGTCCGGTGGAGGCCCTCTGAGTGTGCCGAGTGATGGGCAACACACTGCACGTTCCTTGAGGAGAACTACATTTCCAGAGTCCTCGAACAGCCGGAGGACCTCATTTCTGGTGAGTCCGAAGTGCCCAGGAAGTCTTTGTCATGGCCCTTGTGTGAGCTGCCATGAGAAAACACTCTGCATTGAATACTTCGAGAACCTCGTACCTAAATTCACTCTGCTCGAGAAGAAAGTCAGCATCTTACCATGCTCTGTCGCTAAAGGGGCACCCAGCATGAACACGTGACTGGAGGTAAGGCCCTGATTGGCTGCGCAGAAGTGGAGGCATGCAGCAGTTTCCATGAGGCCGTGGCCTCTGCTCTGCATATCTTTAACTGCAGCACAGTTTGCCGGACACCTAGGAGGCTCGCGTGGGCACCCTGTTCCCAGCAGGGACACTGAGTACCCCCCAGGCCCACCTGGGTCTGCTAAGCAACATCCAGGCCCGGAGCCCTTTAGAGCCCCTCTGTGTATGCCGAGCGTAGGGAAACGCACCGCAGTCTCTTTTGGAGCAGCCTAATTTCCCCAGCACTCGCACACGCTCAGGAACACTGTTCTAGCACATCCCACATGGCGTCCAAGTCTTACGCAATGCCCTAGTCCGAGCTGCACTCAGAGAAACCCTCGGCGTCGCATTCCATCTGGGACCTCCTGCCTGAAGTCACCGTGCCTCCTCGAGAAAGTTGGCTTGCGTTCTTACTGCAATTTAAGTCCTCTTCTTCCTGTGGCACTGCAGGCTTTTGAATAGCTACAGGCCCAGAGGAGCAGCTACGGTGTTCCTTGGTTGAGGCAGTTCGCTTGATGCAGAACACCCTACTTCGAGAATTTGATTCAGGGTAGGAAACACAGGGTAACCTGTGTCTCTTTGGACTTGTTAGATACCGCAGGGTTTTATGCTGAGGGTGCCCATGGAAACGGGGGCCTGCTGGAAATAGACTTGCTTTCCCACTTTGAAGGCCGCATTCATGCTGCCTTGCAGCTACTTGACATTCCCTGCTCCTGACAGGCCTAGAAACCCTGTAAGAATGCTGCGGGGAAAATTGTGAGTTTGCTCTGTCTGAACCAGGTGCCTCCATGGCCGCGGTGGTGGTCCGCATGACAGGCTCTAGAGCGAAAGGGAACCTCGACGTGAGAACTCGCCTCCAGGTTAGGCCCTGAGTAGCCATGCAGAAAGGGAGGCATGCAGCTGATTCCATGAGTTCTCAGTCGCTTATGTGCTTTATTTTAAAGGAAGTATGCGTCCGGGGACTCCTAGGCCCCACGGGTGTGCATCGTTTTCCCTCCGAGGTCACTGAGTGCCTCCACACACCTGTGGGCCGGCGGAGCAACATCGAGGTCCATTGGTTGATCCCTCGGAGGCCCTCTGTGCGTTTCCAGTGATGGGCAACACCCTGTACCTTCCTTGAGGAGACCTACATTTCCAGAGTCCTCGAATGGCCTCAGGACAACATTGCTGGTGAGTCCGAAGTGCCCAGGAAGACTTCGTCATGGCCCTTGTGTGAGCTGCCATGAGAGAACACTGTGCTTGGAACACTGCGAGGCCCGCCCTCGCACCTGAAGTCACTCTGCTCGAGGAGAAAGTCAGCATCTTAGCATGCTGTGTCGCTACCGGCACACCTGGCATGAGCACATGCCTGGAAGTTAGGCCCCGATTGGCCACGCAGAAGCAGCGGTGTGCTGCAGTTTCCATGAGGCGGTGGCCTCTGCTCTGCATATCTTTAACTGCTTTTGCCTTTCGCTCCGCATTCTCCTTTTGTCGACCGTGGCGGTCGCGGCTATCTCCGCCCCCGCGGGGTACAGCTGCAAGCCAGACCTCCTCAGGCCCCTCCCACCACAGCAAGCGTCTGATGGGGCGCTCCCCGCCTGCCTGACCGGCCAGGCGGCCAGAATGCGTCCCTGGAAGCCAGGGGAACTCCAGACGCTCTGGGTGTGGCCTGATGGGAACCAGACGTGGCCGCGGACCCGGGGGCCGTCCGTGCGGCCCGCGAGCCCCTCGACCTGCACCTGGCCGCCCGCACTGGAGCCCAGCCCCGGCGCCGCCACCTGTCTGCCGGGGTGGCTCTCCACAGCTCCATACGGAAAAAGCCGCCCCTCCGCCGTTTCGCCATGGCAGGGGGCGGGAGAGGGATCGAGGGCCCAGACCGCTTCCCCGCGCCTGCCGGCCACCTGGGGCGGGGTCCTGAGCTCGGACGGTGGCGTGGGGGCGAGGGTGGCGTGGCTGGGTCTTAGGGGCCGTGCCAACTCAATGGTGGCTCCCAGTGGCTTTGGGCCAGCTTCTGTCGGGCAGGAGGGCCGGCCCGGTCTGCGGTTGGGCTTCGCCCAGCGCAGCAAGGGCCGGCTACTACTATTGCTCTTGCTGATTCTTCTACTTCTGTTTCTGGCCCTCTGCATGTTAAATATGCTGCCACTATTACTGCTGCTGATGCCACTTCTACTGCTGTTTCTACCACTACTAGTACTACTAATACTACTTGTCCAGTGCATGGCAAATACTACTACTATTTCCACTACTTGTGCTACTACTACTACTGCTGCTGCTAAATCTGCTGCTTCTACTACAACTACTCTTATTAGCCTAGTGCATGGCACGTAGTACTACTATTAATACTACTGCTCCTATGGCTTCTTCTACTACTACTACTGCTAGTACTTGTAGTCCAGTGCATGGCAAATAATACTACTATTACTACAACTGCTGATGGTTTTGCTACTACTGCTACTACTTCTGCTGCTGCTGCTGCTACATCTACATCTGTTACTGCAACTTCTACTGCTGCTGATACTACTACTAGTCTGGTGAATGTCAAATAGTCCTACTATTGCTACTACTCGTGCTGCTTTTGCTACTACTGCTACTACTACTATTACTTATTCTGCTACTGCTATTTCTGCTGCTGCTACTACTACTAGTCCAGTGAATTGCAAATATTACTACTATTTATACTACTGCTGCTGCTGCTTCTACTACTACTACTGGTACTACCAATAGTCCAGTGCATGTCAAATACTACTATTATTCCTACTACTGCTGCTACTACTACTACTGCTTCTTCTATTTCTACTGCTGTTGCTGCTACTTCAATGACTACTAGTCCATTGCATGGCAAATAGTAGTACTATTACTACTACTGCTACTGCTGCTACTATTGCTACTACCGCTACCAATACTACTACCTAATGCATGGCTAATATACTACCACCACTGCTGTTTCTGCTACTTCTACTACTCTTACTGGCCTACTGCAGGTCAAATATGTTGCTACTATTACTGCTGCTGCTGCCACTTCTACTGCTGTTGCTATCACTACTACTACTACTACTATCCCAGTGCATGGCAAATATTTGTACTATTACCACTACTGGTGCTACAACTACTATTGCTGCTGCTATATCTGCTGCTCCTCCTCCTCGTACTACTACTACTACTACTAGCCCAGTTTATTGCAAATAGTACTACTATTAGTATTACTGCACCTGCTGCTGCTACTAATACTACTACTTCTAGTACTAGTAGTCCATTGCATGGCAAAAAGACTACTATTACTATTGCTGCTTTTGCTACTACTGCTACTACTACTGCTGCTTCTACTGCTACATCTACTGCCACTACTGCTACTTCTACTACTGCTGCTATTACTACTACTTGTCCAGTGGATGGCAAATGCTACTACTATTGCTACTGCTCCTACTACTGCTACTAGTACTGCTACTACTAGTAGTCCTGTGCATTGGAAATACTACTACTATTACCACTGCTGCTGCCACTACTACTATTGCTGCTGCTATTTCTACTGCTGCTGCTAGTATTACAATTACTACTAGTCCACTGCATGGCAAATACTACTACTATTAACACTACTGCTGCTACTGCTACTACCTCTACTACTGCTGCGACTACCACTAGTCCAGTGCATGGCAAATACTACTATTTTCCCTACTACTTCTACTACTAGTATATTGCTTCTGCTATTTCTACTGCTGCTGCTACTACTACGACGACTACTAGTCCATTGCATTGCAAATACTACTACTATTGCTGCTGCTGGTACTAATGCTACTATTATTGCTACTACTAGTACTCCAGTGCAAGAGAAGTACTACTACTATTACAACTGCTGCCGCTATTACTGCTATTACTAGTAGTCCAGTACATGGCAAATACTACTACTATTACTTCTACAGCTGCTGCTGCTACTACTGCTACTACTATCAATACTACTGGCCCAGTGCATGGCAAATCTACTACTACTACTTCTCCTGCTGCTACTGCTACTACTATTACTAGCCCAGTGCATGGCAAATACTACTACTGTTACCACTACTACTGCTACTACTACTAGTGCTGCTACTACTACTGCTGCTGCTACTTCTACTGCTGATGCTACAACTACTACTACTAATAGCTGAGTGCATGGAAAATACTACAACTATTACTACTACTGCTGCTGCTACTACTACTGCTACTACTTGTAGTCCAGTGTATGGCAAATATTACTACTATTATTACTACTGCTGCTAATAATAATAATACTGCTACTTCTACTGCTACTGCTAGTACTCTAGTGTATGGCACATAGTACTACTATTACTACTAGTGCTGTTGCTGCTACTACTGCTACTACTACTATCAATACTAATTGAACAATGCATGGCAAATGTACTACTATTACCACTATTTCTGCTACTTCTACTACTACTGCTGGCCAACTGCCATGCATATCTGCTGCTACTACGACTACGGCTACTACTCGTACTACATCTATCCCAGTGCATGGCCAATACTACTACTATAACTATTGCTGCTGCTGCTGCTGCTACTACTGCTACTACTACTGCTACTACTAGTAGTCCAGTGCATGGGAAATACCACTACTTTTACTACAACTGCTGCTGCTGCTACTAGTACTGCTACTAGTACTGCTACTTCTAGTAATCTTGTGTATTGCAAATACTACTACTGTTACTACTAGTGCTGCTGCTGCTAGTACTGCTACTACAGCTATCAATACTACTAGCCCAGTGCATGGCAAATATACTACTACTATTGCTGTTCCTGCTACTTCTACTACTATTACTGGCCCACTGCAAGTCAAATATGCTGCTACTATTACTGCTGCTGCTGCCACATCTACTGCTGTTGCTACCACTATTACTACTACTACTAGCCCAGTGCATGGCAAATACTACTTCTATTAACACTACTGTTGCTACAACTACTACTGCTGCTGCTAAATCGCTGCTGCTAATGCTACTACTCCTACTAACGCAGTGCATAGCAAATAGTACTACTATTAGTACTACTTCTCCTGCTGATGCTAATAATACTACAACTTCTAGTACTAGTAGTCCACTGCATGGTAAATAATACTGCTATTACTACTACTGCTGCTGCTTTTGCTACTACTATTACTACTGCTACTGCTGCTGCTATATCTACTTCTGCTACTGCTTCTTCTACTGCTGCTTCTACTACTACTACTACTAGTCCGGTGAATGGCAAATACTACTACTATTGTGACTATTGCTGCTGCTGCTACTACTGCTATTACTACTATCAATACTACTATCCCAGTGCATGGCAAATATACTACTACTATTGCTGTTGCTGCTAATTCTACTACTATTACTGGACCACAGCCAGTCAAATATGCTGCTACTATTACCGCTGCTGCTGCCACTTCTACTGCTGTTGCTACCACTACTACTACTACTACTAGTCCAGTGCATGGCAAATAATACTACTATTACCGCTACTGGTGCTAGAACTACTACTACTGCTGCTAAATCTGCTACTACTACTAGCCCAGTGCATGGCAAATAGTACTATTAGTACTACTGCTCCTGCTGCTGCTGCTACTACTACTACTGCTAGTACTAGTAGTCCAGTGCATGGCATATAATTCTACTATTACTACTACTGCTGCTTCTTTTGTTACTACTGCTACTACTACTACAGCTGCTGCTGCTACATCTACTGCTGTTACTGCAACTTCTGCTGCTGTTGCTACTACTACTACTACTACTACTAGTCCGCTGAATAACAAATAGTACTACTATTGCTACTACTGCTGCTGCTTTTGCTACTACTGCTACTACTACTTTTTCTTCTGCTGCTACTACTGTTTCTACTGCTACTGCTACTACTACTACTAGTCCAGTAAATTGCAAATAATACTACTATTTCTAGTATTGCTGCTGTTGCTATACTGCTACTACTCCTGCTACTACTAGTAGTCCAGTGCATTGCAAATGCTACTATTTTTCCTACTATTGCTGCTACTACTAATACTGCTTCTTCTATTTCTACTGCTGCTGCTGCTACTACTGCTACCACTACTGCTAATGTTAGTAGTCTAGTGCATGGCAAATTCTAGTAGTATTATTACTGCTGCTGCTGCTACTACTAGTAGTCCAGCACATGGGAAATACTACTACTATTACTACTACTGCTGCTGCTGCTACTACTACTATCAATACTACTAGACCAGTGCATGGCAAATCTTCTACTACTACTGCTGTTGCTGCTTCTGTTACTACAATTACTGACTCACTGCAGGTCACATATGCTGCTACTCTTACTGATGCTGCTGCCACTTCTACTGCTGTTGCTACCACTGCTACTACTACTAGCCCAGTGAATGGCAAATACTACTACTATTACTACTACTACCGCTGCTGCTGCTACTACTGCTACTACTGCTACTACTAGTAGTCTAGTGCATGGCAAATACTACTAGTATTACTACTACTGCTCCTGATGCTGCTACTGCCGCTACTGCTACTACTAGTAGTCCAGTGCATGGCAAATACTACTACTATTACTACTAGTGCTGCTGCTATTGCAACTTCTGCTGCTACTACTGCTATTACTAGTAGTCTAGTGCATGGCAAATACTACTACTATTACTAATGCGGCTGCTGCTACTGCTGCTACTACTATTGCTACTACTAGTAGCCAAGTGCATTGAGAATACTACTAATATTACTACTACTGCTGTTTCTTTTGCTACTACTACTACTTCTTCTGCTACTGCTACTACTACTATCAACACTACTACCCCAGTGCATGGCAAATCTGCTACTACTACTGCTAATTCTGCTACTGTTACTAATATTACTGGCCCAGTGGAGGTAAATATGCTGCTACTATTACTGATGCTGCTGTCACTTCTACTGCTGTTGCTACCACTACTACTGCTACTAGCCCAATGCATGGCAAATACTACTACTATTACCACTACTGCTACTACTACTATTACTGATGTTGCTACTTCTACTGCTGCTACTCATACTACTTCTCTCCCAGTGTATGTCCAATACTACTACTATAACTATTGCTGCTGCTGCTACTTCTGCTGCTACCACTGCTACTACCAGTAATACAGTGCATGGCAAATACTACTACTATTACTAGTACTGCTGCTGATATTACTTCTGCTAATATTGCTACTACTAGTATTCCAGTGCATGGCAAATACTACTAATATTACTGCTGCTGCTGCTGCTACTACACCTACTACTACTGCTACTGCTAATAGTCCAATGCATTGCAAATACTACAAGTATTACTACTACTACTGCTGCTGCTACTACTACTATTGCTGCTGCTATTTCCACAGGTGCTGCTACTACTAAAACTACTACTAGTCCAGTGCATGGCAAATACTACTACTATTAACACTACTGCTGCTGCTGTTATAGCTCTACTACTGCTACTACTACCACTAGTCCAGAGCATGGCATATACTATTATTTTTCCTACTACTGCTGCTACTACTACTACTGCTTCTGCTATTTCTACTGCTGCTGCAACTACTACAACGTCTACCAGTCCATTGCATGGCAAATACTACTACTATTACTACTATTGCTGCTGCTGATACTACTGCTACAACTAATGCTACTACTAGTACTCCAGTCCAGTGCAAGTACTACTACTCTTACTACTGCTGCTGCTGCTATTACTGCTATTACTAGTAGTCCAGTACATGGCAAATACTACTATTATTACTGCTACTGCTGCTGCTGCTACTACTGCTACTACTATCAATAATACTGGCCCAGTGCATGGCAAATCTACTACTACTACTGCTATTGCTGCTACTGCTACTACTATTACTATCCCAGTGCATGTCAAATACTACTAATATTACCACTACTGCTGCCACTACTACTAGCACTGCTACTACTATTGCTGTTGCTACTTCTACTGCTGCTGCTGCTGCTACTACTACTAACAGCCCAGTGCATGGCAAATATTAACACTACTACTACTGCTGCTGCTTCTACTATTGCTACTACTACTGCTGCTACTAGTAGTCCAGTGCATGGCAAATTCTACTACTATTACTACAACAGCTACTGCTGCTAATTGTAATGTTACTACTACTGCTAATGCTAGTAATCTAGTATATGGCAAATACTACTACTATTACTACTAGTGCTGCTGCTGCTACTTCCGCTACTACAACTATCAATACTACTAGCCCAGTGCATGGCAAATATACTACTATTATTGCTGTTCCTGCTACTTCTACTACTATTCCTGGCCCACTGCAAGTCAAATATGCTGCTCCAATTACTCCTGCTGCTGCCACTTCTACTGCTATTGCTACTACTATTACTACTACTACTAGCCCAATGCATGGCAAATACTACAACTATTACTACTACTGCTCCTGCTACTACTGCTACTACTTGTAGTCCAGTGCCTGGCAAATATTACTACTATTATTACTACTGCTGCTGCTGCTAATAGTACTGCTAGTACTACTGCTACTGCTAGTAATCCAGTGTATGGCAAATACTACTACTATTACTACTGGTGCTGCTGCTACTACTGCAACTACTACTCTCAATACTAATTGAACAATGCGTGGCAAATCTACTACTACTTCTGCTATTGCTGCTACTTCTACTACTACTGCTGTCCCCCTGCCGTGCAAATCTGCTGCTACTACTACTAGTGCTGCTACTCGTATTACTACTATCCCAGTGCATGGCCAATACTACTACTATAATTATTGCTGCTGCTGCTGCTGCTACTACTACTATTACTACTACTACTACTGGCCCAGGACATGGCAAATACTACTAGTATTACTACTACTGTTGTTGCTGCTTCTACTATTGGTACTACTACTTCTGCTACTAGAAGTCCTGTGCATTGCAAATACTACTACTATTACTACTACTGCTGCTGCTGATACCACTCCTAAATAACTGCTACTACGAGTAGTCCTCTGCATTGAACATAATACTACTATTACTACTACTGCTGCTATTGCTACTACTGCTAATAATAAAACCCATAGTACTAGTGCAGTGTATGCCAAATCTAGTAAAACTACACCTATTACTGCTAATGCTAATACTACTACTGGCCCACTGCAGGGAAAATCTGCTGCTACTACTACTGATGCTGCTGTCACTTCTACTGTTGCTGCTACCAATATTACTACACCTAGTAGTAGCCCAGTGCATGGCAAATACTACTACTATTACGACTACTGCTCCTAAAACTATTACTGATGCTGCTACGTCTATTGCTCCTCCTCCTCCTACTACTAAACCAGTGCATGGATAACACTACTACTATTACTACTACTGCTCCTGATACTGCTACTACTATTACTACTACTGCTAGTACTAGTAGTCCAGTGCAAGGCAAATACTACTACTACTATTGCTACCACTGCTGCTGCTTTTGCTACAACTCCTGCTACTACTACTACTACTTCTTCTGCTACTGCTACTTCTACTGCTGCTGCTACTAAAGCTACTACTACTAGTCCACTGAATTCCATATACTACTACTAATACTTCTACTGCTGCTGCAGCTACTACTGCTACTACTACTACTAGGCCAGTGCATGGCAAATACTACTACTATTACCACCACTGCTGCCATTACTACTTCTGCTGCTACTACTACTGCTGCTGCTACTTGTACAGGTACTGCTGCTACTACTACTACTAATAGCCCACTGCATGGCAAATATTAACACTACTACTACTACTGCTGCTTCTACTATTGCTACTACTACTGCTACTACTAGTAGTCCAGTGCATGGCAAATTCTACTACTATTACTACAACAGCCACTGCTGCTAATAGTAATGTTACTACTACTGCTAATGCTAGTAATCTAGTATATGGCAAATACTACTACTATTACTACTAGTGCTGCTGCTGCTACTTCCGCTACTACAACTATCAATACTACTAGCCCAGTGCATGGCAAATATACTACTATTATTGCTGTTCCTGCTACTTCTACTACTATTCCTGGCCCACTGCAAGTCAAATATGCTGCTCCAATTACTCCTGCTGCTGCCACTTCTACTGCTATTGCTACCACTATTACTACTACTACTAGCCCAATGCATGCCAAATACTACTACTATTACTACTACTGCTGCTGCTTGTACAAATGCTACTACTACTGCTACTACTAGTAGTCCAGTGCATTGAAAATACTACTACTAATACAACTCCTGATGCTGCTACTACTTCTACTACTAGTATCAATATTACTAGCCCTGTGTATGGCAAATCTACTACTACTACTGCTATGGCTGCTACTTCTATTATTACTACTGGCCCACTGCAGGACAAATCTGCTGGTACTATTACTGCTGCTGATGCCACTTCTAATGCTGATGCTAACTCTACTACTACTGCTACTACTAGCAGTCCACTGCATGGCAAAACTACTACTACAACTTCTTTTGCTGCTACTGCTACTACTACTACTGGCCTTCTGCAGGGAATATATGGTGCTACTACTCCTGCTGCTGCAGCCACTTCTCCTGCTGCTACTACCACTACTATTACTACTAGCCCAGTGCATGGCACATACAACTTCTATTAACATTACTGCTGCTACTTCTACTGCTGCTGCTACCTCCGTTCCACGGCCTAGGCGGGCGGCGGGGCCCTGCCGGACGGGCGGGCCGCTGGGCTGACGGTAAGGCCCAAGCGCCTACTAAGCTGCGCCTCAAGAGGCAGCCCGCGACCCCGCTGGCATCTACTGCCGAAGCAGCCTAGAAGGGCCCGATCACGCCGCGATCGCGGAAGCTAAGCAGAGTCGGGCCTGGTTAGAACTTGGATGGGAGACCTCTAGGGAAGACCGGGTGCTCTAGGATTTTTGCCTCCCGCTCCGCCTTCTCCTTTTGTCGCTCGCGGCGTTCGCGGCTATCTCCGCCCCCGCCCGGCACAGCTGCAAGCCCCACCTCCTCAGGCCCCTCCCACCACAGCAAGCGTCTGATGGGGCGCTCCCCGCCTTCCTGATCCGCCAGGCGGCCAGAAGGCGTCCCTGGAAGGCAGAGGCACACCAGACGCTCCGGGGGTGGCCTGAAGGGAACCAGACGTGGCCGCGGACCCGGGGGCCGTCCGTGCGGCCCGCGAGCCCCTCGACCTGCACCTGGCCGCCCCCACTGCAGCCCAGCCCCGGCGTCGCCACCTGTCTGCCGGGGTGGCTCTCCACAGCTCCATACGGAAAAAGCCGCCCCTCCGCCGTTTCGCCATGGCCGGGGGCGGGAGCGGGATCGAGGGCCCAGGCCGCTTCCCCGGGCCTGCCGGCCACCTGGGGCGGGTTCCTGAGCTCGGACGGTGGCGTGGGGGCGAGGGTGGCGTTGCTGGGTCTTAGGGGCCTTGCCAACTCAATGGTGGCTCCCAGTGGCTTCGGGCCAGCTTCTGTCGGGCAGGAGGGCCGGTCCGGTCTGCGTCTGAGGTGCGCCTAGCGCAGCGTGGGCGGGCAGGTGGGATGCCCAAGGGCCCGCGGTCTCCGGGCCCGGAAGCCTCCTGGGCCACTTCCCCGTGAGCGGCCTGCGGGATCTGGGGCGTGGCGCCTAGCTCCCAAAAGTTTGCTGGCTCCCGCCCGCCCTGGGCTGGGGGGTCGCCAGCACCTCCGCCACCCCCAGGTGCCCGAGATCTCCGTTCCCCTGCCTAGGCGGGCGGCGGGGCCCTGCCGGGACGGGCGGGCCGCTGGGCTGACGGTAAGGCCCAAGCGCCTGCTGAGCTGCGCCTCAAGAGGCAGCCCGCGACCCCGCCGGCATGTACTGCCAAAGCAGCCTAGAAGGGCCCGATCTCGCCGCGATCGCGGAAGCTAAGCAGGTTCGGGCCTGGTTAGAACTTGGATGGGAGACCTCTAGGGAAGACCGGGTGCTCTAGGCTTTTTGCCTCCCGCTCCGCCTTCTCCTTTTGTCGCTCGCGGCGTTCGCGGCTATCTCCGCCCCCGCCCGGCACAGCTGCAAGCCCCACCTCCTCAGGCCCCTCCCACCACAGCAAGCGTCTGATGGGGCGCTCCCCGCCTTCCTGATCCGCCAGGCGGCCAGAAGGCGTCCCTGGAAGGCAGAGGCACAGCAGACGCTCCGGCGGTGGCCTGAAGGGAACCAGACGTGGCCGCGGATCCGGGGGCCGTCCGTGCGGCCCGCGAGCCCCTCGACCTGCACCTGGCCGCCCCCACTGCAGCCCAGCCCCTGCGTCGCCACCTGTCTGCCGGGGTGGCTCTCCACAGCTCCATACGGAAAAAGCCGCCCCTCCGCCGTTTCGCCATGGCCGGGAGCGGGAGCGGGATCGAGGGCCCAGGCCGCTTCCCCGGGCCTGCCGGCCACCTGGGGCGGGGTCCTGAGCTCGGACGGTGGCGTGGGGGCGAGGGTGGCGTTGCTGGGTCTTAGGGGCCGTGCCAACTCAATGGTGGCTCCCAGTGGCTTCGGGCCAGCTTCTGTCGGGCAGGAGGGCCGGTCCGGTCTGCGTCTGAGCTGCGCCTAGCGCAGCGTGGGCGGGCAGGTGGGATGCCCAAGGGCCCGCGGTCTCCGGGCCCGGAAGCCTCCTGGGCCACTTCCCCGTGAGCGGCCTGCGGGATCTGGGGCGTGGCGCCTAGCTCCCAAAAGTTTGCTGGCTCCCGCCCGCCCTGGGCTGTGGGGTCGCCAGCACCTCCGCCACACCCAGGTGCCCGAGACCTCCGTTCCCCTGCCTAGGCGGGCGGCGGGGCCCTGCCGGGACGGGCGGGCCGCTGGGCTGACGGTAAGGCCCAAGCGCCTGCTGAGCTGCGCCTCAAGAGGCAGCCCGCGACCCCGCCGGCATGTACTGCCAAAGCAGCCTAGAAGGGCCCGATCTCGCCGCGATCGCGGAAGCTAAGCAGGTTCGGGCCTGGTTAGAACTTGGATGGGAGACCTCTAGGGAAGACCGGGTGCTCTAGGATTTTTGCCTCCCGCTCCGCCTTCTCCTTTTGTCGCTCGCGGCGTTCGCGGCTATCTCCGCCCCTGCCCGCCACAGCTGCAAGCCCCACCTCCTCAGGCCCCTCCCACCACAGCAAGCGTCTGATGGGGCGCTCCCCGCCTTCCTGATCCGCCAGGCGGCCAGAAGGCGTCCCTGGAAGGCAGAGGCACACCAGACGCTCCGGGGGTGGCCTGAAGGGAACCAGACGTGGCCGCGGACCCGGGGGCCGTCCGTGCGGCCCGCGAGCCCCTCGACCTGCACCTGGCCGCCCCCACTGCAGCCCAGCCCCGGCGTCGCCACCTGTCTGCCGGGGTGGCTCTCCACAGCTCCATACGGAAAAAGCCGCCCCTCCGCCGTTTCGCCATGGCCGGGGGCGGGAGCGGGATCGAGGGCCCAGGCCGCTTCCCCGGGCCTGCCGGCCACCTGGGGCGGGGTCCTGAGCTCGGACGGTGGCGTGGGGGCGAGGGTGGCGTTGCTGGGTCTTAGGGGCCGTGCCAACTCAATGGTGGCTCCCAGTGGCTTCGGGCCAGCTTCTGTCGGGCAGGAGGGCCGGTCCGGTCTGCGTCTGAGCTGCGCCTAGCGCAGCGTGGGCGGGCAGGTGGGATGCCCAAGGGCCCGCGGTCTCCGGGCCCGGAAGCCTCCTGGGCCACTTCCCCGTGAGCGGCCTGCGGGATGTGGGGCGTGGCACCTAGCTCCCAAAAGTTTGCTGGCTCCCGCCCGCCCTGGGCTGGGGGGTCGCCAGCACCTCCGCCACCCCCAGGTGCCCGAGATCTCCGTTCCGCTGCCTAGGCGGGCGGCGGGGCCCTGCCGGGACGGGCGGGCCGCTGGGCTGACGGTAAGGCCCAAGCGCCTGCTGAGCTGCGCCTCAAGAGGCAGCCCGCGACCCCGCCGGCATGTACTGCCAAAGCAGCCTAGAAGGGCCCGATCTCGCCGCGATCGCGGAAGCTAAGCAGGTTCGGGCCTGGTTAGAACTTGGATGGGAGACCTCTAGGGAAGACCGGGTGCTCTAGGCTTTTTGCCTCCCGCTCCGCCTTCTCCTTTTGTCGCTCGCGGCGTTCGCGGCTATCTCCGCCCCCGCCCGGCACAGCTGCAAGCCCCAGCTCCTCAGGCCCCTCCCACCACAGCAAGCGTCTGATGGGGCGCTCCCCGCCTTCCTGATCCGCCAGGCGGCCAGAAGGCGTCCCTGGAAGGCAGAGGCACACCAGACGCTCCGGGGGTGGCCTGAAGGGAACCAGACCTGGCCGCGGACCCGGGGGCCGTCCGTGCGGCCCGCGAGCCCCTCGACCTGCACCTGGCCGCCCCCACTGCAGCCCAGCCCCGGCGTCGCCACCTGTCTGCCGGGGTGGCTCTCCACAGCTCCATACGGAAAAAGCCGCCCCTCCGCCGTTTCGCCATGGCCGGGGGCGGGAGCGGGATCGAGGGCCCAGGCCGCTTCCCCGGGCCTGCCGGCCACCTGGGGCGGGGTCCTGAGCTCGGACGGTGGCGTGGGGGCGAGGGTGGCGTTGCTGGGTCTTAGGGGCCGTGCCAACTCAATGGTGGCTCCCAGTGGATTCGGGCCAGCTTCTGTCGGGCAGGAGGGCCGGTCCGGTCTGCGTCTGAGCTGCGCCTAGCGCAGCGTGGGCGGGCAGGTGGGATGCCCAAGGGCCCGCGGTCTCCGGGCCCGGAAGCCTCCTGGGCCACTTCCCCGTGAGCGGCCTGCGGGATCTGGGGCGTGGCGCCTAGCTCCCAAAAGTTTGCTGGCTCCCGCCCGCCCTGGGCTGGGGGGTCGCCAGCACCTCCGCCACAACCAGGTGCCCGAGACCTCCGTTCCCCTGCCTAGGCGGGCGGCGGGGCCCTGCCGGGACGGGCGGGCCGCTGGGCTGACGGTAAGGCCCAAGCGCCTGCTGAGCTGCGCCTCAAGAGGCAGCCCGCGACCCCGCCGGCATGTACTGCCAAAGCAGCCTAGAAGGGCCCGATCTCGCCGCGATCGCGGAAGCTAAGCAGGTTCGGGCCTGGTTAGAACTTGGATGGGAGACCTCTAGGGAAGACCGGGTGCTCTAGGCTTTTTGCCTCCCGCTCCGCCTTCTCCTTTTGTCGCCCGCGGCGTTCGCGGCTATCTCCGCCCCCGCCCGCCACAGCTGCAAGCCCCACCTCCTCAGGCCCCTCCCACCACAGCAAGCGTCTGATGGGGCGCTCCCCGCCTTCCTGATCCGCCAGGCGGCCAGAAGGCGTCCCTGGAAGGCAGAGGCACACCAGACGCTCCGGGGGTGGCCTGAAGGGAACCAGACGTGGCCGCGGACCCGGGGGCCGTCCGTGCGGCCCGCGAGCCCCTCGACCTGCACCTGGCCGCCCCCACTGCAGCCCAGCCCCGGCGTCGCCACCTGTCTGCCGGGGTGGCTCTCCACAGCTCCATACGGAAAAAGCCGCCCCTCCGCCGTTTCGCCATGGCCGGGGGCGGGAGCGGGATCGAGGGCCCAGGCCGCTTCCCCGGGCCTGCCGGCCACCTGGGGCGGGGTCCTGAGCTCGGACCGTGGCGTGGGGGCGAGGGTGGCGTTGCTGGGTCTTAGGGGCCGTGCCAACTCAATGGTGGCTCCCAGTGGCTTCGGGCCAGCTTCTGTCGGGCAGGAGGGCCGGTCCGGTCTGCGTCTGAGGTGCGCCTAGCGCAGCGTGGGCGGGCAGGTGGGATGCCCAAGGGCCCGCGGTCTCCGGGCCCGGAAGCCTCCTGGGCCACTTCCCCGTGAGCGGCCTGCGGGATCTGGGGCGTGGCGCCTAGCTCCCAAAAGTTTGCTGGCTCCCGCCCGCCCTGGGCTGGGGGGTCGCCAGCACCTCCGCCACCCCCAGGTGCCCGAGATCTCCGTTCCCCTGCCTAGGCGGGCGGCGGGGCCCTGCCGGGACGGGCGGGCCGCTGGGCTGACGGTAAGGCCCAAGCGCCTGCTGAGCTGCGCCTCAAGAGGCAGCCCGCGACCCCGCCGACATGTACTGCCAAAGCAGCCTAGAAGGGCCCGATCTCGCCGCGATCGCGGAAGCTAAGCAGGTTCGGGCCTGGTTAGAACTTGGATGGGAGACCTCTAGGGAAGACCGGGTGCTCTAGGCTTTTTGCCTCCCGCTCCGCCTTCTCCTTTTGTCGCTCGCGGCGTTCGCGGCTATCTCCGCCCCCGCCCGGCACAGCTGCAAGCCCCACCTCCTCAGGCCCCTCCCACCACAGCAAGCGTCTGATGGGGCGCTCCCCGCCTTCCTGATCCGCCAGGCGGCCAGAAGGCGTCCCTGGAAGGCAGAGGCACAGCAGACGCTCCGGGGGTGGCCTGAAGGGAACCAGACGTGGCCGCGGATCCGGGGGCCGTCCGTGCGGCCCGCGAGCCCCTCGACCTGCACCTGGCCGCCCCCACTGCAGCCCAGCCCCTGCGTCGCCACCTGTCTGCCGGGGTGGCTGTCCACAGCTCCATACGGAAAAAGCCGCCCCTCCGCCGTTTCGCCATGGCCGGGAGCGGGAGCGGGATCGAGGGCCCAGGCCGCTTCCCCGGGCCTGCCGGCCACCTGGGGCGGGGTCCTGAGCTCGGACGGTGGCGTGGGGGCGAGGGTGGCGTTGCTGGGTCTTAGGGGCCGTGCCAACTCAATGGTGGCTCCCAGTGGCTTCGGGCCAGCTTCTGTCGGGCAGGAGGGCCGGTCCGGTCTGCGTCTGAGCTGCGCCTAGCGCAGCGTGGGCGGGCAGGTGGGATGCCCAAGGGCCCGCGGTCTCCGGGCCCGGAAGCCTCCTGGGCCACTTCCCCGTGAGCGGCCTGCGGGATGTGGGGCGTGGCGCCTAGCTCCCAAAAGTTTGCTGGCTCCCGCCCGCCCTGGGCTGGGGGGTCGCCAGCACCTCCGCCACCCCCAGGTGCCCGAGATCTCCGTTCCGCTGCCTAGGCGGGCGGCGGGGCCCTGCCGGGACGGGCGGGCCGCTGGGCTGACGGTAAGGCCCAAGCGCCTGCTGAGCTGCGCCTCAAGAGGCAGCCCGCGACCCCGCCGGCATGTACTGCCAAAGCAGCCTAGAAGGGCCCGATCTCGCCGCGATCGCGGAAGCTAAGCAGGTTCGGGCCTGGTTAGAACTTGGATGGGAGACCTCTAGGGAAGACCGGGTGCTCTAGGCTTTTTGCCTCCCGCTCCGCCTTCTCCTTTTGTCGCTCGCGGCGTTCGCGGCTATCTCCGCCCCCGCCCGGCACAGCTGCAAGCCCCAGCTCCTCAGGCCCCTCCCACCACAGCAAGCGTCTGATGGGGCGCTCCCCGCCTTCCTGATCCGCCAGGCGGCCAGAAGGCGTCCCTGGAAGGCAGAGGCACACCAGACGCTCCGGGGGTGGCCTGAAGGGAACCAGACCTGGCCGCGGACCCGGGGGCCGTCCGTGCGGCCCGCGAGCCCCTCGACCTGCACCTGGCCGCCCCCACTGCAGCCCAGCCCCGGCGTCGCCACCTGTCTGCCGGGGTGGCTCTCCACAGCTCCATACGGAAAAAGCCGCCCCTCCGCCGTTTCGCCATGGCCGGGGGCGGGAGCGGGATCGAGGGCCCAGGCCGCTTCCCCGGGCCTGCCGGCCACCTGGGGCGGGGTCCTGAGCTCGGACGGTGGCGTGGGGGCGAGGGTGGCGTTGCTGGGTCTTAGGGGCCGTGCCAACTCAATGGTGGCTCCCAGTGGATTCGGGCCAGCTTCTGTCGGGCAGGAGGGCCGGTCCGGTCTGCGTCTGAGCTGCGCCTAGCGCAGCGTGGGCGGGCAGGTGGGATGCCCAAGGGCCCGCGGTCTCCGGGCCCGGAAGCCTCCTGGGCCACTTCCCCGTGAGCGGCCTGCGGGATCTGGGGCGTGGCGCCTTGCTCCCAAAAGTTTGCTGGCTCCCGCCCGCCCTGGGCTGGGGGGTCGCCAGCACCTCCGCCACAACCAGGTGCCCGAGACCTCCGTTCCCCTGCCTAGGCGGGCGGCGGGGCCCTGCCGGGACGGGCGGGCCGCTGGGCTGACGGTAAGGCCCAAGCGCCTGCTGAGCTGCGCCTCAAGAGGCAGCCCGCGACCCCGCCGGCATGTACTGCCAAAGCAGCCTAGAAGGGCCCGATCTCGCCGCGATCGCGAAAGCTAAGCAGGTTCGGGCCTGGTTAGAACTTGGATGGGAGACCTCTAGGGAAGACCGGGTGCTCTAGGCTTTTTGCCTCCCGCTCCGCCTTCTCCTTTTGTCGCCCGCGGCGTTCGCGGCTATCTCCGCCCCCGCCCGCCACAGCTGCAAGCCCCACCTCCTCAGGCCCCTCCCACCACAGCAAGCGTCTGATGGGGCGCTCCCCGCCTTCCTGATCCGCCAGGCGGCCAGAAGGCGTCCCTGGAAGGCAGAGGCACACCAGACGCTCCGGGGGTGGCCTGAAGGGAACCAGACGTGGCCGCGGACCCGGGGGCCGTCCGTGCGGCCCGCGAGCCCCTCGACCTGCACCTGGCCGCCCCCACTGCAGCCCAGCCCCGGCGTCGCCACCTGTCTGCCGGGGTGGCTCTCCACAGCTCCATACGGAAAAAGCCGCCCCTCCGCCGTTTCGCCATGGCCGGGGGCGGGAGCGGGATCGAGGGCCCAGGCCGCTTCCCCGGGCCTGCCGGCCACCTGGGGCGGGGTCCTGAGCTCGGACCGTGGCGTGGGGGCGAGGGTGGCGTTGCTGGGTCTTAGGGGCCGTGCCAACTCAATGGTGGCTCCCAGTGGCTTCGGGCCAGCTTCTGTCGGGCAGGAGGGCCGGTCCGGTCTGCGTCTGAGCTGCGCCTAGCGCAGCGTGGGCGGGCAGGTGGGATGCCCAAGGGCCCGCGGTCTCCGGGCCCGGAAGCCTCCTGGGCCACTTCCCCGTGAGCGGCCTGCGGGATCTGGGGCGTGGCGCCTAGCTCCCAAAAGTTTGCTGGCTCCCGCCCGCCCTGGGCTGGGGGGTCGCCAGCACCTCCGCCACCCCCAGGTGCCCGAGATCTCCGTTCCCCTGCCTAGGCGGGCGGCGGGGCCCTGCCGGGACGGGCGGGCCGCTGGGCTGACGGTAAGGCCCAAGCGCCTGCTGAGCTGCGCCTCAAGAGGCAGCCCGCGACCCCGCCGGCATGTACTGCCAAAGCAGCCTAGAAGGGCCCGATCTCGCCGCGATCGCGGAAGCTAAGCAGGTTCGGGCCTGGTTAGAACTTGGATGGGAGACCTCTAGGGAAGACCGGGTGCTCTAGGCTTTTTGCCTCCCGCTCCGCCTTCTCCTTTTGTCGCTCGCGGCGTTCGCGGCTATCTCCGCCCCCGCCCGGCACAGCTGCAAGCCACACCTCCTCAGGCCCCTCCCACCACAGCAAGCGTCTGATGGGGCGCTCCCCGCCTTCCTGATCCGCCAGGCGGCCAGAAGGCGTCCCTGGAAGGCAGAGGCACACCAGACGCTCCGGGGGTGGCCTGAAGGGAACCAGACCTGGCCGCGGACCCGGGGGCCGTCCGTGCGGCCCGCGAGCCCCTCGACCTGCACCTGGCCGCCCCCACTGCAGCCCAGCCCCGGCGTCGCCACCTGTCTGCCGGGGTGGCTCTCCACAGCTCCATACGGAAAAAGCCGCCCCTCCGCCGTTTCGCCATGGCCGGGGGCGGGAGCGGGATCGAGGGCCCAGGCCGCTTCCCCGGGCCTGCCGGCCACCTGGGGCGGGGTCCTGAGCTCGGACGGTGGCGTGGGGGCGAGGGTGGCGTTGCTGGGTCTTAGGGGCCGTGCCAACTCAATGGTGGCTCCCAGTGGATTCGGGCCAGCTTCTGTCGGGCAGGAGGGCCGGTCCGGTCTGCGTCTGAGCTGCGCCTAGCGCAGCGTGGGCGGGCAGGTGGGATGCCCAAGGGCCCGCGGTCTCCGGGCCCGGAAGCCTCCTGGGCCACTTCCCCGTGAGCGGCCTGCGGGATCTGGGGCGTGGCGCCTAGCTCCCAAAAGTTTGCTGGCTCCCGCCCGCCCTGGGCTGGGGGGTCGCCAGCACCTCCGCCACAACCAGGTGCCCGAGACCTCCGTTCCCCTGCCTAGGCGGGCGGCGGGGCCCTGCCGGGACGGGCGGGCCGCTGGGCTGACGGTAAGGCCCAAGCGCCTGCTGAGCTGCGCCTCAAGAGGCAGCCCGCGACCCCGCCGGCATGTACTGCCAAAGCAGCCTAGAAGGGCCCGATCTCGCCGCGATCGCGGAAGCTAAGCAGGTTCGGGCCTGGTTAGAACTTGGATGGGAGACCTCTAGGGAAGACCGGGTGCTCTAGGCTTTTTGCCTCCCGCTCCGCCTTCTCCTTTTGTCGCCCGCGGCGTTCGCGGCTATCTCCGCCCCCGCCCGCCACAGCTGCAAGCCCCACCTCCTCAGGCCCCTCCCACCACAGCAAGCGTCTGATGGGGCGCTCCCCGCCTTCCTGATCCGCCAGGCGGCCAGAAGGCGTCCCTGGAAGGCAGAGGCACACCAGACGCTCCGGGGGTGGCCTGAAGGGAACCAGACGTGGCCGCGGACCCGGGGGCCGTCCGTGCGGCCCGCGAGCCCCTCGACCTGCACCTGGCCGCCCCCACTGCAGCCCAGCCCCGGCGTCGCCACCTGTCTGCCGGGGTGGCTCTCCACAGCTCCATACGGAAAAAGCCGCCCCTCCGCCGTTTCGCCATGGCCGGGGGCGGGAGCGGGATCGAGGGCCCAGGCCGCTTCCCCGGGCCTGCCGGCCACCTGGGGCGGGGTCCTGAGCTCGGACCGTGGCGTGGGGGCGAGGGTGGCGTTGCTGGGTCTTAGGGGCCGTGCCAACTCAATGGTGGCTCCCAGTGGCTTCGGGCCAGCTTCTGTCGGGCAGGAGGGCCGGTCCGGTCTGCGTCTGAGGTGCGCCTAGCGCAGCGTGGGCGGGCAGGTGGGATGCCCAAGGGCCCGCGGTCTCCGGGCCCGGAAGCCTCCTGGGCCACTTCCCCGTGAGCGGCCTGCGGGATCTGGGGCGTGGCGCCTAGCTCCCAAAAGTTTGCTGGCTCCCGCCCGCCCTGGGCTGGGGGGTCGCCAGCACCTCCGCCACCCCCAGGTGCCCGAGATCTCCGTTCCCCTGCCTAGGCGGGCGGCGGGGCCCTGCCGGGACGGGCGGGCCGCTGGGCTGACGGTAAGGCCCAAGCGCCTGCTGAGCTGCGCCTCAAGAGGCAGCCCGCGACCCCGCCGGCATGTACTGCCAAAGCAGCCTAGAAGGGCCCGATCTCGCCGCGATCGCGGAAGCTAAGCAGGTTCGGGCCTGGTTAGAACTTGGATGGGAGACCTCTAGGGAAGACCGGGTGCTCTAGGCTTTTTGCCTCCCGCTCCGCCTTCTCCTTTTGTCGCTCGCGGCGTTCGCGGCTATCTCCGCCCCCGCCCGGCACAGCTGCAAGCCACACCTCCTCAGGCCCCTCCCACCACAGCAAGCGTCTGATGGGGCGCTCCCCGCCTTCCTGATCCGCCAGGCGGCCAGAAGGCGTCCCTGGAAGGCAGAGGCACACCAGACGCTCCGGGGGTGGCCTGAAGGGAACCAGACCTGGCCGCGGACCCGGGGGCCGTCCGTGCGGCCCGCGAGCCCCTCGACCTGCACCTGGCCGCCCCCACTGCAGCCCAGCCCCGGCGTCGCCACCTGTCTGCCGGGGTGGCTCTCCACAGCTCCATACGGAAAAAGCCGCCCCTCCGCCGTTTCGCCATGGCCGGGGGCGGGAGCGGGATCGAGGGCCCAGGCCGCTTCCCCGGGCCTGCCGGCCACCTGGGGCGGGGTCCTGAGCTCGGACGGTGGCGTGGGGGCGAGGGTGGCGTTGCTGGGTCTTAGGGGCCGTGCCAACTCAATGGTGGCTCCCAGTGGATTCGGGCCAGCTTCTGTCGGGCAGGAGGGCCGGTCCGGTCTGCGTCTGAGCTGCGCCTAGCGCAGCGTGGGCGGGCAGGTGGGATGCCCAAGGGCCCGCGGTCTCCGGGCCCGGAAGCCTCCTGGGCCACTTCCCCGTGAGCGGCCTGCGGGATCTGGGGCGTGGCGCCTAGCTCCCAAAAGTTTGCTGGCTCCCGCCCGCCCTGGGCTGGGGGGTCGCCAGCACCTCCGCCACAACCAGGTGCCCGAGACCTCCGTTCCCCTGCCTAGGCGGGCGGCGGGGCCCTGCCGGGACGGGCGGGCCGCTGGGCTGACGGTAAGGCCCAAGCGCCTGCTGAGCTGCGCCTCAAGAGGCAGCCCGCGACCCCGCCGGCATGTACTGCCAAAGCAGCCTAGAAGGGCCCGATCTCGCCGCGATCGCGGAAGCTAAGCAGGTTCGGGCCTGGTTAGAACTTGGATGGGAGACCTCTAGGGAAGACCGGGTGCTCTAGGCTTTTTGCCTCCCGCTCCGCCTTCTCCTTTTGTCGCCCGCGGCGTTCGCGGCTATCTCCGCCCCCGCCCGCCACAGCTGCAAGCCCCACCTCCTCAGGCCCCTCCCACCACAGCAAGCGTCTGATGGGGCGCTCCCCGCCTTCCTGATCCGCCAGGCGGCCAGAAGGCGTCCCTGGAAGGCAGAGGCACACCAGACGCTCCGGGGGTGGCCTGAAGGGAACCAGACGTGGCCGCGGACCCGGGGGCCGTCCGTGCGGCCCGCGAGCCCCTCGACCTGCACCTGGCCGCCCCCACTGCAGCCCAGCCCCGGCGTCGCCACCTGTCTGCCGGGGTGGCTCTCCACAGCTCCATACGGAAAAAGCCGCCCCTCCGCCGTTTCGCCATGGCCGGGGGCGGGAGCGGGATCGAGGGCCCAGGCCGCTTCCCCGGGCCTGCCGGCCACCTGGGGCGGGGTCCTGAGCTCGGACCGTGGCGTGGGGGCGAGGGTGGCGTTGCTGGGTCTTAGGGGCCGTGCCAACTCAATGGTGGCTCCCAGTGGCTTCGGGCCAGCTTCTGTCGGGCAGGAGGGCCGGTCCGGTCTGCGTCTGAGGTGCGCCTAGCGCAGCGTGGGCGGGCAGGTGGGATGCCCAAGGGCCCGCGGTCTCCGGGCCCGGAAGCCTCCTGGGCCACTTCCCCGTGAGCGGCCTGCGGGATCTGGGGCGTGGCGCCTAGCTCCCAAAAGTTTGCTGGCTCCCGCCCGCCCTGGGCTGGGGGGTCGCCAGCACCTCCGCCACCCCCAGGTGCCCGAGATCTCCGTTCCCCTGCCTAGGCGGGCGGCGGGGCCCTGCCGGGACGGGCGGGCCGCTGGGCTGACGGTAAGGCCCAAGCGCCTGCTGAGCTGCGCCTGAAGAGGCAGCCCGCGACCCCGCCGACATGTACTGCCAAAGCAGCCTAGAAGGGCCCGATCTCGCCGCGATCGCGGAAGCTAAGCAGGTTCGGGCCTGGTTAGAACTTGGATGGGAGACCTCTAGGGAAGACCGGGTGCTCTAGGCTTTTTGCCTCCCGCTCCGCCTTCTCCTTTTGTCGCTCGCGGCGTTCGCGGCTATCTCCGCCCCCGCCCGGCACAGCTGCAAGCCCCACCTCCTCAGGCCCCTCCCACCACAGCAAGCGTCTGATGGGGCGCTCCCCGCCTTCCTGATCCGCCAGGCGGCCAGAAGGCGTCCCTGGAAGGCAGAGGCACAGCAGACGCTCCGGGGGTGGCCTGAAGGGAACCAGACGTGGCCGCGGATCCGGGGGCCGTCCGTGCGGCCCGCGAGCCCCTCGACCTGCACCTGGCCGCCCCCACTGCAGCCCAGCCCCTGCGTCGCCACCTGTCTGCCGGGGTGGCTGTCCACAGCTCCATACGGAAAAAGCCGCCCCTCCGCCGTTTCGCCATGGCCGGGAGCGGGAGCGGGATCGAGGGCCCAGGCCGCTTCCCCGGGCCTGCCGGCCACCTGGGGCGGGGTCCTGAGCTCGGACGGTGGCGTGGGGGCGAGGGTGGCGTTGCTGGGTCTTAGGGGCCGTGCCAACTCAATGGTGGCTCCCAGTGGCTTCGGGCCAGCTTCTGTCGGGCAGGAGGGCCGGTCCGGTCTGCGTCTGAGCTGCGCCTAGCGCAGCGTGGGCGGGCAGGTGGGATGCCCAAGGGCCCGCGGTCTCCGGGCCCGGAAGCCTCCTGGGCCACTTCCCCGTGAGCGGCCTGCGGGATGTGGGGCGTGGCGCCTAGCTCCCAAAAGTTTGCTGGCTCCCGCCCGCCCTGGGCTGGGGGGTCGCCAGCACCTCCGCCACCCCCAGGTGCCCGAGATCTCCGTTCCGCTGCCTAGGCGGGCGGCGGGGCCCTGCCGGGACGGGCGGGCCGCTGGGCTGACGGTAAGGCCCAAGCGCCTGCTGAGCTGCGCCTCAAGAGGCAGCCCGCGACCCCGCCGGCATGTACTGCCAAAGCAGCCTAGAAGGGCCCGATCTCGCCGCGATCGCGGAAGCTAAGCAGGTTCGGGCCTGGTTAGAACTTGGATGGGAGACCTCTAGGGAAGACCGGGTGCTCTAGGCTTTTTGCCTCCCGCTCCGCCTTCTCCTTTTGTCGCTCGCGGCGTTCGCGGCTATCTCCGCCCCCGCCCGGCACAGCTGCAAGCCACACCTCCTCAGGCCCCTCCCACCACAGCAAGCGTCTGATGGGGCGCTCCCCGCCTTCCTGATCCGCCAGGCGGCCAGAAGGCGTCCCTGGAAGGCAGAGGCACACCAGACGCTCCGGGGGTGGCCTGAAGGGAACCAGACGTGGCCGCGGACCCGGGGGCCGTCCGTGCGGCCCGCGAGCCCCTCGACCTGCACCTGGCCGCCCCCACTGCAGCCCAGCTCCGGCGTCGCCACCTGTCTGCCGGGGTGGCTCTCCACAGCTCCATACGGAAAAAGCCGCCCCTCCGCCGTTTCGCCATGGCCGAGGGCGGGAGCGGGATCGAGGGCCCAGGCCGCTTCCCCGGGCCTGCCGGCCACCTGGGGCGGGTTCCTGAGCTCGGACGGTGGCGTGGGGGCGAGGGTGGCGTTGCTGGGTCTTAGGGGCCGTGCCAACTCAATGGTGGCTCCCAGTGGCTTCGGGCCAGCTTCTGTCGGGCAGGAGGGCCGGTCCGGTCTGCGTCTGAGGTGCGCCTAGCGCAGCGTGGGCGGGCAGGTGGGATGCCCAAGGGCCCGCGGTCTCCGGGCCCGGAAGCCTCCTGGGCCACTTCCCCGTGAGCGGCCTGCGGGATCTGGGGCGTGGCGCCTAGCTCCCAAAAGTTTGCTGGCTCCCGCCCGCCCTAGGCTGGGGGGTCGCCAGCACCTCCGCCACCCCCAGGTGCCCGAGATCTCCGTTCCGCTGCCTAGGCGGGCGGCGGGGCCCTGCCGGGACGGGCGGGCCGCTGGGCTGACGGTAAGGCCCAAGCGCCTGCTGAGCTGCGCCTCAAGAGGCAGCCCGCGACCCTGCCGGCATGTACTGCCAAAGCAGCCTAGAAGGGCCCGATCTCGCCGCGATCGCGGAAGCTAAGCAGGTTCGGGCCTGGTTAGAACTTGGATGGGAGACCTCTAGGGAAGACCGGGTGCTCTAGGCTTTTTGCCTCCCGCTCCGCCTTCTCCTTTTGTCGCCCGCGGCGTTCGCGGCTATCTCCGCCCCCGCCCGCCACAGCTGCAAGCCCCACCTCCTCAGGCCCCTCCCACCACAGCAAGCGTCTGATGGGGCGCTCCCCGCCTTCCTGATCCGCCAGGCGGCCAGAAGGCGTCCCTGGAAGGCAGAGGCACACCAGACGCTCCGGGGGTGGCCTGAAGGGAACCAGACGTGGCCGCGGACCCGGGGGCCGTCCGTGCGGCCCGCGAGCCCCTCGACCTGCACCTGGCCGCCCCCACTGCAGCCCAGCCCCGGCGTCGCCACCTGTCTGCCGGGGTGGCTCTCCACAGCTCCATACGGAAAAAGCCGCCCCTCCGCCGTTTCGCCATGGCCGGGGGCGGGAGCGGGATCGAGGGCCCAGGCCGCTTCCCCGGGCCTGCCGGCCACCTGGGGCGGGGTCCTGAGCTCGGACCGTGGCGTGGGGGCGAGGGTGGCGTTGCTGGGTCTTAGGGGCCGTGCCAACTCAATGGTGGCTCCCAGTGGCTTCGGGCCAGCTTCTGTCGGGCAGGAGGGCCGGTCCGGTCTGCGTCTGAGGTGCGCCTAGCGCAGCGTGGGCGGGCAGGTGGGATGCCCAAGGGCCCGCGGTCTCCGGGCCCGGAAGCCTCCTGGGCCACTTCCCCGTGAGCGGCCTGCGGGATCTGGGGCGTGGCGCCTAGCTCCCAAAAGTTTGCTGGCTCCCGCCCGCCCTGGGCTGGGGGGTCGCCAGCACCTCCGCCACCCCCAGGTGCCCGAGATCTCCGTTCCCCTGCCTAGGCGGGCGGCGGGGCCCTGCCGGGACGGGCGGGCCGCTGGGCTGACGGTAAGGCCCAAGCGCCTGCTGAGCTGCGCCTCAAGAGGCAGCCCGCGACCCCGCCGACATGTACTGCCAAAGCAGCCTAGAAGGGCCCGATCTCGCCGCGATCGCGGAAGCTAAGCAGGTTCGGGCCTGGTTAGAACTTGGATGGGAGACCTCTAGGGAAGACCGGGTGCTCTAGGCTTTTTGCCTCCCGCTCCGCCTTCTCCTTTTGTCGCTCGCGGCGTTCGCGGCTATCTCCGCCCCCGCCCGGCACAGCTGCAAGCCCCACCTCCTCAGGCCCCTCCCACCACAGCAAGCGTCTGATGGGGCGCTCCCCGCCTTCCTGATCCGCCAGGCGGCCAGAAGGCGTCCCTGGAAGGCAGAGGCACAGCAGACGCTCCGGGGGTGGCCTGAAGGGAACCAGACGTGGCCGCGGATCCGGGGGCCGTCCGTGCGGCCCGCGAGCCCCTCGACCTGCACCTGGCCGCCCCCACTGCAGCCCAGCCCCTGCGTCGCCACCTGTCTGCCGGGGTGGCTGTCCACAGCTCCATACGGAAAAAGCCGCCCCTCCGCCGTTTCGCCATGGCCGGGAGCGGGAGCGGGATCGAGGGCCCAGGCCGCTTCCCCGGGCCTGCCGGCCACCTGGGGCGGGGTCCTGAGCTCGGACGGTGGCGTGGGGGCGAGGGTGGCGTTGCTGGGTCTTAGGGGCCGTGCCAACTCAATGGTGGCTCCCAGTGGCTTCGGGCCAGCTTCTGTCGGGCAGGAGGGCCGGTCCGGTCTGCGTCTGAGCTGCGCCTAGCGCAGCGTGGGCGGGCAGGTGGGATGCCCAAGGGCCCGCGGTCTCCGGGCCCGGAAGCCTCCTGGGCCACTTCCCCGTGAGCGGCCTGCGGGATGTGGGGCGTGGCGCCTAGCTCCCAAAAGTTTGCTGGCTCCCGCCCGCCCTGGGCTGGGGGGTCGCCAGCACCTCCGCCACCCCCAGGTGCCCGAGATCTCCGTTCCGCTGCCTAGGCGGGCGGCGGGGCCCTGCCGGGACGGGCGGGCCGCTGGGCTGACGGTAAGGCCCAAGCGCCTGCTGAGCTGCGCCTCAAGAGGCAGCCCGCGACCCCGCCGGCATGTACTGCCAAAGCAGCCTAGAAGGGCCCGATCTCGCCGCGATCGCGGAAGCTAAGCAGGTTCGGGCCTGGTTAGAACTTGGATGGGAGACCTCTAGGGAAGACCGGGTGCTCTAGGCTTTTTGCCTCCCGCTCCGCCTTCTCCTTTTGTCGCTCGCGGCGTTCGCGGCTATCTCCGCCCCCGCCCGGCACAGCTGCAAGCCACACCTCCTCAGGCCCCTCCCACCACAGCAAGCGTCTGATGGGGCGCTCCCCGCCTTCCTGATCCGCCAGGCGGCCAGAAGGCGTCCCTGGAAGGCAGAGGCACACCAGACGCTCCGGGGGTGGCCTGAAGGGAACCAGACGTGGCCGCGGACCCGGGGGCCGTCCGTGCGGCCCGCGAGCCCCTCGACCTGCACCTGGCCGCCCCCACTGCAGCCCAGCTCCGGCGTCGCCACCTGTCTGCCGGGGTGGCTCTCCACAGCTCCATACGGAAAAAGCCGCCCCTCCGCCGTTTCGCCATGGCCGAGGGCGGGAGCGGGATCGAGGGCCCAGGCCGCTTCCCCGGGCCTGCCGGCCACCTGGGGCGGGTTCCTGAGCTCGGACGGTGGCGTGGGGGCGAGGGTGGCGTTGCTGGGTCTTAGGGGCCGTGCCAACTCAATGGTGGCTCCCAGTGGCTTCGGGCCAGCTTCTGTCGGGCAGGAGGGCCGGTCCGGTCTGCGTCTGAGGTGCGCCTAGCGCAGCGTGGGCGGGCAGGTGGGATGCCCAAGGGCCCGCGGTCTCCGGGCCCGGAAGCCTCCTGGGCCACTTCCCCGTGAGCGGCCTGCGGGATCTGGGGCGTGGCGCCTAGCTCCCAAAAGTTTGCTGGCTCCCGCCCGCCCTAGGCTGGGGGGTCGCCAGCACCTCCGCCACCCCCAGGTGCCCGAGATCTCCGTTCCGCTGCCTAGGCGGGCGGCGGGGCCCTGCCGGGACGGGCGGGCCGCTGGGCTGACGGTAAGGCCCAAGCGCCTGCTGAGCTGCGCCTCAAGAGGCAGCCCGCGACCCTGCCGGCATGTACTGCCAAAGCAGCCTAGAAGGGCCCGATCTCGCCGCGATCGCGGAAGCTAAGCAGGTTCGGGCCTGGTTAGAACTTGGATGGGAGACCTCTAGGGAAGACCGGGTGCTCTAGGATTTTTGCCTCCCGCTCCGCCTTCTCCTTTTGTCGCTCGCGGCGTTCGCGGCTATCTCCGCCCCCGCCCGGCACAGCTGCAAGCCCCACCTCCTCAGGCCCCTCCCACCACAGCAAGCGTCTGATGGGGCGCTCCCCGCCTTCCTGATCCGCCAGGCGGCCAGAAGGCGTCCCTGGAAGGCAGAGGCACACCAGACGCTCCGGGGGTGGCCTGAAGGGAACCAGACGTGGCCGCGGACCCGGGGGCCGTCCGTGCGGCCCGCGAGCCCCTCGACCTGCACCTGGCCGCCCCCACTGCAGCCCAGCCCCGGCGTCGCCACCTGTCTGCCGGGGTGGCTCTCCACAGCTCCATACGGAAAAAGCCGCCCCTCCGCCGTTTCGCCATGGCCGGGGGCGGGAGCGGGATCGAGGGCCCAGGCCGCTTCCCCGGGCCTGCCGGCCACCTGGGGCGGGTTCCTGAGCTCGGACGGTGGCGTGGGGGCGAGGGTGGCGTTGCTGGGTCTTAGGGGCCTTGCCAACTCAATGGTGGCTCCCAGTGGCTTCGGGCCAGCTTCTGTCGGGCAGGAGGGCCGGTCCGGTCTGCGTCTGAGGTGCGCCTAGCGCAGCGTGGGCGGGCAGGTGGGATGCCCAAGGGCCCGCGGTCTCCGGGCCCGGAAGCCTCCTGGGCCACTTCCCCGTGAGCGGCCTGCGGGATCTGGGGCGTGGCGCCTAGCTCCCAAAAGTTTGCTGGCTCCCGCCCGCCCTGGGCTGGGGGGTCGCCAGCACCTCCGCCACCCCCAGGTGCCCGAGATCTCCGTTCCGCTGCCTAGGCGGGCGGCGGGGCCCTGCCGGGACGGGCGGGCCGCTGGGCTGACGGTAAGGCCCAAGCGCCTGCTGAGCTGCGCCTCAAGAGGCAGCCCGCGACCCCGCCGGCATGTACTGCCAAAGCAGCCTAGAAGGGCCTGATCTCGCCGCGATCGCGGAAGCTAAGCAGGGTCGGGCCTGGTTAGAACTTGGATGGGAGACCTCTAGGGAAGACCGGGTGCTCTAGGCTTTTTGCCTCCCGCTCCGCCTTCTCCTTTTGTCGCTCGCGGCGTTCGCGGCTATCTCCGCCCCCGCCCGGCACAGCTGCAAGCCCCAGCTCCTCAGGCCCCTCCCACCACAGCAAGCGTCTGATGGGGCGCTCCCCGCCTTCCTGATCCGCCAGGCGGCCAGAAGGCGTCCCTGGAAGGCAGAGGCACACCAGACGCTCCGGGGGTGGCCTGAAGGGAACCAGACGTGGCCGCGGACCCGGGGGCCGTCCGTGCGGCCCGCGAGCCCCTCGACCTGCACCTGGCCGCCCCCACTGCAGCCCAGCTCCGGCGTCGCCACCTGTCTGCCGGGGTGGATCTCCACAGCTCCATACGGCAAAAGCCGCCCCTCCGCCGTTTCGCCATGGCCGGGGGCGGGAGCGGGATCGAGGGCCCAGGCCGCTTCCCCGGGCCTGCCGGCCACCTGGGGCGGGGTCCTGAGCTCGGACGGTGGCGTGGGGGCGAGGGTGGCGTTGCTGGGTCTTAGGGGCCGTGCCAACTCAATGGTGGCTCCCAGTGGATTCGGGCCAGCTTCTGTCGGGCAGGAGGGCCGGTCCGGTCTGCGTCTGAGCTGCGCCTAGCGCAGCGTGGGCGGGCAGGTGGGATGCCCAAGGGCCCGCGGTCTCCGGGCCCGGAAGCCTCCTGGGCCACTTCCCCGTGAGCGGCCTGCGGGATCTGGGGCGTGGCGCCTAGCTCCCAAAAGTTTGCTGGCTCCCGCCCGCCCTGGGCTGTGGGGTCGCCAGCACCTCCGCCACACCCAGGTGCCCGAGACCTCCGTTCCCCTGCCTAGGCGGGCGGCGGGGCCCTGCCGGGACGGGCGGGCCGCTGGGCTGACGGTAAGGCCCAAGCGCCTGCTGAGCTGCGCCTCAAGAGGCAGCCCGCGACCCCGCCGGCATGTACTGCCAAAGCAGCCTAGAAGGGCCCGATCTCGCCGCGATCGCGGAAGCTAAGCAGGTTCGGGCCTGGTTAGAACTTGGATGGGAGACCTCTAGGGAAGACCGGGTGCTCTAGGATTTTTGCCTCCCGCTCCGCCTTCTCCTTTTGTCGCTCGCGGCGTTCGCGGCTATCTCCGCCCCTGCCCGCCACAGCTGCAAGCCCCACCTCCTCAGGCCCCTCCCACCACAGCAAGCGTCTGATGGGGCGCTCCCCGCCTTCCTGATCCGCCAGGCGGCCAGAAGGCGTCCCTGGAAGGCAGAGGCACACCAGAC
This sequence comes from Globicephala melas, assembly GCF_963455315.2. NCBI lineage: Eukaryota > Metazoa > Chordata > Mammalia > Artiodactyla > Delphinidae > Globicephala > Globicephala melas. The sequence goes on along the minus strand of NW_027207443.1, from coordinate 239,435 downwards.
GCTCCGGGGGTGGCCTGAAGGGAACCAGACGTGGCCGCGGACCCGGGGGCCGTCCGTGCGGCCCGCGAGCCCCTCGACCTGCACCTGGCCGCCCCCACTGCAGCCCAGCCCCGGCGTCGCCACCTGTCTGCCGGGGTGGCTCTCCACAGCTCCATACGGAAAAAGCCGCCCCTCCGCCGTTTCGCCATGGCCGGGGGCGGGAGCGGGATCGAGGGCCCAGGCCGCTTCCCCGGGCCTGCCGGCCACCTGGGGCGGGGTCCTGAGCTCGGACGGTGGCGTGGGGGCGAGGGTGGCGTTGCTGGGTCTTAGGGGCCGTGCCAACTCAATGGTGGCTCCCAGTGGCTTCGGGCCAGCTTCTGTCGGGCAGGAGGGCCGGTCCGGTCTGCGTCTGAGCTGCGCCTAGCGCAGCGTGGGCGGGCAGGTGGGATGCCCAAGGGCCCGCGGTCTCCGGGCCCGGAAGCCTCCTGGGCCACTTCCCCGTGAGCGGCCTGCGGGATCTGGGGCGTGGCGCCTTGCTCCCAAAAGTTTGCTGGCTCCCGCCCGCCCTGGGCTGGGGGGTCGCCAGCACCTCCGCCACAACCAGGTGCCCGAGACCTCCGTTCCCCTGCCTAGGCGGGCGGCGGGGCCCTGCCGGGACGGGCGGGCCGCTGGGCTGACGGTAAGGCCCAAGCGCCTGCTGAGCTGCGCCTCAAGAGGCAGCCCGCGACCCCGCCGGCATGTACTGCCAAAGCAGCCTAGAAGGGCCCGATCTCGCCGCGATCGCGAAAGCTAAGCAGGTTCGGGCCTGGTTAGAACTTGGATGGGAGACCTCTAGGGAAGACCGGGTGCTCTAGGCTTTTTGCCTCCCGCTCCGCCTTCTCCTTTTGTCGCCCGCGGCGTTCGCGGCTATCTCCGCCCCCGCCCGCCACAGCTGCAAGCCCCACCTCCTCAGGCCCCTCCCACCACAGCAAGCGTCTGATGGGGCGCTCCCCGCCTTCCTGATCCGCCAGGCGGCCAGAAGGCGTCCCTGGAAGGCAGAGGCACACCAGACGCTCCGGGGGTGGCCTGAAGGGAACCAGACGTGGCCGCGGACCCGGGGGCCGTCCGTGCGGCCCGCGAGCCCCTCGACCTGCACCTGGCCGCCCCCACTGCAGCCCAGCCCCGGCGTCGCCACCTGTCTGCCGGGGTGGCTCTCCACAGCTCCATACGGAAAAAGCCGCCCCTCCGCCGTTTCGCCATGGCCGGGGGCGGGAGCGGGATCGAGGGCCCAGGCCGCTTCCCCGGGCCTGCCGGCCACCTGGGGCGGGGTCCTGAGCTCGGACCGTGGCGTGGGGGCGAGGGTGGCGTTGCTGGGTCTTAGGGGCCGTGCCAACTCAATGGTGGCTCCCAGTGGCTTCGGGCCAGCTTCTGTCGGGCAGGAGGGCCGGTCCGGTCTGCGTCTGAGCTGCGCCTAGCGCAGCGTGGGCGGGCAGGTGGGATGCCCAAGGGCCCGCGGTCTCCGGGCCCGGAAGCCTCCTGGGCCACTTCCCCGTGAGCGGCCTGCGGGATCTGGGGCGTGGCGCCTAGCTCCCAAAAGTTTGCTGGCTCCCGCCCGCCCTGGGCTGGGGGGTCGCCAGCACCTCCGCCACCCCCAGGTGCCCGAGATCTCCGTTCCCCTGCCTAGGCGGGCGGCGGGGCCCTGCCGGGACGGGCGGGCCGCTGGGCTGACGGTAAGGCCCAAGCGCCTGCTGAGCTGCGCCTCAAGAGGCAGCCCGCGACCCCGCCGGCATGTACTGCCAAAGCAGCCTAGAAGGGCCCGATCTCGCCGCGATCGCGGAAGCTAAGCAGGTTCGGGCCTGGTTAGAACTTGGATGGGAGACCTCTAGGGAAGACCGGGTGCTCTAGGCTTTTTGCCTCCCGCTCCGCCTTCTCCTTTTGTCGCTCGCGGCGTTCGCGGCTATCTCCGCCCCCGCCCGGCACAGCTGCAAGCCACACCTCCTCAGGCCCCTCCCACCACAGCAAGCGTCTGATGGGGCGCTCCCCGCCTTCCTGATCCGCCAGGCGGCCAGAAGGCGTCCCTGGAAGGCAGAGGCACACCAGACGCTCCGGGGGTGGCCTGAAGGGAACCAGACCTGGCCGCGGACCCGGGGGCCGTCCGTGCGGCCCGCGAGCCCCTCGACCTGCACCTGGCCGCCCCCACTGCAGCCCAGCCCCGGCGTCGCCACCTGTCTGCCGGGGTGGCTCTCCACAGCTCCATACGGAAAAAGCCGCCCCTCCGCCGTTTCGCCATGGCCGGGGGCGGGAGCGGGATCGAGGGCCCAGGCCGCTTCCCCGGGCCTGCCGGCCACCTGGGGCGGGGTCCTGAGCTCGGACGGTGGCGTGGGGGCGAGGGTGGCGTTGCTGGGTCTTAGGGGCCGTGCCAACTCAATGGTGGCTCCCAGTGGATTCGGGCCAGCTTCTGTCGGGCAGGAGGGCCGGTCCGGTCTGCGTCTGAGCTGCGCCTAGCGCAGCGTGGGCGGGCAGGTGGGATGCCCAAGGGCCCGCGGTCTCCGGGCCCGGAAGCCTCCTGGGCCACTTCCCCGTGAGCGGCCTGCGGGATCTGGGGCGTGGCGCCTAGCTCCCAAAAGTTTGCTGGCTCCCGCCCGCCCTGGGCTGGGGGGTCGCCAGCACCTCCGCCACAACCAGGTGCCCGAGACCTCCGTTCCCCTGCCTAGGCGGGCGGCGGGGCCCTGCCGGGACGGGCGGGCCGCTGGGCTGACGGTAAGGCCCAAGCGCCTGCTGAGCTGCGCCTCAAGAGGCAGCCCGCGACCCCGCCGGCATGTACTGCCAAAGCAGCCTAGAAGGGCCCGATCTCGCCGCGATCGCGGAAGCTAAGCAGGTTCGGGCCTGGTTAGAACTTGGATGGCAGACCTCTAGGGAAGACCGGGTGCTCTAGGCTTTTTGCCTCCCGCTCCGCCTTCTCCTTTTGTCGCCCGCGGCGTTCGCGGCTATCTCCGCCCCCGCCCGCCACAGCTGCAAGCCCCACCTCCTCAGGCCCCTCCCACCACAGCAAGCGTCTGATGGGGCGCTCCCCGCCTTCCTGATCCGCCAGGCGGCCAGAAGGCGTCCCTGGAAGGCAGAGGCACACCAGACGCTCCGGGGGTGGCCTGAAGGGAACCAGACGTGGCCGCGGACCCGGGGGCCGTCCGTGCGGCCCGCGAGCCCCTCGACCTGCACCTGGCCGCCCCCACTGCAGCCCAGCCCCGGCGTCGCCACCTGTCTGCCGGGGTGGCTCTCCACAGCTCCATACGGAAAAAGCCGCCCCTCCGCCGTTTCGCCATGGCCGGGGGCGGGAGCGGGATCGAGGGCCCAGGCCGCTTCCCCGGGCCTGCCGGCCACCTGGGGCGGGGTCCTGAGCTCGGACCGTGGCGTGGGGGCGAGGGTGGCGTTGCTGGGTCTTAGGGGCCGTGCCAACTCAATGGTGGCTCCCAGTGGCTTCGGGCCAGCTTCTGTCGGGCAGGAGGGCCGGTCCGGTCTGCGTCTGAGCTGCGCCTAGCGCAGCGTGGGCGGGCAGGTGGGATGCCCAAGGGCCCGCGGTCTCCGGGCCCGGAAGCCTCCTGGGCCACTTCCCCGTGAGCGGCCTGCGGGATGTGGGGCGTGGCGCCTAGCTCCCAAAAGTTTGCTGGCTCCCGCCCGCCCTGGGCTGGGGGGTCGCCAGCACCTCCGCCACCCCCAGGTGCCCGAGATCTCCGTTCCGCTGCCTAGGCGGGCGGCGGGGCCCTGCCGGGACGGGCGGGCCGCTGGGCTGACGGTAAGGCCCAAGCGCCTGCTGAGCTGCGCCTCAAGAGGCAGCCCGCGACCCCGCCGGCATGTACTGCCAAAGCAGCCTAGAAGGGCCCGATCTCGCCGCGATCGCGGAAGCTAAGCAGGTTCGGGCCTGGTTAGAACTTGGATGGGAGACCTCTAGGGAAGACCGGGTGCTCTAGGCTTTTTGCCTCCCGCTCCGCCTTCTCCTTTTGTCGCTCGCGGCGTTCGCGGCTATCTCCGCCCCCGCCCGGCACAGCTGCAAGCCCCAGCTCCTCAGGCCCCTCCCACCACAGCAAGCGTCTGATGGGGCGCTCCCCGCCTTCCTGATCCGCCAGGCGGCCAGAAGGCGTCCCTGGAAGGCAGAGGCACACCAGACGCTCCGGGGGTGGCCTGAAGGGAACCAGACCTGGCCGCGGACCCGGGGGCCGTCCGTGCGGCCCGCGAGCCCCTCGACCTGCACCTGGCCGCCCCCACTGCAGCCCAGCCCCGGCGTCGCCACCTGTCTGCCGGGGTGGCTCTCCACAGCTCCATACGGAAAAAGCCGCCCCTCCGCCGTTTCGCCATGGCCGGGGGCGGGAGCGGGATCGAGGGCCCAGGCCGCTTCCCCGGGCCTGCCGGCCACCTGGGGCGGGGTCCTGAGCTCGGACGGTGGCGTGGGGGCGAGGGTGGCGTTGCTGGGTCTTAGGGGCCGTGCCAACTCAATGGTGGCTCCCAGTGGATTCGGGCCAGCTTCTGTCGGGCAGGAGGGCCGGTCCGGTCTGCGTCTGAGCTGCGCCTAGCGCAGCGTGGGCGGGCAGGTGGGATGCCCAAGGGCCCGCGGTCTCCGGGCCCGGAAGCCTCCTGGGCCACTTCCCCGTGAGCGGCCTGCGGGATCTGGGGCGTGGCGCCTTGCTCCCAAAAGTTTGCTGGCTCCCGCCCGCCCTGGGCTGGGGGGTCGCCAGCACCTCCGCCACAACCAGGTGCCCGAGACCTCCGTTCCCCTGCCTAGGCGGGCGGCGGGGCCCTGCCGGGACGGGCGGGCCGCTGGGCTGACGGTAAGGCCCAAGCGCCTGCTGAGCTGCGCCTCAAGAGGCAGCCCGCGACCCCGCCGGCATGTACTGCCAAAGCAGCCTAGAAGGGCCCGATCTCGCCGCGATCGCGGAAGCTAAGCAGGTTCGGGCCTGGTTAGAACTTGGATGGGAGACCTCTAGGGAAGACCGGGTGCTCTAGGCTTTTTGCCTCCCGCTCCGCCTTCTCCTTTTGTCGCCCGCGGCGTTCGCGGCTATCTCCGCCCCCGCCCGCCACAGCTGCAAGCCCCACCTCCTCAGGCCCCTCCCACCACAGCAAGCGTCTGATGGGGCGCTCCCCGCCTTCCTGATCCGCCAGGCGGCCAGAAGGCGTCCCTGGAAGGCAGAGGCACACCAGACGCTCCGGGGGTGGCCTGAAGGGAACCAGACGTGGCCGCGGACCCGGGGGCCGTCCGTGCGGCCCGCGAGCCCCTCGACCTGCACCTGGCCGCCCCCACTGCAGCCCAGCCCCGGCGTCGCCACCTGTCTGCCGGGGTGGCTCTCCACAGCTCCATACGGAAAAAGCCGCCCCTCCGCCGTTTCGCCATGGCCGGGGGCGGGAGCGGGATCGAGGGCCCAGGCCGCTTCCCCGGGCCTGCCGGCCACCTGGGGCGGGGTCCTGAGCTCGGACCGTGGCGTGGGGGCGAGGGTGGCGTTGCTGGGTCTTAGGGGCCGTGCCAACTCAATGGTGGCTCCCAGTGGCTTCGGGCCAGCTTCTGTCGGGCAGGAGGGCCGGTCCGGTCTGCGTCTGAGCTGCGCCTAGCGCAGCGTGGGCGGGCAGGTGGGATGCCCAAGGGCCCGCGGTCTCCGGGCCCGGAAGCCTCCTGGGCCACTTCCCCGTGAGCGGCCTGCGGGATCTGGGGCGTGGCGCCTAGCTCCCAAAAGTTTGCTGGCTCCCGCCCGCCCTGGGCTGGGGGGTCGCCAGCACCTCCGCCACCCCCAGGTGCCCGAGATCTCCGTTCCCCTGCCTAGGCGGGCGGCGGGGCCCTGCCGGGACGGGCGGGCCGCTGGGCTGACGGTAAGGCCCAAGCGCCTGCTGAGCTGCGCCTCAAGAGGCAGCCCGCGACCCCGCCGGCATGTACTGCCAAAGCAGCCTAGAAGGGCCCGATCTCGCCGCGATCGCGGAAGCTAAGCAGGTTCGGGCCTGGTTAGAACTTGGATGGGAGACCTCTAGGGAAGACCGGGTGCTCTAGGCTTTTTGCCTCCCGCTCCGCCTTCTCCTTTTGTCGCTCGCGGCGTTCGCGGCTATCTCCGCCCCCGCCCGCCACAGCTGCAAGCCCCACCTCCTCAGGCCCCTCCCACCACAGCAAGCGTCTGATGGGGCGCTCCCCGCCTTCCTGATCCGCCAGGCGGCCAGAAGGCGTCCCTGGAAGGCAGAGGCACAGCAGACGCTCCGGCGGTGGCCTGAAGGGAACCAGACGTGGCCGCGGATCCGGGGGCCGTCCGTGCGGCCCGCGAGCCCCTCGACCTGCACCTGGCCGCCCCCACTGCAGCCCAGCCCCTGCGTCGCCACCTGTCTGCCGGGGTGGCTGTCCACAGCTCCATACGGAAAAAGCCGCCCCTCCGCCGTTTCGCCATGGCCGGGGGCGGGAGCGGGATCGAGGGCCCAGGCCGCTTCCCCGGGCCTGCCGGCCACCTGGGGCGGGGTCCTGAGCTCGGACCGTGGCGTGGGGGCGAGGGTGGCGTTGCTGGGTCTTAGGGGCCGTGCCAACTCAATGGTGGCTCCCAGTGGCTTCGGGCCAGCTTCTGTCGGGCAGGAGGGCCGGTCCGGTCTGCGTCTGAGGTGCGCCTAGCGCAGCGTGGGCGGGCAGGTGGGATGCCCAAGGGCCCGCGGTCTCCGGGCCCGGAAGCCTCCTGGGCCACTTCCCCGTGAGCGGCCTGCGGGATCTGGGGCGTGGCGCCTAGCTCCCAAAAGTTTGCTGGCTCCCGCCCGCCCTGGGCTGGGGGGTCGCCAGCACCTCCGCCACCCCCAGGTGCCCGAGATCTCCGTTCCCCTGCCTAGGCGGGCGGCGGGGCCCTGCCGGGACGGGCGGGCCGCTGGGCTGACGGTAAGGCCCAAGCGCCTGCTGAGCTGCGCCTCAAGAGGCAGCCCGCGACCCCGCCGACATGTACTGCCAAAGCAGCCTAGAAGGGCCCGATCTCGCCGCGATCGCGGAAGCTAAGCAGGTTCGGGCCTGGTTAGAACTTGGATGGGAGACCTCTAGGGAAGACCGGGTGCTCTAGGCTTTTTGCCTCCCGCTCCGCCTTCTCCTTTTGTCGCTCGCGGCGTTCGCGGCTATCTCCGCCCCCGCCCGGCACAGCTGCAAGCCCCACCTCCTCAGGCCCCTCCCACCACAGCAAGCGTCTGATGGGGCGCTCCCCGCCTTCCTGATCCGCCAGGCGGCCAGAAGGCGTCCCTGGAAGGCAGAGGCACAGCAGACGCTCCGGGGGTGGCCTGAAGGGAACCAGACGTGGCCGCGGATCCGGGGGCCGTCCGTGCGGCCCGCGAGCCCCTCGACCTGCACCTGGCCGCCCCCACTGCAGCCCAGCCCCTGCGTCGCCACCTGTCTGCCGGGGTGGCTGTCCACAGCTCCATACGGAAAAAGCCGCCCCTCCGCCGTTTCGCCATGGCCGGGAGCGGGAGCGGGATCGAGGGCCCAGGCCGCTTCCCCGGGCCTGCCGGCCACCTGGGGCGGGGTCCTGAGCTCGGACGGTGGCGTGGGGGCGAGGGTGGCGTTGCTGGGTCTTAGGGGCCGTGCCAACTCAATGGTGGCTCCCAGTGGCTTCGGGCCAGCTTCCGTCGGGCAGGAGGGCCGGTCCGGTCTGCGTCTGAGCTGCGCCTAGCGCAGCGTGGGCGGGCAGGTGGGATGCCCAAGGGCCCGCGGTCTCCGGGCCCGGAAGCCTCCTGGGCCACTTCCCCGTGAGCGGCCTGCGGGATGTGGGGCGTGGCGCCTAGCTCCCAAAAGTTTGCTGGCTCCCGCCCGCCCTGGGCTGGGGGGTCGCCAGCACCTCCGCCACCCCCAGGTGCCCGAGATCTCCGTTCCGCTGCCTAGGCGGGCGGCGGGGCCCTGCCGGGACGGGCGGGCCGCTGGGCTGACGGTAAGGCCCAAGCGCCTGCTGAGCTGCGCCTCAAGAGGCAGCCCGCGACCCCGCCGGCATGTACTGCCAAAGCAGCCTAGAAGGGCCCGATCTCGCCGCGATCGCGGAAGCTAAGCAGGTTCGGGCCTGGTTAGAACTTGGATGGGAGACCTCTAGGGAAGACCGGGTGCTCTAGGCTTTTTGCCTCCCGCTCCGCCTTCTCCTTTTGTCGCTCGCGGCGTTCGCGGCTATCTCCGCCCCCGCCCGGCACAGCTGCAAGCCACACCTCCTCAGGCCCCTCCCACCACAGCAAGCGTCTGATGGGGCGCTCCCCGCCTTCCTGATCCGCCAGGCGGCCAGAAGGCGTCCCTGGAAGGCAGAGGCACACCAGACGCTCCGGGGGTGGCCTGAAGGGAACCAGACGTGGCCGCGGACCCGGGGGCCGTCCGTGCGGCCCGCGAGCCCCTCGACCTGCACCTGGCCGCCCCCACTGCAGCCCAGCTCCGGCGTCGCCACCTGTCTGCCGGGGTGGCTCTCCACAGCTCCATACGGAAAAAGCCGCCCCTCCGCCGTTTCGCCATGGCCGAGGGCGGGAGCGGGATCGAGGGCCCAGGCCGCTTCCCCGGGCCTGCCGGCCACCTGGGGCGGGTTCCTGAGCTCGGACGGTGGCGTGGGGGCGAGGGTGGCGTTGCTGGGTCTTAGGGGCCGTGCCAACTCAATGGTGGCTCCCAGTGGCTTCGGGCCAGCTTCTGTCGGGCAGGAGGGCCGGTCCGGTCTGCGTCTGAGGTGCGCCTAGCGCAGCGTGGGCGGGCAGGTGGGATGCCCAAGGGCCCGCGGTCTCCGGGCCCGGAAGCCTCCTGGGCCACTTCCCCGTGAGCGGCCTGCGGGATCTGGGGCGTGGCGCCTAGCTCCCAAAAGTTTGCTGGCTCCCGCCCGCCCTAGGCTGGGGGGTCGCCAGCACCTCCGCCACCCCCAGGTGCCCGAGATCTCCGTTCCGCTGCCTAGGCGGGCGGCGGGGCCCTGCCGGGACGGGCGGGCCGCTGGGCTGACGGTAAGGCCCAAGCGCCTGCTGAGCTGCGCCTCAAGAGGCAGCCCGCGACCCCGCCGGCATGTACTGCCAAAGCAGCCTAGAAGGGCCCGATCTCGCCGCGATCGCGGAAGCTAAGCAGGTTCGGGCCTGGTTAGAACTTGGATGGGAGACCTCTAGGGAAGACCGGGTGCTCTAGGATTTTTGCCTCCCGCTCCGCCTTCTCCTTTTGTCGCTCGCGGCGTTCGCGGCTATCTCCGCCCCCGCCCGGCACAGCTGCAAGCCCCACCTCCTCAGGCCCCTCCCACCACAGCAAGCGTCTGATGGGGCGCTCCCCGCCTTCCTGATCCGCCAGGCGGCCAGAAGGCGTCCCTGGAAGGCAGAGGCACAGCAGACGCTCCGGGGGTGGCCTGAAGGGAACCAGACGTGGCCGCGGACCCGGGGGCCGTCCGTGCGGCCCGCGAGCCCCTCGACCTGCACCTGGCCGCCCCCACTGCAGCCCAGCCCCTGCGTCGCCACCTGTCTGCCGGGGTGGCTGTCCACAGCTCCATACGGAAAAAGCCGCCCCTCCGCCGTTTCGCCATGGCCGGGGGCGGGAGCGGGATCGAGGGCCCAGGCCGCTTCCCCGGGCCTGCCGGCCACCTGGGGCGGGTTCCTGAGCTCGGACGGTGGCGTGGGGGCGAGGGTGGCGTTGCTGGGTCTTAGGGGCCTTGCCAACTCAATGGTGGCTCCCAGTGGCTTCGGGCCAGCTTCTGTCGGGCAGGAGGGCCGGTCCGGTCTGCGTCTGAGGTGCGCCTAGCGCAGCGTGGGCGGGCAGGTGGGATGCCCAAGGGCCCGCGGTCTCCGGGCCCGGAAGCCTCCTGGGCCACTTCCCCGTGAGCGGCCTGCGGGATGTGGGGCGTGGCGCCTAGCTCCCAAAAGTTTGCTGGCTCCCGCCCGCCCTGGGCTGGGGGGTCGCCAGCACCTCCGCCACCCCCAGGTGCCCGAGATCTCCGTTCCGCTGCCTAGGCGGGCGGCGGGGCCCTGCCGGGACGGGCGGGCCGCTGGGCTGACGGTAAGGCCCAAGCGCCTGCTGAGCTGCGCCTCAAGAGGCAGCCCGCGACCCCGCCGGCATGTACTGCCAAAGCAGCCTAGAAGGGCCCGATCTCGCCGCGATCGCGGAAGCTAAGCAGGTTCGGGCCTGGTTAGAACTTGGATGGGAGACCTCTAGGGAAGACCGGGTGCTCTAGGCTTTTTGCCTCCCGCTCCGCCTTCTCCTTTTGTCGCTCGCGGCGTTCGCGGCTATCTCCGCCCCCGCCCGGCACAGCTGCAAGCCACACCTCCTCAGGCCCCTCCCACCACAGCAAGCGTCTGATGGGGCGCTCCCCGCCTTCCTGATCCGCCAGGCGGCCAGAAGGCGTCCCTGGAAGGCAGAGGCACACCAGACGCTCCGGGGGTGGCCTGAAGGGAACCAGACGTGGCCGCGGACCCGGGGGCCGACCGTGCGGCCCGCGAGCCCCTCGACCTGCACCTGGCCGCCCCCACTGCAGCCCAGCTCCGGCGTCGCCACCTGTCTGCCGGGGTGGCTCTCCACAGCTGCATACGGAAAAAGCCGCCCCTCCGCCGTTTCGCCATGGCCGAGGGCGGGAGCGGGATCGAGGGCCCAGGCCGCTTCCCCGGGCCTGCCGGCCACCTGGGGCGGGTTCCTGAGCTCGGACGGTGGCGTGGGGGCGAGGGTGGCGTTGCTGGGTCTTAGGGGCCTTGCCAACTCAATGGTGGCTCCCAGTGGCTTCGGGCCAGCTTCCGTCGGGCAGGAGGGCCGGTCCGGTCTGCGTCTGAGCTGCGCCTAGCGCAGCGTGGGCGGGCAGGTGGGATGCCCAAGGGCCCGCGGTCTCCGGGCCCGGAAGCCTCCTGGGCCACTTCCCCGTGAGCGGCCTGCGGGATGTGGGGCGTGGCGCCTAGCTCCCAAAAGTTTGCTGGCTCCCGCCCGCCCTGGGCTGGGTGGTCGCCAGCACCTCCGCCACCCCCAGGTGCCCGAGATCTCCGTTCCGCTGCCTAGGCGGGCGGCGGGGCCCTGCCGGGACGGGCGGGCCGCTGGGCTGACGGTAAGGCCCAAGCGCCTGCTGAGCTGCGCCTCAAGAGGCAGCCCGCGACCCCGCCGGCATGTACTGCCAAAGCAGCCTAGAAGGGCCCGATCTCGCCGCGATCGCGGAAGCTAAGCAGGTTCGGGCCTGGTTAGAACTTGGATGGGAGACCTCTAGGGAAGACCGGGTGCTCTAGGCTTTTTGCCTCCCGCTCCGCCTTCTCCTTTTGTCGCTCGCGGCGTTCGCGGCTATCTCCGCCCCCGCCCGCCACAGCTGCAAGCCCCAGCTCCTCAGGCCCCTCCCACCACAGCAAGCGTCTGATGGGGCGCTCCCCGCCTTCCTGATCCGCCAGGCGGCCAGAAGGCGTCCCTGGAAGGCAGAGGCACACCAGACGCTCCGGGGGTGGCCTGAAGGGAACCAGACGTGGCCGCGGACCCGGGGGCCGTCCGTGCGGCCCGCGAGCCCCTCGACCTGCACCTGGCCGCCCCCACTGCAGCCCAGCTCCGGCGTCGCCACCTGTCTGCCGGGGTGGCTCTCCACAGCTCCATACGGAAAAAGCCGCCCCTCCGCCGTTTCGCCATGGCCGAGGGCGGGAGCGGGATCGAGGGCCCAGGCCGCTTCCCCGGGCCTGCCGGCCACCTGGGGCGGGTTCCTGAGCTCGGACGGTGGCGTGGGGGCGAGGGTGGCGTTGCTGGGTCTTAGGGGCCGTGCCAACTCAATGGTGGCTCCCAGTGGCTTCGGGCCAGCTTCTGTCGGGCAGGAGGGCCGGTCCGGTCTGCGTCTGAGGTGCGCCTAGCGCAGCGTGGGCGGGCAGGTGGGATGCCCAAGGGCCCGCGGTCTCCGGGCCCGGAAGCCTCCTGGGCCACTTCCCCGTGAGCGGCCTGCGGGATCTGGGGCGTGGCGCCTAGCTCCCAAAAGTTTGCTGGCTCCCGCCCGCCCTAGGCTGGGGGGTCGCCAGCACCTCCGCCACCCCCAGGTGCCCGAGATCTCCGTTCCGCTGCCTAGGCGGGCGGCGGGGCCCTGCCGGGACGGGCGGGCCGCTGGGCTGACGGTAAGGCCCAAGCGCCTGCTGAGCTGCGCCTCAAGAGGCAGCCCGCGACCCCGCCGGCATGTACTGCCAAAGCAGCCTAGAAGGGCCCGATCTCGCCGCGATCGCGGAAGCTAAGCAGGTTCGGGCCTGGTTAGAACTTGGATGGGAGACCTCTAGGGAAGACCGGGTGCTCTAGGATTTTTGCCTCCCGCTCCGCCTTCTCCTTTTGTCGCTCGCGGCGTTCGCGGCTATCTCCGCCCCCGCCCGGCACAGCTGCAAGCCCCACCTCCTCAGGCCCCTCCCACCACAGCAAGCGTCTGATGGGGCGCTCCCCGCCTTCCTGATCCGCCAGGCGGCCAGAAGGCGTCCCTGGAAGGCAGAGGCACAGCAGACGCTCCGGCGGTGGCCTGAAGGGAACCAGACGTGGCCGCGGATCCGGGGGCCGTCCGTGCGGCCCGCGAGCCCCTCGACCTGCACCTGGCCGCCCCCACTGCAGCCCAGCCCCTGCGTCGCCACCTGTCTGCCGGGGTGGCTGTCCACAGCTCCATACGGAAAAAGCCGCCCCTCCGCCGTTTCGCCATGGCCGGGAGCGGGAGCGGGATCGAGGGCCCAGGCCGCTTCCCCGGGCCTGCCGGCCACCTGGGGCGGGGTCCTGAGCTCGGACGGTGGCGTGGGGGCGAGGGTGGCGTTGCTGGGTCTTAGGGGCCGTGCCAACTCAATGGTGGCTCCCAGTGGCTTCGGGCCAGCTTCTGTCGGGCAGGAGGGCCGGTCCGGTCTGCGTCTGAGCTGCGCCTAGCGCAGCGTGGGCGGGCAGGTGGGATGCCCAAGGGCCCGCGGTCTCCGGGCCCGGAAGCCTCCTGGGCCACTTCCCCGTGAGCGGCCTGCGGGATGTGGGGCGTGGCGCCTAGCTCCCAAAAGTTTGCTGGCTCCCGCCCGCCCTGGGCTGGGGGGTCGCCAGCACCTCCGCCACCCCCAGGTGCCCGAGATCTCCGTTCCGCTGCCTAGGCGGGCGGCGGGGCCCTGCCGGGACGGGCGGGCCGCTGGGCTGACGGTAAGGCCCAAGCGCCTGCTGAGCTGCGCCTCAAGAGGCAGCCCGCGACCCCGCCGGCATGTACTGCCAAAGCAGCCTAGAAGGGCCCGATCTCGCCGCGATCGCGGAAGCTAAGCAGGTTCGGGCCTGGTTAGAACTTGGATGGGAGACCTCTAGGGAAGACCGGGTGCTCTAGGCTTTTTGCCTCCCGCTCCGCCTTCTCCTTTTGTCGCTCGCGGCGTTCGCGGCTATCTCCGCCCCCGCCCGGCACAGCTGCAAGCCACACCTCCTCAGGCCCCTCCCACCACAGCAAGCGTCTGATGGGGCGCTCCCCGCCTTCCTGATCCGCCAGGCGGCCAGAAGGCGTCCCTGGAAGGCAGAGGCACACCAGACGCTCCGGGGGTGGCCTGAAGGGAACCAGACGTGGCCGCGGACCCGGGGGCCGACCGTGCGGCCCGCGAGCCCCTCGACCTGCACCTGGCCGCCCCCACTGCAGCCCAGCCCCGGCGTCGCCACCTGTCTGCCGGGGTGGCTCTCCACAGCTGCATACGGAAAAAGCCGCCCCTCCGCCGTTTCGCCATGGCCGAGGGCGGGAGCGGGATCGAGGGCCCAGGCCGCTTCCCCGGGCCTGCCGGCCACCTGGGGCGGGTTCCTGAGCTCGGACGGTGGCGTGGGGGCGAGGGTGGCGTTGCTGGGTCTTAGGGGCCTTGCCAACTCAATGGTGGCTCCCAGTGGCTTCGGGCCAGCTTCCGTCGGGCAGGAGGGCCGGTCCGGTCTGCGTCTGAGCTGCGCCTAGCGCAGCGTGGGCGGGCAGGTGGGATGCCCAAGGGCCCGCGGTCTCCGGGCCCGGAAGCCTCCTGGGCCACTTCCCCGTGAGCGGCCTGCGGGATGTGGGGCGTGGCGCCTAGCTCCCAAAAGTTTGCTGGCTCCCGCCCGCCCTGGGCTGGGTGGTCGCCAGCACCTCCGCCACCCCCAGGTGCCCGAGATCTCCGTTCCGCTGCCTAGGCGGGCGGCGGGGCCCTGCCGGGACGGGCGGGCCGCTGGGCTGACGGTAAGGCCCAAGCGCCTGCTGAGCTGCGCCTCAAGAGGCAGCCCGCGACCCCGCCGGCATGTACTGCCAAAGCAGCCTAGAAGGGCCCGATCTCGCCGCGATCGCGGAAGCTAAGCAGGTTCGGGCCTGGTTAGAACTTGGATGGGAGACCTCTAGGGAAGACCGGGTGCTCTAGGCTTTTTGCCTCCCGCTCCGCCTTCTCCTTTTGTCGCTCGCGGCGTTCGCGGCTATCTCCGCCCCCGCCCGGCACAGCTGCAAGCCCCAGCTCCTCAGGCCCCTCCCACCACAGCAAGCGTCTGATGGGGCGCTCCCCGCCTTCCTGATCCGCCAGGCGGCCAGAAGGCGTCCCTGGAAGGCAGAGGCACACCAGACGCTCCGGGGGTGGCCTGAAGGGAACCAGACGTGGCCGCGGACCCGGGGGCCGTCCGTGCGGCCCGCGAGCCCCTCGACCTGCACCTGGCCGCCCCCACTGCAGCCCAGCTCCGGCGTCGCCACCTGTCTGCCGGGGTGGCTCTCCACAGCTCCATACGGAAAAAGCCGCCCCTCCGCCGTTTCGCCATGGCCGAGGGCGGGAGCGGGATCGAGGGCCCAGGCCGCTTCCCCGGGCCTGCCGGCCACCTGGGGCGGGTTCCTGAGCTCGGACGGTGGCGTGGGGGCGAGGGTGGCGTTGCTGGGTCTTAGGGGCCGTGCCAACTCAATGGTGGCTCCCAGTGGCTTCGGGCCAGCTTCTGTCGGGCAGGAGGGCCGGTCCGGTCTGCGTCTGAGGTGCGCCTAGCGCAGCGTGGGCGGGCAGGTGGGATGCCCAAGGGCCCGCGGTCTCCGGGCCCGGAAGCCTCCTGGGCCACTTCCCCGTGAGCGGCCTGCGGGATCTGGGGCGTGGCGCCTAGCTCCCAAAAGTTTGCTGGCTCCCGCCCGCCCTAGGCTGGGGGGTCGCCAGCACCTCCGCCACCCCCAGGTGCCCGAGATCTCCGTTCCGCTGCCTAGGCGGGCGGCGGGGCCCTGCCGGGACGGGCGGGCCGCTGGGCTGACGGTAAGGCCCAAGCGCCTGCTGAGCTGCGCCTCAAGAGGCAGCCCGCGACCCCGCCGGCATGTACTGCCAAAGCAGCCTAGAAGGGCCCGATCTCGCCGCGATCGCGGAAGCTAAGCAGGTTCGGGCCTGGTTAGAACTTGGATGGGAGACCTCTAGGGAAGACCGGGTGCTCTAGGATTTTTGCCTCCCGCTCCGCCTTCTCCTTTTGTCGCTCGCGGCGTTCGCGGCTATCTCCGCCCCCGCCCGGCACAGCTGCAAGCCCCACCTCCTCAGGCCCCTCCCACCACAGCAAGCGTCTGATGGGGCGCTCCCCGCCTTCCTGATCCGCCAGGCGGCCAGAAGGCGTCCCTGGAAGGCAGAGGCACACCAGACGCTCCGGGGGTGGCCTGAAGGGAACCAGACGTGGCCGCGGACCCGGGGGCCGTCCGTGCGGCCCGCGAGCCCCTCGACCTGCACCTGGCCGCCCCCACTGCAGCCCAGCCCCGGCGTCGCCACCTGTCTGCCGGGGTGGCTCTCCACAGCTCCATACGGAAAAAGCCGCCCCTCCGCCGTTTCGCCATGGCCGGGGGCGGGAGCGGGATCGAGGGCCCAGGCCGCTTCCCCGGGCCTGCCGGCCACCTGGGGCGGGTTCCTGAGCTCGGACGGTGGCGTGGGGGCGAGGGTGGCGTTGCTGGGTCTTAGGGGCCTTGCCAACTCAATGGTGGCTCCCAGTGGCTTCGGGCCAGCTTCTGTCGGGCAGGAGGGCCGGTCCGGTCTGCGTCTGAGGTGCGCCTAGCGCAGCGTGGGCGGGCAGGTGGGATGCCCAAGGGCCCGCGGTCTCCGGGCCCGGAAGCCTCCTGGGCCACTTCCCCGTGAGCGGCCTGCGGGATCTGGGGCGTGGCGCCTAGCTCCCAAAAGTTTGCTGGCTCCCGCCCGCCCTGGGCTGGGGGGTCGCCAGCACCTCCGCCACCCCCAGGTGCCCGAGATCTCCGTTCCGCTGCCTAGGCGGGCGGCGGGGCCCTGCCGGGACGGGCGGGCCGCTGGGCTGACGGTAAGGCCCAAGCGCCTGCTGAGCTGCGCCTCAAGAGGCAGCCCGCGACCCCGCCGGCATGTACTGCCAAAGCAGCCTAGAAGGGCCTGATCTCGCCGCGATCGCGGAAGCTAAGCAGGTTCGGGCCTGGTTAGAACTTGGATGGGAGACCTCTAGGGAAGACCGGGTTCTCTAGGCTTTTTGCCTCCCGCTCCGCCTTCTCCTTTTGTCGCTCGCGGCGTTCGCGGCTATCTCCGCCCCCGCCCGGCACAGCTGCAAGCCCCAGCTCCTCAGGCCCCTCCCACCACAGCAAGCGTCTGATGGGTCGCTCCCCGCCTTCCTGATCCGCCAGGCGGCCAGAAGGCGTCCCTGGAAGGCAGAGGCACACCAGACGCTCCGGGGGTGGCCTGAAGGGAACCAGACGTGGCCGCGGACCCGGGGGCCGTCCGTGCGGCCCGCGAGCCCCTCGACCTGCACCTGGCCGCCCCCACTGCAGCCCAGTTCCGGCGTCGCCACCTGTCTGCCGGGGTGGATCTCCACAGCTCCATACGGCAAAAGCCGCCCCTCCGCCGTTTCGCCATGGCCGGGGGCGGGAGCGGGATCGAGGGCCCAGGCCGCTTCCCCGGGCCTGCCGGCCACCTGGGGCGGGGTCCTGAGCTCGGACGGTGGCGTGGGGGCGAGGGTGGCGTTGCTGGGTCTTAGGGGCCGTGCCAACTCAATGGTGGCTCCCAGTGGCTTCGGGCCAGCTTCTGTCGGGCAGGAGGGCCGGTCCGGTCTGCGTCTGAGCTGCGCCTAGCGCAGCGTGGGCGGGCAGGTGGGATGCCCAAGGGCCCGCGGTCTCCGGGCCCGGAAGCCTCCTGGGCCACTTCCCCGTGAGCGGCCTGCGGGATGTGGGGCGTGGCACTTAGCTCCCAAAAGTTTGCTGGCTCCCGCCCGCCCTGGGCTGGGGGGTCGCCAGCACCTCCGCCACGCCCAGGTGCCCGAGATCTCCGTTCCGCTGCCTAGGCGGGCGGCGGGGCCCTGCCGGGACGGGCGGGCCGCTGGGCTGACGGTAAGGCCCAAGCGCCTGCTGAGCTGCGCCTCAAGAGGCAGCCCGCGACCCCGCCGGCATGTACTTCCAAAGCAGCCTAGAAGGGCCCGATCTCGCCGCGATCGCGGAAGCTAAGCAGGGTCGGGCCTGGTTAGAACTTGGATGGGAGACCTCTAGGGAAGACCGGGTGCTCTAGGCTTTTTGCCTCCCGCTCCGCCTTCTCCTTTTGTCGCTCGCGGCGTTCGCGGCTATCTCCGCCCCCGCCCGCCACAGCTGCAAGCCCCAGCTCCTCAGGCCCCTCCCACCACAGCAAGCGTCTGATGGGGCGCTCCCCGCCTTCCTGATCCGCCAGGCGGCCAGAAGGCGTCCCTGGAAGGCAGAGGCACACCAGACGCTCCGGGGGTGGCCTGAAGGGAACCAGACGTGGCCGCGGACCCGGGGGCCGTCCGTGCGGCCCGCGAGCCCCTCGACCTGCACCTGGCCGCCCCCACTGCAGCCCAGCTCCGGCGTCGCCACCTGTCTGCCGGGGTGGCTCTCCACAGCTCCATACGGAAAAAGCCGCCCCTCCGCCGTTTCGCCATGGCCGAGGGCGGGAGCGGGATCGAGGGCCCAGGCCGCTTCCCCGGGCCTGCCGGCCACCTGGGGCGGGTTCCTGAGCTCGGACGGTGGCGTGGGGGCGAGGGTGGCGTTGCTGGGTCTTAGGGGCCGTGCCAACTCAATGGTGGCTCCCAGTGGCTTCGGGCCAGCTTCTGTCGGGCAGGAGGGCCGGTCCGGTCTGCGTCTGAGGTGCGCCTAGCGCAGCGTGGGCGGGCAGGTGGGATGCCCAAGGGCCCGCGGTCTCCGGGCCCGGAAGCCTCCTGGGCCACTTCCCCGTGAGCGGCCTGCGGGATGTGGGGCGTGGCGCCTAGCTCCCAAAAGTTTGCTGGCTCCCGCCCGCCCTGGGCTGGGGGGTCGCCAGCACCTCCGCCACCCCCAGGTGCCCGAGATCTCCGTTCCGCTGCCTAGGCGGGCGGCGGGGCCCTGCCGGGACGGGCGGGCCGCTGGGCTGACGGTAAGGCCCAAGCGCCTGCTGAGCTGCGCCTCAAGAGGCAGCCCGCGACCCCGCCGGCATGTACTGCCAAAGCAGCCTAGAAGGGCCCGATCTCGCCGCGATCGCGGAAGCTAAGCAGGTTCGGGCCTGGTTAGAACTTGGATGGGAGACCTCTAGGGAAGACCGGGTGCTCTAGGATTTTTGCCTCCCGCTCCGCCTTCTCCTTTTGTCGCTCGCGGCGTTCGCGGCTATCTCCGCCCCCGCCCGGCACAGCTGCAAGCCCCACCTCCTCAGGCCCCTCCCACCACAGCAAGCGTCTGATGGGGCGCTCCCCGCCTTCCTGATCCGCCAGGCGGCCAGAAGGCGTCCCTGGAAGGCAGAGGCACACCAGACGCTCCGGGGGTGGCCTGAAGGGAACCAGACGTGGCCGCGGACCCGGGGGCCGTCCGTGCGGCCCGCGAGCCCCTCGACCTGCACCTGGCCGCCCCCACTGCAACCCAGCCCCTGCGTCGCCACCTGTCTGCCGGGGTGGCTCTCCACAGCTCCATACGGAAAAAGCCGCCCCTCCGCCGTTTCGCCATGGCCGGGGGCGGGAGCGGGATCGAGGGCCCAGGCCACTTCCCCGGGCCTGCCGGCCACCTGGGGCGGGGTCCTGAGCTCGGACGGTGGCGTGGGGGCGAGGGTGGCGTTGCTGGGTCTTAGGGGCCGTGCCAACTCAATGGTGGCTCCCAGTGGCTTCGGGCCAGCTTCTGTCGGGCAGGAGGGCCGGTCCGGTCTGCGTCTGAGCTGCGCCTAGCGCAGCATGGGCGGGCAGGTGGGATGTCCAAGGGCCCGCGGTCTCCGGGCCCGGAAGCCTCCTGGGCCACTTCCCCGTGAGCGGCCTGCGGGATGTGGGGCGTGGCACCTAGCTCCCAAAAGTTTGCTGGCTCCCGCCCGCCCTGGGCTGTGGGGTCGCCAGCACCTCCGCCACCCCCAGGTGCCCGAGATCTCCGTTCCCCTGCCTAGGCGGGCGGCGGGGCCCTGCCGGGACGGGCGGGCCGCTGGGCTGACGGTAAGGCCCAAGCGCCTGCTGAGCTGCGCCTCAAGAGGCAGCCCGCGACCCCGCCGGCATGTACTGCCAAAGCAGCCTAGAAGGGCCCGATCTCGCCGCGATCGCGGAAGCTAAGCAGGTTCGGGCCTGGTTAGAACTTGGATGGGAGACCTCTAGGGAAGACCGGGTGCTCTAGGCTTTTGGCCTCCCGCTCCGCCTTCTCCTTTTATCGCTCGCGGCGTTCGCGGCTATCTCCGCCCCCGCCCGGCACAGCTGCAAGCCCCACCTCCTCAGGCCCCTCCCACCACAGCAAGCGTCTGATGGGGCGCTCCCCGCCTTCCTGATCCGCCAGGCGGCCAGAAGGCGTCCCTGGAAGGCAGAGGCACACCAGACGCTCCGGGGGTGGCCTGAAGGGAACCAGACGTGGCCGCGGACCCGGGGGCCGTCCGTGCGGCCCGCGAGCCCCTCGACCTGCACCTGGCCGCCCCCACTGCAGCCCAGCTCCGGCGTCGCCACCTGTCTGCCGGGGTGGATCTCCACAGCTCCATACGGCAAAAGCCGCCCCTCCGCCGTTTCGCCATGGCCGGGGGCGGGAGCGGGATCGAGGGCCCAGGCCGCTTCCCCGGGCCTGCCGGCCACCTGGGGCGGGGTCCTGAGCTCGGACGGTGGCGTGGGGGCGAGGGTGGCGTTGCTGGGTCTTAGGGGCCGTGCCAACTCACTGGTGGCTCCCAGTGGCTTCGGGCCAGCTTCTGTCGGGCAGGAGGGCCGGTCCGGTCTGCGTCTGAGCTGCGCCTAGCGCAGCGTGGGCGGGCAGGTGGGATGCCCAAGGGCCCGCGGTCTCCGGGCCCGGAAGCCTCCTGGGCCACTTCCCCGTGAGCGGCCTGCGGGATCTGGGGCGTGGCGCCTAGCTCCCAAAAGTTTGCTGGCTCCCGCCCGCCCTGGGCTGGGGGGTCGCCAGCACCTCCGCCACACCCAGGTGCCCGAGACCTCCGTTCCCCTGCCTAGGCGGGCGGCGGGGCCCTGCCGGGACGGGCGGGCCGCTGGGCTGACGGTAAGGCCCAAGCGCCTGCTGAGCTGCGCCTCAAGAGGCAGCCCGCGACCCCGCCGGCATGTACTGCCAAAGCAGCCTAGAAGGGCCCGATCTCGCCGCGATCGCGGAAGCTAAGCAGGTTCGGGCCTGGTTAGAACTTGGATGGGAGACCTCTAGGGAAGACCGGGTGCTCTAGGATTTTTGCCTCCCGCTCCGCCTTCTCCTTTTGTCGCTCGCGGCGTTCGCGGCTATCTCCGCCCCTGCCCGCCACAGCTGCAAGCCCCACCTCCTCAGGCCCCTCCCACCACAGCAAGCGTCTGATGGGGCGCTCCCCGCCTTCCTGATCCGCCAGGCGGCCAGAAGGCGTCCCTGGAAGGCAGAGGCACACCAGACGCTCCGGGGGTGGCCTGAAGGGAACCAGACGTGGCCGCGGACCCGGGGGCCGTCCGTGCGGCCCGCGAGCCCCTCGACCTGCACCTGGCCGCCCCCACTGCAGCCCAGCTCCGGCGTCGCCACCTGTCTGCCGGGGTGGATCTCCACAGCTCCATACGGCAAAAGCCGCCCCTCCGCCGTTTCGCCATGGCCGGGGGCGGGAGCGGGATCGAGGGCCCAGGCCGCTTCCCCGGGCCTGCCGGCCACCTGGGGCGGGGTCCTGAGCTCGGACGGTGGCGTGGGGGCGAGGGTGGCGTTGCTGGGTCTTAGGGGCCGTGCCAACTCACTGGTGGCTCCCAGTGGCTTCGGGCCAGCTTCTGTCGGGCAGGAGGGCCGGTCCGGTCTGCGTCTGAGCTGCGCCTAGCGCAGCGTGGGCGGGCAGGTGGGATGCCCAAGGGCCCGCGGTCTCCGGGCCCGGAAGCCTCCTGGGCCACTTCCCCGTGAGCGGCCTGCGGGATCTGGGGCGTGGCGCCTAGCTCCCAAAAGTTTGCTGGCTCCCGCCCGCCCTGGGCTGGGGGGTCGCCAGCACCTCCGCCACCCCCAGGTGCCCGAGACCTCCGTTCCCCTGCCTAGGCGGGCGGCGGGGCCCTGCCGGGACGGGCGGGCCGCTGGGCTGACGGTAAGGCCCAAGCGCCTGCTGAGCTGCGCCTCAAGAGGCAGCCCGCGACCCCGCCGGCATGTACTGCCAAAGCAGCCTAGAAGGGCCCGATCTCGCCGCGATCGCGGAAGCTAAGCAGGTTCGGGCCTGGTTAGAACTTGGATGGGAGACCTCTAGGGAAGACCGGGTGCTCTAGGATTTTTGCCTCCCGCTCCGCCTTCTCCTTTTGTCGCTCGCGGCGTTCGCGGCTATCTCCGCCCCTGCCCGCCACAGCTGCAAGCCCCACCTCCTCAGGCCCCTCCCACCACAGCAAGCGTCTGATGGGGCGCTCCCCGCCTTCCTGATCCGCCAGGCGGCCAGAAGGCGTCCCTGGAAGGCAGAGGCACACCAGACGCTCCGGGGGTGGCCTGAAGGGAACCAGACGTGGCCGCGGGCCCGGGGGCCGTCCGTGCGGCCCGCGAGCCCCTCGACCTGCACCTGGCCGCCCCCACTGCAGCCCAGCCCCGGCGTCGCCACCTGTCTGCCGGGGTGGCTCTCCACAGCTCCATACGGAAAAAGCCGCCCCTCCGCCGTTTCGCCATGGCCGGGGGCGGGAGCGGGATCGAGGGCCCAGGCCGCTTCCCCGGGCCTGCCGGCCACCTGGGGCGGGGTCCTGAGCTCGGACGGTGGCGTGGGGGCGAGGGTGGCGTTGCTGGGTCTTAGGGGCCGTGCCAACTCAATGGTGGCTCCCAGTGGCTTCGGGCCAGCTTCTGTCGGGCAGGAGGGCCGGTCCGGTCTGCGTCTGAGCTGCGCCTAGCGCAGCGTGGGCGGGCAGGTGGGATGCCCAAGGGCCCGCGGTCTCCGGGCCCGGAAGCCTCCTGGGCCACTTCCCCGTGAGCGGCCTGCGGGATGTGGGGCGTGGCACCTAGCTCCCAAAAGTTTGCTGGCTCCCGCCCGCCCTGGGCTGTGGGGTCGCCAGCACCTCCGCCACCCCCAGGTGCCCGAGATCTCCGTTCCCCTGCCTAGGCGGGCGGCGGGGCCCTGCCGGGACGGGCGGGCCGCTGGGCTGACGGTAAGGCCCAAGCGCCTGCTGAGCTGCGCCTCAAGAGGCAGCCCGCGACCCCGCCGGCATGTACTGCCAAAGCAGCCTAGAAGGGCCCGATCTCGCCGCGATCGCGGAAGCTAAGCAGGTTCGGGCCTGGTTAGAACTTGGATGGGAGACCTCTAGGGAAGACCGGGTGCTCTAGGCTTTTGGCCTCCCGCTCCGCCTTCTCCTTTTATCGCTCGCGGCGTTCGCGGCTATCTCCGCCCCCGCCCGGCACAGCTGCAAGCCCCACCTCCTCAGGCCCCTCCCACCACAGCAAGCGTCTGATGGGGCGCTCCCCGCCTTCCTGATCCGCCAGGCGGCCAGAAGGCGTCCCTGGAAGGCAGAGGCACACCAGACGCTCCGGGGGTGGCCTGAAGGGAACCAGACGTGGCCGCGGACCCGGGGGCCGTCCGTGCGGCCCGCGAGCCCCTCGACCTGCACCTGGCCGCCCCCACTGCAGCCCAGCTCCGGCGTCGCCACCTGTCTGCCGGGGTGGATCTCCACAGCTCCATACGGCAAAAGCCGCCCCTCCGCCGTTTCGCCATGGCCGGGGGCGGGAGCGGGATCGAGGGCCCAGGCCGCTTCCCCGGGCCTGCCGGCCACCTGGGGCGGGGTCCTGAGCTCGGACGGTGGCGTGGGGGCGAGGGTGGCGTTGCTGGGTCTTAGGGGCCGTGCCAACTCACTGGTGGCTCCCAGTGGCTTCGGGCCAGCTTCTGTCGGGCAGGAGGGCCGGTCCGGTCTGCGTCTGAGCTGCGCCTAGCGCAGCGTGGGCGGGCAGGTGGGATGCCCAAGGGCCCGCGGTCTCCGGGCCCGGAAGCCTCCTGGGCCACTTCCCCGTGAGCGGCCTGCGGGATCTGGGGCGTGGCGCCTAGCTCCCAAAAGTTTGCTGGCTCCCGCCCGCCCTGGGCTGGGGGGTCGCCAGCACCTCCGCCACACCCAGGTGCCCGAGACCTCCGTTCCCCTGCCTAGGCGGGCGGCGGGGCCCTGCCGGGACGGGCGGGCCGCTGGGCTGACGGTAAGGCCCAAGCGCCTGCTGAGCTGCGCCTCAAGAGGCAGCCCGCGACCCCGCCGGCATGTACTGCCAAAGCAGCCTAGAAGGGCCCGATCTCGCCGCGATCGCGGAAGCTAAGCAGGTTCGGGCCTGGTTAGAACTTGGATGGGAGACCTCTAGGGAAGACCGGGTGCTCTAGGATTTTTGCCTCCCGCTCCGCCTTCTCCTTTTGTCGCTCGCGGCGTTCGCGGCTATCTCCGCCCCTGCCCGCCACAGCTGCAAGCCCCACCTCCTCAGGCCCCTCCCACCACAGCAAGCGTCTGATGGGGCGCTCCCCGCCTTCCTGATCCGCCAGGCGGCCAGAAGGCGTCCCTGGAAGGCAGAGGCACACCAGACGCTCCGGGGGTGGCCTGAAGGGAACCATACGTGGCCGCGGACCCGGGGGCCGTCCGTGCGGCCCGCGAGCCCCTCGACCTGCACCTGGCCGCCCCCACTGCAGCCCAGCTCCGGCGTCGCCACCTGTCTGCCGGGGTGGATCTCCACAGCTCCATACGGCAAAAGCCGCCCCTCCGCCGTTTCGCCATGGCCGGGGGCGGGAGCGGGATCGAGGGCCCAGGCCGCTTCCCCGGGCCTGCCGGCCACCTGGGGCGGGGTCCTGAGCTCGGACGGTGGCGTGGGGGCGAGGGTGGCGTTGCTGGGTCTTAGGGGCCGTGCCAACTCAATGGTGGCTCCCAGTGGCTTCGGGCCAGCTTCTGTCGGGCAGGAGGGCCGGTCCGGTCTGCGTCTGAGCTGCGCCTAGCGCAGCGTGGGCGGGCAGGTGGGATGCCCAAGGGCCCGCGGTCTCCGGGCCCGGAAGCCTCATGGGCCACTTCCCCGTGAGCGGCCTGCGGGATGTGGGGCGTGGCACTTAGCTCCCAAAAGTTTGCTGGCTCCCGCCCGCCCTGGGCTGGGGGGTCGCCAGCACCTCCGCCACGCCCAGGTGCCCGAGATCTCCGTTCCGCTGCCTAGGCGGGCGGCGGGGCCCTGCCGGGACGGGCGGGCCGCTGGGCTGACGGTAAGGCCCAAGCGCCTGCTGAGCTGCGCCTCAAGAGGCAGCCCGCGACCCCGCCAGCATGTACTTCCAAAGCAGCCTAGAAGGGCCCGATCTCGCCGCGATCGCGGAAGCTAAGCAGGTTCGGGCCTGGTTAGAACTTGGATGGGAGACCTCTAGGGAAGACCGGGTGCTCTAGGCTTTTTGCCTCCCGCTCCGCCTTCTCCTTTTATCGCTCGCGGCGTTCGCGGCTATCTCCGCCCCCGCCCGGCACAGCTGCAAGCCCCACCTCCTCAGGCCCCTCCCACCACAGCAAGCGTCTGATGGGGCGCTCCCCGCCTTCCTGATCCGCCAGGCGGCCAGAAGGCGTCCCTGGAAGGCAGAGGCACACCAGACGCTCCGGGGGTGGCCTGAAGGGAACCAGACGTGGCCGCGGACCCGGGGGCCGTCCGTGCGGCCCGCGAGCCCCTCGACCTGCACCTGGCCGCCCCCACTGCAGCCCAGCTCTGGCGTCGCCACCTGTCTGCCGGGGTGGATCTCCACAGCTCCATACGGCAAAAGCCGCCCCTCCGCCGTTTCGCCATGGCCGGGGGCGGGAGCGGGATCGAGGGCCCAGGCCGCTTCCCCGGGCCTGCCGGCCACCTGGGGCGGGGTCCTGAGCTCGGACGGTGGCGTGGGGGCGAGGGTGGCGTTGCTGGGTCTTAGGGGCCGTGCCAACTCACTGGTGGCTCCCAGTGGCTTCGGGCCAGCTTCTGTCGGGCAGGAGGGCCGGTCCGGTCTGCGTCTGAGCTGCGCCTAGCGCAGCGTGGGCGGGCAGGTGGGATGCCCAAGGGCCCGCGGTCTCCGGGCCCGGAAGCCTCCTGGGCCACTTCCCCGTGAGCGGCCTGCGGGATCTGGGGCGTGGCGCCTAGCTCCCAAAAGTTTGCTGGCTCCCGCCCGCCCTGGGCTGGGGGGTCGCCAGCACCTCCGCCACACCCAGGTGCCCGAGACCTCCGTTCCCCTGCCTAGGCGGGCGGCGGGGCCCTGCCGGGACGGGCGGGCCGCTGGGCTGACGGTAAGGCCCAAGCGCCTGCTGAGCTGCGCCTCAAGAGGCAGCCCGCGACCCCGCCGGCATGTACTGCCAAAGCAGCCTAGAAGGGCCCGATCTCGCCGCGATCGCGGAAGCTAAGCAGGTTCGGGCCTGGTTAGAACTTGGATGGGAGACCTCTAGGGAAGACCGGGTGCTCTAGGATTTTTGCCTCCCGCTCCGCCTTCTCCTTTTGTCGCTCGCGGCGTTCGCGGCTATCTCCGCCCCTGCCCGCCACAGCTGCAAGCCCCACCTCCTCAGGCCCCTCCCACCACAGCAAGCGTCTGATGGGGCGCTCCCCGCCTTCCTGATCCGCCAGGCGGCCAGAAGGCGTCCCTGGAAGGCAGAGGCACACCAGACGCTCCAGGGGTGGCCTGAAGGGAACCAGACGTGGCCGCGGGCCCGGGGGCCGTCCGTGCGGCCCGCGAGCCCCTCGACCTGCACCTGGCCGCCCCCACTGCAGCCCAGCCCCGGCGTCGCCACCTGTCTGCCGGGGTGGCTCTCCACAGCTCCATACGGAAAAAGCCGCCCCTCCGCCGTTTCGCCATGGCCGGGGGCGGGAGCGGGATCGAGGGCCCAGGCCGCTTCCCCGGGCCTGCCGGCCACCTGGGGCGGGGTCCTGAGCTCGGACGGTGGCGTGGGGGCGAGGGTGGCGTTGCTGGGTCTTAGGGGCCGTGCCAACTCAATGGTGGCTCCCAGTGGCTTCGGGCCAGCTTCTGTCGGGCAGGAGGGCCGGTCCGGTCTGCGTCTGAGCTGCGCCTAGCGCAGCGTGGGCGGGCAGGTGGGATGCCCAAGGGCCCGCGGTCTCCGGGCCCGGAAGCCTCCTGGGCCACTTCCCCGTGAGCGGCCTGCGGGATGTGGGGCGTGGCACCTAGCTCCCAAAAGTTTGCTGGCTCCCGCCCGCCCTGGGCTGGGGGGTCGCCAGCACCTCCGCCACCCCCAGGTGCCCGAGATCTCCGTTCCGCTGCCTAGGCGGGCGGCGGGGCCCTGCCGGGACGGGCGGGCCGCTGGGCTGACGGTAAGGCCCAAGCGCCTGCTGAGCTGCGCCTCAAGAGGCAGCCCGCGACCCCGCCGGCATGTACTGCCAAAGCAGCCTAGAAGGGCCCGATCTCGCCGCGATCGCGGAAGCTAAGCAGGTTCGGGCCTGGTTAGAACTTGGATGGGAGACCTCTAGGGAAGACCGGGTGCTCTAGGCTTTTTGCCTCCCGCTCCGCCTTCTCCTTTTGTCGCTCGCGGCGTTCGCGGCTATCTCCGCCCCCGCCCGGCACAGCTGCAAGCCACACCTCCTCAGGCCCCTCCCACCACAGCAAGCGTCTGATGGGGCGCTCCCCGCCTTCCTGATCCGCCAGGCGGCCAGAAGGCGTCCCTGGAAGGCAGAGGCACACCAGACGCTCCGGGGGTGGCCTGAAGGGAACCAGACGTGGCCGCGGACCCGGGGGCCGTCCGTGCGGCCCGCGAGCCCCTCGACCTGCACCTGGCCGCCCCCACTGCAGCCCAGCTCCGGCGTCGCCACCTGTCTGCCGGGGTGGATCTCCACAGCTCCATACGGCAAAAGCCGCCCCTCCGCCGTTTCGCCATGGCCGGGGGCGGGAGCGGGATCGAGGGCCCAGGCCGCTTCCCCGGGCCTGCCGGCCACCTGGGGCGGGGTCCTGAGCTCGGACGGTGGCGTGGGGGCGAGGGTGGCGTTGCTGGGTCTTAGGGGCCGTGCCAACTCAATGGTGGCTCCCAGTGGCTTCGGGCCAGCTTCTGTCGGGCAGGAGGGCCGGTCCGGTCTGCGTCTGAGCTGCGCCTAGCGCAGCGTGGGCGGGCAGGTGGGATGCCCAAGGGCCCGCGGTCTCCGGGCCCGGAAGCCTCCTGGGCCACTTCCCCGTGAGCGGCCTGCGGGATGTGGGGCGTGGCACTTAGCTCCCAAAAGTTTGCTGGCTCCCGCCCGCCCTGGGCTGGGGGGTCGCCAGCACCTCCGCCACGCCCAGGTGCCCGAGATCTCCGTTCCGCTGCCTAGGCGGGCGGCGGGGCCCTGCCGGGACGGGCGGGCCGCTGGGCTGACGGTAAGGCCCAAGCGCCTGCTGAGCTGCGCCTCAAGAGGCAGCCCGCGACCCCGCCAGCATGTACTTCCAAAGCAGCCTAGAAGGGCCCGATCTCGCCGCGATCGCGGAAGCTAAGCAGGGTCGGGCCTGGTTAGAACTTGGATGGGAGACCTCTAGGGAAGACCGGGTGCTCTAGGCTTTTTGCCTCCCGCTCCGCCTTCTCCTTTTGTCGCTCGCGGCGTTCGCGGCTATCTCCGCCCCCGCCCGCCACAGCTGCAAGCCCCAGCTCCTCAGGCCCCTCCCACCACAGCAAGCGTCTGATGGGGCGCTCCCCGCCTTCCTGATCCGCCAGGCGGCCAGAAGGCGTCCCTGGAAGGCAGAGGCACACCAGACGCTCCGGGGGTGGCCTGAAGGGAACCAGACGTGGCCGCGGACCCGGGGGCCGTCCGTGCGGCCCGCGAGCCCCTCGACCTGCACCTGGCCGCCCCCACTGCAGCCCAGCCCCG
This sequence comes from Globicephala melas, assembly GCF_963455315.2. Taxonomy (NCBI): domain Eukaryota; kingdom Metazoa; phylum Chordata; class Mammalia; order Artiodactyla; family Delphinidae; genus Globicephala; species Globicephala melas. The sequence continues at coordinate 211,512 of NW_027207443.1, read as the reverse complement.
GCGTCGCCACCTGTCTGCCGGGGTGGCTCTCCACAGCTCCATACGGAAAAAGCCGCCCCTCCGCCGTTTCGCCATGGCCGGGGGCGGGAGCGGGATCGAGGGCCCAGGCCGCTTCCCCGGGCCTGCCGGCCACCTGGGGCGGGGTCCTGAGCTCGGACGGTGGCGTGGGGGCGAGGGTGGCGTTGCTGGGTCTTAGGGGCCGTGCCAACTCAATGGTGGCTCCCAGTGGCTTCGGGCCAGCTTCTGTCGGGCAGGAGGGCCGGTCCGGTCTGCGTCTGAGCTGCGCCTAGCGCAGCGTGGGCGGGCAGGTGGGATGCCCAAGGGCCCGCGGTCTCCGGGCCCGGAAGCCTCCTGGGCCACTTCCCCGTGAGCGGCCTGCGGGATGTGGGGCGTGGCACCTAGCTCCCAAAAGTTTGCTGGCTCCCGCCCGCCCTGGGCTGGGGGGTCGCCAGCACCTCCGCCACCCCCAGGTGCCCGAGATCTCCGTTCCGCTGCCTAGGCGGGCGGCGGGGCCCTGCCGGGACGGGCGGGCCGCTGGGCTGACGGTAAGGCCCAAGCGCCTGCTGAGCTGCGCCTCAAGAGGCAGCCCGCGACCCCGCCGGCATGTACTGCCAAAGCAGCCTAGAAGGGCCCGATCTCGCCGCGATCGCGGAAGCTAAGCAGGTTCGGGCCTGGTTAGAACTTGGATGGGAGACCTCTAGGGAAGACCGGGTGCTCTAGGCTTTTTGCCTCCCGCTCCGCCTTCTCCTTTTGTCGCTCGCGGCGTTCGCGGCTATCTCCGCCCCCGCCCGGCACAGCTGCAAGCCACACCTCCTCAGGCCCCTCCCACCACAGCAAGCGTCTGATGGGGCGCTCCCCGCCTTCCTGATCCGCCAGGCGGCCAGAAGGCGTCCCTGGAAGGCAGAGGCACACCAGACGCTCCGGGGGTGGCCTGAAGGGAACCAGACGTGGCCGCGGACCCGGGGGCCGTCCGTGCGGCCCGCGAGCCCCTCGACCTGCACCTGGCCGCCCCCACTGCAGCCCAGCTCCGGCGTCGCCACCTGTCTGCCGGGGTGGATCTCCACAGCTCCATACGGCAAAAGCCGCCCCTCCGCCGTTTCGCCATGGCCGGGGGCGGGAGCGGGATCGAGGGCCCAGGCCGCTTCCCCGGGCCTGCCGGCCACCTGGGGCGGGGTCCTGAGCTCGGACGGTGGCGTGGGGGCGAGGGTGGCGTTGCTGGGTCTTAGGGGCCGTGCCAACTCAATGGTGGCTCCCAGTGGCTTCGGGCCAGCTTCTGTCGGGCAGGAGGGCCGGTCCGGTCTGCGTCTGAGCTGCGCCTAGCGCAGCGTGGGCGGGCAGGTGGGATGCCCAAGGGCCCGCGGTCTCCGGGCCCGGAAGCCTCCTGGGCCACTTCCCCGTGAGCGGCCTGCGGGATGTGGGGCGTGGCACTTAGCTCCCAAAAGTTTGCTGGCTCCCGCCCGCCCTGGGCTGGGGGGTCGCCAGCACCTCCGCCACGCCCAGGTGCCCGAGATCTCCGTTCCGCTGCCTAGGCGGGCGGCGGGGCCCTGCCGGGACGGGCGGGCCGCTGGGCTGACGGTAAGGCCCAAGCGCCTGCTGAGCTGCGCCTCAAGAGGCAGCCCGCGACCCCGCCAGCATGTACTTCCAAAGCAGCCTAGAAGGGCCCGATCTCGCCGCGATCGCGGAAGCTAAGCAGGGTCGGGCCTGGTTAGAACTTGGATGGGAGACCTCTAGGGAAGACCGGGTGCTCTAGGCTTTTTGCCTCCCGCTCCGCCTTCTCCTTTTGTCGCTCGCGGCGTTCGCGGCTATCTCCGCCCCCGCCCGCCACAGCTGCAAGCCCCAGCTCCTCAGGCCCCTCCCACCACAGCAAGCGTCTGATGGGGCGCTCCCCGCCTTCCTGATCCGCCAGGCGGCCAGAAGGCGTCCCTGGAAGGCAGAGGCACACCAGACGCTCCGGGGGTGGCCTGAAGGGAACCAGACGTGGCCGCGGACCCGGGGGCCGTCCGTGCGGCCCGCGAGCCCCTCGACCTGCACCTGGCCGCCCCCACTGCAGCCCAGCTCCGGCGTCGCCACCTGTCTGCCGGGGTGGCTCTCCACAGCTCCATACGGAAAAAGCCGCCCCTCCGCCGTTTCGCCATGGCCGAGGGCGGGAGCGGGATCGAGGGCCCAGGCCGCTTCCCCGGGCCTGCCGGCCACCTGGGGCGGGTTCCTGAGCTCGGACGGTGGCGTGGGGGCGAGGGTGGCGTTGCTGGGTCTTAGGGGCCTTGCCAACTCAATGGTGGCTCCCAGTGGCTTCGGGCCAGCTTCTGTCGGGCAGGAGGGCCGGTCCGGTCTGCGTCTGAGGTGCGCCTAGCGCAGCGTGGGCGGGCAGGTGGGATGCCCAAGGGCCCGCGGTCTCCGGGCCCGGAAGCCTCCTGGGCCACTTCCCCGTGAGCGGCCTGCGGGATGTGGGGCGTGGCACCTAGCTCCCAAAAGTTTGCTGGCTCCCGCCCGCCCTGGGCTGGGGGGTCGCCAGCACCTCCGCCACCCCCAGGTGCCCGAGATCTCCGTTCCGCTGCCTAGGCGGGCGGCGGGGCCCTGCCGGGACGGGCGGGCCGCTGGGCTGACGGTAAGGCCCAAGCGCCTGCTGAGCTGCGCCTCAAGAGGCAGCCCGCGACCCCGCCGGCATGTACTGCCAAAGCAGCCTAGAAGGGCCCGATCTCGCCGCGATCGCGGAAGCTAAGCAGGTTCGGGCCTGGTTAGAACTTGGATGGGAGACCTCTAGGGAAGACCGGGTGCTCTAGGCTTTTTGCCTCCCGCTCCGCCTTCTCCTTTTGTCGCTCGCGGCGTTCGCGGCTATCTCCGCCCCCGCCCGGCACAGCTGCAAGCCACACCTCCTCAGGCCCCTCCCACCACAGCAAGCGTCTGATGGGGCGCTCCCCGCCTTCCTGATCCGCCAGGCGGCCAGAAGGCGTCCCTGGAAGGCAGAGGCACACCAGACGCTCCGGGGGTGGCCTGAAGGGAACCAGACGTGGCCGCGGACCCGGGGGCCGTCCGTGCGGCCCGCGAGCCCCTCGACCTGCACCTGGCCGCCCCCACTGCAGCCCAGCTCCGGCGTCGCCACCTGTCTGCCGGGGTGGATCTCCACAGCTCCATACGGCAAAAGCCGCCCCTCCGCCGTTTCGCCATGGCCGGGGGCGGGAGCGGGATCGAGGGCCCAGGCCGCTTCCCCGGGCCTGCCGGCCACCTGGGGCGGGGTCCTGAGCTCGGACGGTGGCGTGGGGGCGAGGGTGGCGTTGCTGGGTCTTAGGGGCCGTGCCAACTCAATGGTGGCTCCCAGTGGCTTCGGGCCAGCTTCTGTCGGGCAGGAGGGCCGGTCCGGTCTGCGTCTGAGCTGCGCCTAGCGCAGCGTGGGCGGGCAGGTGGGATGCCCAAGGGCCCGCGGTCTCCGGGCCCGGAAGCCTCCTGGGCCACTTCCCCGTGAGCGGCCTGCGGGATGTGGGGCGTGGCACTTAGCTCCCAAAAGTTTGCTGGCTCCCGCCCGCCCTGGGCTGGGGGGTCGCCAGCACCTCCGCCACGCCCAGGTGCCCGAGATCTCCGTTCCGCTGCCTAGGCGGGCGGCGGGGCCCTGCCGGGACGGGCGGGCCGCTGGGCTGACGGTAAGGCCCAAGCGCCTGCTGAGCTGCGCCTCAAGAGGCAGCCCGCGACCCCGCCAGCATGTACTTCCAAAGCAGCCTAGAAGGGCCCGATCTCGCCGCGATCGCGGAAGCTAAGCAGGGTCGGGCCTGGTTAGAACTTGGATGGGAGACCTCTAGGGAAGACCGGGTGCTCTAGGCTTTTTGCCTCCCGCTCCGCCTTCTCCTTTTGTCGCTCGCGGCGTTCGCGGCTATCTCCGCCCCCGCCCGCCACAGCTGCAAGCCCCAGCTCCTCAGGCCCCTCCCACCACAGCAAGCGTCTGATGGGGCGCTCCCCGCCTTCCTGATCCGCCAGGCGGCCAGAAGGCGTCCCTGGAAGGCAGAGGCACACCAGACGCTCCGGGGGTGGCCTGAAGGGAACCAGACGTGGCCGCGGACCCGGGGGCCGTCCGTGCGGCCCGCGAGCCCCTCGACCTGCACCTGGCCGCCCCCACTGCAGCCCAGCTCCGGCGTCGCCACCTGTCTGCCGGGGTGGCTCTCCACAGCTCCATACGGAAAAAGCCGCCCCTCCGCCGTTTCGCCATGGCCGAGGGCGGGAGCGGGATCGAGGGCCCAGGCCGCTTCCCCGGGCCTGCCGGCCACCTGGGGCGGGTTCCTGAGCTCGGACGGTGGCGTGGGGGCGAGGGTGGCGTTGCTGGGTCTTAGGGGCCTTGCCAACTCAATGGTGGCTCCCAGTGGCTTCGGGCCAGCTTCTGTCGGGCAGGAGGGCCGGTCCGGTCTGCGTCTGAGGTGCGCCTAGCGCAGCGTGGGCGGGCAGGTGGGATGCCCAAGGGCCCGCGGTCTCCGGGCCCGGAAGCCTCCTGGGCCACTTCCCCGTGAGCGGCCTGCGGGATCTGGGGCGTGGCGCCTAGCTCCCAAAAGTTTGCTGGCTCCCGCCCGCCCTGGGCTGGGGGGTCGCCAGCACCTCCGCCACACCCAGGTGCCGGAGATCTCCGTTACGCTGCCTAGGCGGGCGGCGGGGCCCTGCCGGGACGGGCGGGCCGCTGGGCTGACGGTAAGGCCCAAGCGCCTGCTGAGCTGCGCCTCAAGAGGCAGCCCGCGACCCCGCCGGCATGTACTGCCAAAGCAGCCTAGAAGGGCCCGATCTCGCCGCGATCGCGGAAGCTAAGCAGGTTCGGGCCTGGTTAGAACTTGGATGGGAGACCTCTAGGGAAGACCGGGTGCTCTAGGATTTTTGCCTCCCGCTCCGCCTTCTCCTTTTGTCGCTCGCGGCGTTCGCGGCTATCTCCGCCCCCGCCCGCCACAGCTGCAAGCCCCACCTCCTCAGGCCCCTCCCACCACAGCAAGCGTCTGATGGGGCGCTCCCCGCCTTCCTGATCCGCCAGGCGGCCAGAAGGCGTCCCTGGAAGGCAGAGGCACACCAGACGCTCCGGGGGTGGCCTGAAGGGAACCAGACGTGGCCGCGGACCCGGGGGCCGTCCGTGCGGCCCGCGAGCCCCTCGACCTGCACCTGGCCGCCCCCACTGCAGCCCAGCCCCGGCGTCGCCACCTGTCTGCCGGGGTGGCTCTCCACAGCTCCATACGGAAAAAGCCGCCCCTCCGCCGTTTCGCCATGGCCGGGGGCGGGAGCGGGATCGAGGGCCCAGGCCGCTTCCCCGGGCCTGCCGGCCACCTGGGGCGGGGTCCTGAGCTCGGACGGTGGCGTGGGGGCGAGGGTGGCGTTGCTGGGTCTTAGGGGCCGTGCCAACTCAATGGTGGCTCCCAGTGGCTTCGGGCGAGCTAATGTCGGGCAGGAGGGCTGGTCCGGTCTGCGTCTGAGCTGCGCCTAGCGCAGCGTGGGCAGGCAGGTGGGATGCCCAAGGGCCCGCGGTCTCCGGCCCGGAAGCCTCCTGGGCCACTTCCCCGTGAGCGGCCTGCGGGATGTGGGGCGTGGCACCTAGCTCCCAAAAGTTTGCTGGCTCCCGCCCGCCCTGGGCTGGGGGGTCGCCAGCACCTCCGCCACCCCCAGGTGCCCGAGATCTCCGTTCCCCTGCCTAGGCGGGCGGCGGGGCCCTGCCGGGACGGGCGGGCCGCTGGGCTGACGGTAAGGCCCAAGCGCCTGCTGAGCTGCGCCTCAAGAGGCAGCCCGCGACCCCGCCGGCATGTACTTCCAAAGCAGCCTAGAAGGGCCCGATCTCGCCGCGATCGCGGAAGCTAAGCAGGTTCGGGCCTGGTTAGAACTTGGATGGGAGACCTCTAGGGAAGACCGGGTGCTCTAGGCTTTTTGCCTCCCGCTCCGCCTTCTCCTTTTGTCGCTCGCGGCGTTCGCGGCTATCTCCGCCCCCGCCCGCCACAGCTGCAAGCCCCAGCTCCTCAGGCCCCTCCCACCACAGCAAGCGTCTGATGGGGCGCTCCCCGCCTTCCTGATCCGCCAGGCGGCCAGAAGGCGTCCCTGGAAGGCAGAGGCACACCAGACGCTCCGGGGGTGGCCTGAAGGGAACCAGACGTGGCCGCGGACCCGGGGGCCGTCCGTGCGGCCCGCGAGCCCCTCGACCTGCACCTGGCCGCCCCCACTGCAGCCCAGCCCCGGCGTCGCCACCTGTCTGCCGGGGTGGCTCTCCACAGCTCCATACGGAAAAAGCCGCCCCTCCGCCGTTTCGCCATGTCCGGGGGCGGGAGCGGGATCGAGGGCCCAGGCCGCTTCCCCGGGCCTGCCGGCCACCTGGGGCGGGGTCCTGAGCTCGGACGGTGGCGTGGGGGCGAGGGTGGCGTTGCTGGGTCTTAGGGGCCGTGCCAACTCACTGGTGGCTCCCAGTGGCTTCGGGCGAGCTTCTGTCGGGCAGGAGGGCCGGTCCGGTCTGCGTCTGAGCTGCGCCTAGCGCAGCGTGGGCGGGCATGTGGGATGCCCAAGGGCCCGCGGTCTCCGGGCCCGGAAGCCTCCTGGGCCACTTCCCCGTGAGCGGCCTGCGGGATCTGGGGCGTGGCGCCTAGCTCCCAAAAGTTTGCTGGCTCCCGCCCGCCCTGGGCTGGGGGGTCGCCAGCACCTCCGCCACCTCCAGGTGCCCGAGATTTCCGTTCCGCTGCCTAGGCGGGCGGCGGGGCCCTGCCGGGACGGGCGGGCCGCTGGGCTGACGGTAAGGCCCAAGCGCCTGCTGAGCTGGGCCTCAAGAGGCAGCCCGCGACCCCGCCGGCATGTACTTCCAAAGCAGCCTAGAAGGGCCCGATCTCGCCGCGATCGCGGAAGCTAAGCAGGTTCGGGCCTGGTTAGAACTTGGATGGGAGACCTCTAGGGAAGACCGGGTGCTCTAGGCTTTTTGCCTCCCGCTCCGCCTTCTCCTTTTGTCGCTCGCGGCGTTCGCGGCTATCTCCGCCCCCGCCCGGCACAGCTGCAAGCCCCAGCTCCTCAGGCCCCTCCCACCACAGCAAGCGTCTGATGGGGCGCTCCCCGCCTTCCTGATCCGCCAGGCGGCCAGAAGTCGTCCCTGGAAGGCAGAGGCACACCAGACGCTCCGGGGGTGGCCTGAAGGGAACCAGACGTGGCCGCGGACCCGGGGGCCGTCCGTGCGGCCCGCGAGCCCCTCGACCTGCACCTGGCCGCCCCCACTGCAGCCCAGCCCCGGCGTCGCCACCTGTCTGCCGGGGTGGCTCTCCACAGCTCCATACGGAAAAAGCCGCCCCTCCGCCGTTTCGCCATGGCCGGGGGCGGGAGCGGGATCGAGGGCCCAGGCCGCTTCCCCGGGCCTGCCGGCCACCTGGGGCGGGGTCCTGAGCTCGGACGGTGGCGTGGGGGCGAGGGTGGCGTTGCTGGGTCTTAGGGGCCGTGCCAACTCACTGGTGGCTCCCAGTGGCTTCGGGCGAGCTTCTGTCGGGCAGGAGGGCCGGTCCGGTCTGCGTCTGAGCTGCGCCTAGCGCAGCGTGGGCGGGCAGGTGGGATGCCCAAGGGCCCGCGGTCTCCGGGCCCGGAAGCCTCCTGGGCCACTTCCCCGTGAGCGGCCTGCGGGATGTGGGGCGTGGCGCCTAGCTCCCAAAAGTTTGCTGGCTCCCGCCCGCCCTGGGCTGGGGGATCGCCAGCACCTCCGCCACGCCCAGGTGCCCGAGATCTCCGTTCCGCTGCCTAGGCGGGCGGCGGGGCCCTGCCGGGACGGGCGGGCCGCTGGGCTGACGGTAAGGCCCAAGCGCCTGCTGAGCTGCGCCTCAAGAGGCAGCCCGCGACCCCGCCGGCATGTACTGCCAAAGCAGCCTAGAAGGGCCCGATCTCGCCGCGATCGCGGAAGCTAAGCAGGGTCGGGCCTGGTTAGAACTTGGATGGGAGACCTCTAGGGAAGACCGGGTGCTCTAGGCTTTTTGCCTCCCGCTCCGCCTTCTCCTTTTGTCGCTCGCGGCGTTCGCGGCTATCTCCGCCCCCGCCCGCCACAGCTGCAAGCCCCAGCTCCTCAGGCCCCTCCCACCACAGCAAGCGTCTGATGGGGCGCTCCCCGCCTTCCTGATCCGCCAGGCGGCCAGAAGGCGTCCCTGGAAGGCAGAGGCACACCAGACGCTCCGGGGGTGGCCTGAAGGGAACCAGACGTGGCCGCGGACCCGGGGGCCGTCCGTGCGGCCCGCGAGCCCCTCGACCTGCACCTGGCCGCCCCCACTGCAGCCCAGCCCCGGCGTCGCCACCTGTCTGCCGGGGTGGCTCTCCACAGCTCCATACGGAAAAAGCCGCCCCTCCGCCGTTTCGCCATGGCCGGGGGCGGGAGCGGGATCGAGGGCCCAGGCCGCTTCCCCGGGCCTGCCGGCCACCTGGGGCGGGTTCCTGAGCTCGGACGGTGGCGTGGGGGCGAGGGTGGCGTTGCTGGGTCTTAGGGGCCTTGCCAACTCAATGGTGGCTCCCAGTGGCTTCGGGCCAGCTTCCGTCGGGCAGGAGGGCCGGTCCGGTCTGCGTCTGAGCTGCGCCTAGCGCAGCGTGGGCGGGCAGGTGGGATGCCCAAGGGCCCGCGGTCTCCGGGCCCGGAAGCCTCCTGGGCCACTTCCCCGTGAGCGGCCTGCGGGATGTGGGGCGTGGCGCCTAGCTCCCAAAAGTTTGCTGGCTCCCGCCCGCCCTGGGCTGGGTGGTCGCCAGCACCTCCGCCACCCCCAGGTGCCCGAGATCTCCGTTCCGCTGCCTAGGCGGGCGGCGGGGCCCTGCCGGGACGGGCGGGCCGCTGGGCTGACGGTAAGGCCCAAGCGCCTGCTGAGCTGCGCCTCAAGAGGCAGCCCGCGACCCCGCCGGCATGTACTGCCAAAGCAGCCTAGAAGGGCCCGATCTCGCCGCGATCGCGGAAGCTAAGCAGGTTCGGGCCTGGTTAGAACTTGGATGGGAGACCTCTAGGGAAGACCGGGTGCTCTAGGCTTTTTGCCTCCCGCTCCGCCTTCTCCTTTTGTCGCTCGCGGCGTTCGCGGCTATCTCCGCCCCCGCCCGGCACAGCTGCAAGCCCCAGCTCCTCAGGCCCCTCCCACCACAGCAAGCGTCTGATGGGGCGCTCCCCGCCTTCCTGATCCGCCAGGCGGCCAGAAGGCGTCCCTGGAAGGCAGAGGCACACCAGACGCTCCGGGGGTGGCCTGAAGGGAACCAGACCTGGCCGCGGACCCGGGGGCCGTCCGTGCGGCCCGCGAGCCCCTCGACCTGCACCTGGCCGCCCCCACTGCAGCCCAGCCCCGGCGTCGCCACCTGTCTGCCGGGGTGGCTCTCCACAGCTCCATACGGAAAAAGCCGCCCCTCCGCCGTTTCGCCATGGCCGGGGGCGGGAGCGGGATCGAGGGCCCAGGCCGCTTCCCCGGGCCTGCCGGCCACCTGGGGCGGGGTCCTGAGCTCGGACGGTGGCGTGGGGGCGAGGGTGGCGTTGCTGGGTCTTAGGGGCCGTGCCAACTCAATGGTGGCTCCCAGTGGATTCGGGCCAGCTTCTGTCGGGCAGGAGGGCCGGTCCGGTCTGCGTCTGAGCTGCGCCTAGCGCAGCGTGGGCGGGCAGGTGGGATGCCCAAGGGCCCGCGGTCTCCGGGCCCGGAAGCCTCCTGGGCCACTTCCCCGTGAGCGGCCTGCGGGATCTGGGGCGTGGCGCCTTGCTCCCAAAAGTTTGCTGGCTCCCGCCCGCCCTGGGCTGGGGGGTCGCCAGCACCTCCGCCACAACCAGGTGCCCGAGACCTCCGTTCCCCTGCCTAGGCGGGCGGCGGGGCCCTGCCGGGACGGGCGGGCCGCTGGGCTGACGGTAAGGCCCAAGCGCCTGCTGAGCTGCGCCTCAAGAGGCAGCCCGCGACCCCGCCGGCATGTACTGCCAAAGCAGCCTAGAAGGGCCCGATCTCGCCGCGATCGCGGAAGCTAAGCAGGTTCGGGCCTGGTTAGAACTTGGATGGGAGACCTCTAGGGAAGACCGGGTGCTCTAGGCTTTTTGCCTCCCGCTCCGCCTTCTCCTTTTGTCGCCCGCGGCGTTCGCGGCTATCTCCGCCCCCGCCCGCCACAGCTGCAAGCCCCACCTCCTCAGGCCCCTCCCACCACAGCAAGCGTCTGATGGGGCGCTCCCCGCCTTCCTGATCCGCCAGGCGGCCAGAAGGCGTCCCTGGAAGGCAGAGGCACACCAGACGCTCCGGGGGTGGCCTGAAGGGAACCAGACGTGGCCGCGGACCCGGGGGCCGTCCGTGCGGCCCGCGAGCCCCTCGACCTGCACCTGGCCGCCCCCACTGCAGCCCAGCCCCGGCGTCGCCACCTGTCTGCCGGGGTGGCTCTCCACAGCTCCATACGGAAAAAGCCGCCCCTCCGCCGTTTCGCCATGGCCGGGGGCGGGAGCGGGATCGAGGGCCCAGGCCGCTTCCCCGGGCCTGCCGGCCACCTGGGGCGGGGTCCTGAGCTCGGACCGTGGCGTGGGGGCGAGGGTGGCGTTGCTGGGTCTTAGGGGCCGTGCCAACTCAATGGTGGCTCCCAGTGGCTTCGGGCCAGCTTCTGTCGGGCAGGAGGGCCGGTCCGGTCTGCGTCTGAGCTGCGCCTAGCGCAGCGTGGGCGGGCAGGTGGGATGCCCAAGGGCCCGCGGTCTCCGGGCCCGGAAGCCTCCTGGGCCACTTCCCCGTGAGCGGCCTGCGGGATCTGGGGCGTGGCGCCTAGCTCCCAAAAGTTTGCTGGCTCCCGCCCGCCCTGGGCTGGGGGGTCGCCAGCACCTCCGCCACCCCCAGGTGCCCGAGATCTCCGTTCCCCTGCCTAGGCGGGCGGCGGGGCCCTGCCGGGACGGGCGGGCCGCTGGGCTGACGGTAAGGCCCAAGCGCCTGCTGAGCTGCGCCTCAAGAGGCAGCCCGCGACCCCGCCGGCATGTACTGCCAAAGCAGCCTAGAAGGGCCCGATCTCGCCGCGATCGCGGAAGCTAAGCAGGTTCGGGCCTGGTTAGAACTTGGATGGGAGACCTCTAGGGAAGACCGGGTGCTCTAGGCTTTTTGCCTCCCGCTCCGCCTTCTCCTTTTGTCGCTCGCGGCGTTCGCGGCTATCTCCGCCCCCGCCCGCCACAGCTGCAAGCCCCACCTCCTCAGGCCCCTCCCACCACAGCAAGCGTCTGATGGGGCGCTCCCCGCCTTCCTGATCCGCCAGGCGGCCAGAAGGCGTCCCTGGAAGGCAGAGGCACAGCAGACGCTCCGGCGGTGGCCTGAAGGGAACCAGACGTGGCCGCGGATCCGGGGGCCGTCCGTGCGGCCCGCGAGCCCCTCGACCTGCACCTGGCCGCCCCCACTGCAGCCCAGCCCCTGCGTCGCCACCTGTCTGCCGGGGTGGCTGTCCACAGCTCCATACGGAAAAAGCCGCCCCTCCGCCGTTTCGCCATGGCCGGGAGCGGGAGCGGGATCGAGGGCCCAGGCCGCTTCCCCGGGCCTGCCGGCCACCTGGGGCGGGGTCCTGAGCTCGGACGGTGGCGTGGGGGCGAGGGTGGCGTTGCTGGGTCTTAGGGGCCGTGCCAACTCAATGGTGGCTCCCAGTGGCTTCGGGCCAGCTTCTGTCGGGCAGGAGGGCCGGTCCGGTCTGCGTCTGAGCTGCGCCTAGCGCAGCGTGGGCGGGCAGGTGGGATGCCCAAGGGCCCGCGGTCTCCGGGCCCGGAAGCCTCCTGGGCCACTTCCCCGTGAGCGGCCTGCGGGATGTGGGGCGTGGCGCCTAGCTCCCAAAAGTTTGCTGGCTCCCGCCCGCCCTGGGCTGGGGGGTCGCCAGCACCTCCGCCACCCCCAGGTGCCCGAGATCTCCGTTCCGCTGCCTAGGCGGGCGGCGGGGCCCTGCCGGGACGGGCGGGCCGCTGGGCTGACGGTAAGGCCCAAGCGCCTGCTGAGCTGCGCCTCAAGAGGCAGCCCGCGACCCCGCCGGCATGTACTGCCAAAGCAGCCTAGAAGGGCCCGATCTCGCCGCGATCGCGGAAGCTAAGCAGGTTCGGGCCTGGTTAGAACTTGGATGGGAGACCTCTAGGGAAGACCGGGTGCTCTAGGCTTTTTGCCTCCCGCTCCGCCTTCTCCTTTTGTCGCTCGCGGCGTTCGCGGCTATCTCCGCCCCCGCCCGGCACAGCTGCAAGCCACACCTCCTCAGGCCCCTCCCACCACAGCAAGCGTCTGATGGGGCGCTCCCCGCCTTCCTGATCCGCCAGGCGGCCAGAAGGCGTCCCTGGAAGGCAGAGGCACACCAGACGCTCCGGGGGTGGCCTGAAGGGAACCAGACGTGGCCGCGGACCCGGGGGCCGACCGTGCGGCCCGCGAGCCCCTCGACCTGCACCTGGCCGCCCCCACTGCAGCCCAGCTCCGGCGTCGCCACCTGTCTGCCGGGGTGGCTCTCCACAGCTGCATACGGAAAAAGCCGCCCCTCCGCCGTTTCGCCATGGCCGAGGGCGGGAGCGGGATCGAGGGCCCAGGCCGCTTCCCCGGGCCTGCCGGCCACCTGGGGCGGGTTCCTGAGCTCGGACGGTGGCGTGGGGGCGAGGGTGGCGTTGCTGGGTCTTAGGGGCCTTGCCAACTCAATGGTGGCTCCCAGTGGCTTCGGGCCAGCTTCCGTCGGGCAGGAGGGCCGGTCCGGTCTGCGTCTGAGCTGCGCCTAGCGCAGCGTGGGCGGGCAGGTGGGATGCCCAAGGGCCCGCGGTCTCCGGGCCCGGAAGCCTCCTGGGCCACTTCCCCGTGAGCGGCCTGCGGGATCTGGGGCGTGGCGCCTAGCTCCCAAAAGTTTGCTGGCTCCCGCCCGCCCTGGGCTGGGGGGTCGCCAGCACCTCCGCCACCCCCAGGTGCCCGAGATCTCCGTTCCCCTGCCTAGGCGGGCGGCGGGGCCCTGCCGGGACGGGCGGGCCGCTGGGCTGACGGTAAGGCCCAAGCGCCTGCTGAGCTGCGCCTCAAGAGGCAGCCCGCGACCCCGCCGGCATGTACTGCCAAAGCAGCCTAGAAGGGCCCGATCTCGCCGCGATCGCGGAAGCTAAGCAGGTTCGGGCCTGGTTAGAACTTGGATGGGAGACCTCTAGGGAAGACCGGGTGCTCTAGGCTTTTTGCCTCCCGCTCCGCCTTCTCCTTTTGTCGCTCGCGGCGTTCGCGGCTATCTCCGCCCCCGCCCGCCACAGCTGCAAGCCCCAGCTCCTCAGGCCCCTCCCACCACAGCAAGCGTCTGATGGGGCGCTCCCCGCCTTCCTGATCCGCCAGGCGGCCAGAAGGCGTCCCTGGAAGGCAGAGGCACACCAGACGCTCCGGGGGTGGCCTGAAGGGAACCAGACGTGGCCGCGGACCCGGGGGCCGTCCGTGCGGCCCGCGAGCCCCTCGACCTGCACCTGGCCGCCCCCACTGCAGCCCAGCTCCGGCGTCGCCACCTGTCTGCCGGGGTGGCTCTCCACAGCTCCATACGGAAAAAGCCGCCCCTCCGCCGTTTCGCCATGGCCGAGGGCGGGAGCGGGATCGAGGGCCCAGGCCGCTTCCCCGGGCCTGCCGGCCACCTGGGGCGGGTTCCTGAGCTCGGACGGTGGCGTGGGGGCGAGGGTGGCGTTGCTGGGTCTTAGGGGCCGTGCCAACTCAATGGTGGCTCCCAGTGGCTTCGGGCCAGCTTCTGTCGGGCAGGAGGGCCGGTCCGGTCTGCGTCTGAGGTGCGCCTAGCGCAGCGTGGGCGGGCAGGTGGGATGCCCAAGGGCCCGCGGTCTCCGGGCCCGGAAGCCTCCTGGGCCACTTCCCCGTGAGCGGCCTGCGGGATCTGGGGCGTGGCGCCTAGCTCCCAAAAGTTTGCTGGCTCCCGCCCGCCCTAGGCTGGGGGGTCGCCAGCACCTCCGCCACCCCCAGGTGCCCGAGATCTCCGTTCCGCTGCCTAGGCGGGCGGCGGGGCCCTGCCGGGACGGGCGGGCCGCTGGGCTGACGGTAAGGCCCAAGCGCCTGCTGAGCTGCGCCTCAAGAGGCAGCCCGCGACCCCGCCGGCATGTACTGCCAAAGCAGCCTAGAAGGGCCCGATCTCGCCGCGATCGCGGAAGCTAAGCAGGTTCGGGCCTGGTTAGAACTTGGATGGGAGACCTCTAGGGAAGACCGGGTGCTCTAGGATTTTTGCCTCCCGCTCCGCCTTCTCCTTTTGTCGCTCGCGGCGTTCGCGGCTATCTCCGCCCCCGCCCGGCACAGCTGCAAGCCCCACCTCCTCAGGCCCCTCCCACCACAGCAAGCGTCTGATGGGGCGCTCCCCGCCTTCCTGATCCGCCAGGCGGCCAGAAGGCGTCCCTGGAAGGCAGAGGCACAGCAGACGCTCCGGCGGTGGCCTGAAGGGAACCAGACGTGGCCGCGGATCCGGGGGCCGTCCGTGCGGCCCGCGAGCCCCTCGACCTGCACCTGGCCGCCCCCACTGCAGCCCAGCCCCTGCGTCGCCACCTGTCTGCCGGGGTGGCTGTCCACAGCTCCATACGGAAAAAGCCGCCCCTCCGCCGTTTCGCCATGGCCGGGAGCGGGAGCGGGATCGAGGGCCCAGGCCGCTTCCCCGGGCCTGCCGGCCACCTGGGGCGGGGTCCTGAGCTCGGACGGTGGCGTGGGGGCGAGGGTGGCGTTGCTGGGTCTTAGGGGCCGTGCCAACTCAATGGTGGCTCCCAGTGGCTTCGGGCCAGCTTCTGTCGGGCAGGAGGGCCGGTCCGGTCTGCGTCTGAGCTGCGCCTAGCGCAGCGTGGGCGGGCAGGTGGGATGCCCAAGGGCCCGCGGTCTCCGGGCCCGGAAGCCTCCTGGGCCACTTCCCCGTGAGCGGCCTGCGGGATGTGGGGCGTGGCGCCTAGCTCCCAAAAGTTTGCTGGCTCCCGCCCGCCCTGGGCTGGGGGGTCGCCAGCACCTCCGCCACCCCCAGGTGCCCGAGATCTCCGTTCCGCTGCCTAGGCGGGCGGCGGGGCCCTGCCGGGACGGGCGGGCCGCTGGGCTGACGGTAAGGCCCAAGCGCCTGCTGAGCTGCGCCTCAAGAGGCAGCCCGCGACCCCGCCGGCATGTACTGCCAAAGCAGCCTAGAAGGGCCCGATCTCGCCGCGATCGCGGAAGCTAAGCAGGTTCGGGCCTGGTTAGAACTTGGATGGGAGACCTCTAGGGAAGACCGGGTGCTCTAGGCTTTTTGCCTCCCGCTCCGCCTTCTCCTTTTGTCGCTCGCGGCGTTCGCGGCTATCTCCGCCCCCGCCCGGCACAGCTGCAAGCCACACCTCCTCAGGCCCCTCCCACCACAGCAAGCGTCTGATGGGGCGCTCCCCGCCTTCCTGATCCGCCAGGCGGCCAGAAGGCGTCCCTGGAAGGCAGAGGCACACCAGACGCTCCGGGGGTGGCCTGAAGGGAACCAGACGTGGCCGCGGACCCGGGGGCCGACCGTGCGGCCCGCGAGCCCCTCGACCTGCACCTGGCCGCCCCCACTGCAGCCCAGCTCCGGCGTCGCCACCTGTCTGCCGGGGTGGCTCTCCACAGCTGCATACGGAAAAAGCCGCCCCTCCGCCGTTTCGCCATGGCCGAGGGCGGGAGCGGGATCGAGGGCCCAGGCCGCTTCCCCGGGCCTGCCGGCCACCTGGGGCGGGTTCCTGAGCTCGGACGGTGGCGTGGGGGCGAGGGTGGCGTTGCTGGGTCTTAGGGGCCTTGCCAACTCAATGGTGGCTCCCAGTGGCTTCGGGCCAGCTTCCGTCGGGCAGGAGGGCCGGTCCGGTCTGCGTCTGAGCTGCGCCTAGCGCAGCGTGGGCGGGCAGGTGGGATGCCCAAGGGCCCGCGGTCTCCGGGCCCGGAAGCCTCCTGGGCCACTTCCCCGTGAGCGGCCTGCGGGATGTGGGGCGTGGCGCCTAGCTCCCAAAAGTTTGCTGGCTCCCGCCCGCCCTGGGCTGGGTGGTCGCCAGCACCTCCGCCACCCCCAGGTGCCCGAGATCTCCGTTCCGCTGCCTAGGCGGGCGGCGGGGCCCTGCCGGGACGGGCGGGCCGCTGGGCTGACGGTAAGGCCCAAGCGCCTGCTGAGCTGCGCCTCAAGAGGCAGCCCGCGACCCCGCCGGCATGTACTGCCAAAGCAGCCTAGAAGGGCCCGATCTCGCCGCGATCGCGGAAGCTAAGCAGGTTCGGGCCTGGTTAGAACTTGGATGGGAGACCTCTAGGGAAGACCGGGTGCTCTAGGCTTTTTGCCTCCCGCTCCGCCTTCTCCTTTTGTCGCTCGCGGCGTTCGCGGCTATCTCCGCCCCCGCCCGCCACAGCTGCAAGCCCCAGCTCCTCAGGCCCCTCCCACCACAGCAAGCGTCTGATGGGGCGCTCCCCGCCTTCCTGATCCGCCAGGCGGCCAGAAGGCGTCCCTGGAAGGCAGAGGCACACCAGACGCTCCGGGGGTGGCCTGAAGGGAACCAGACGTGGCCGCGGACCCGGGGGCCGTCCGTGCGGCCCGCGAGCCCCTCGACCTGCACCTGGCCGCCCCCACTGCAGCCCAGCTCCGGCGTCGCCACCTGTCTGCCGGGGTGGCTCTCCACAGCTCCATACGGAAAAAGCCGCCCCTCCGCCGTTTCGCCATGGCCGAGGGCGGGAGCGGGATCGAGGGCCCAGGCCGCTTCCCCGGGCCTGCCGGCCACCTGGGGCGGGTTCCTGAGCTCGGACGGTGGCGTGGGGGCGAGGGTGGCGTTGCTGGGTCTTAGGGGCCGTGCCAACTCAATGGTGGCTCCCAGTGGCTTCGGGCCAGCTTCTGTCGGGCAGGAGGGCCGGTCCGGTCTGCGTCTGAGGTGCGCCTAGCGCAGCGTGGGCGGGCAGGTGGGATGCCCAAGGGCCCGCGGTCTCCGGGCCCGGAAGCCTCCTGGGCCACTTCCCCGTGAGCGGCCTGCGGGATCTGGGGCGTGGCGCCTAGCTCCCAAAAGTTTGCTGGCTCCCGCCCGCCCTAGGCTGGGGGGTCGCCAGCACCTCCGCCACCCCCAGGTGCCCGAGATCTCCGTTCCGCTGCCTAGGCGGGCGGCGGGGCCCTGCCGGGACGGGCGGGCCGCTGGGCTGACGGTAAGGCCCAAGCGCCTGCTGAGCTGCGCCTCAAGAGGCAGCCCGCGACCCCGCCGGCATGTACTGCCAAAGCAGCCTAGAAGGGCCCGATCTCGCCGCGATCGCGGAAGCTAAGCAGGTTCGGGCCTGGTTAGAACTTGGATGGGAGACCTCTAGGGAAGACCGGGTGCTCTAGGATTTTTGCCTCCCGCTCCGCCTTCTCCTTTTGTCGCTCGCGGCGTTCGCGGCTATCTCCGCCCCCGCCCGGCACAGCTGCAAGCCCCACCTCCTCAGGCCCCTCCCACCACAGCAAGCGTCTGATGGGGCGCTCCCCGCCTTCCTGATCCGCCAGGCGGCCAGAAGGCGTCCCTGGAAGGCAGAGGCACAGCAGACGCTCCGGCGGTGGCCTGAAGGGAACCAGACGTGGCCGCGGATCCGGGGGCCGTCCGTGCGGCCCGCGAGCCCCTCGACCTGCACCTGGCCGCCCCCACTGCAGCCCAGCCCCTGCGTCGCCACCTGTCTGCCGGGGTGGCTGTCCACAGCTCCATACGGAAAAAGCCGCCCCTCCGCCGTTTCGCCATGGCCGGGAGCGGGAGCGGGATCGAGGGCCCAGGCCGCTTCCCCGGGCCTGCCGGCCACCTGGGGCGGGGTCCTGAGCTCGGACGGTGGCGTGGGGGCGAGGGTGGCGTTGCTGGGTCTTAGGGGCCGTGCCAACTCAATGGTGGCTCCCAGTGGCTTCGGGCCAGCTTCTGTCGGGCAGGAGGGCCGGTCCGGTCTGCGTCTGAGCTGCGCCTAGCGCAGCGTGGGCGGGCAGGTGGGATGCCCAAGGGCCCGCGGTCTCCGGGCCCGGAAGCCTCCTGGGCCACTTCCCCGTGAGCGGCCTGCGGGATGTGGGGCGTGGCGCCTAGCTCCCAAAAGTTTGCTGGCTCCCGCCCGCCCTGGGCTGGGGGGTCGCCAGCACCTCCGCCACCCCCAGGTGCCCGAGATCTCCGTTCCGCTGCCTAGGCGGGCGGCGGGGCCCTGCCGGGACGGGCGGGCCGCTGGGCTGACGGTAAGGCCCAAGCGCCTGCTGAGCTGCGCCTCAAGAGGCAGCCCGCGACCCCGCCGGCATGTACTGCCAAAGCAGCCTAGAAGGGCCCGATCTCGCCGCGATCGCGGAAGCTAAGCAGGTTCGGGCCTGGTTAGAACTTGGATGGGAGACCTCTAGGGAAGACCGGGTGCTCTAGGCTTTTTGCCTCCCGCTCCGCCTTCTCCTTTTGTCGCTCGCGGCGTTCGCGGCTATCTCCGCCCCCGCCCGGCACAGCTGCAAGCCACACCTCCTCAGGCCCCTCCCACCACAGCAAGCGTCTGATGGGGCGCTCCCCGCCTTCCTGATCCGCCAGGCGGCCAGAAGGCGTCCCTGGAAGGCAGAGGCACACCAGACGCTCCGGGGGTGGCCTGAAGGGAACCAGACGTGGCCGCGGACCCGGGGGCCGACCGTGCGGCCCGCGAGCCCCTCGACCTGCACCTGGCCGCCCCCACTGCAGCCCAGCTCCGGCGTCGCCACCTGTCTGCCGGGGTGGCTCTCCACAGCTGCATACGGAAAAAGCCGCCCCTCCGCCGTTTCGCCATGGCCGAGGGCGGGAGCGGGATCGAGGGCCCAGGCCGCTTCCCCGGGCCTGCCGGCCACCTGGGGCGGGTTCCTGAGCTCGGACGGTGGCGTGGGGGCGAGGGTGGCGTTGCTGGGTCTTAGGGGCCTTGCCAACTCAATGGTGGCTCCCAGTGGCTTCGGGCCAGCTTCCGTCGGGCAGGAGGGCCGGTCCGGTCTGCGTCTGAGCTGCGCCTAGCGCAGCGTGGGCGGGCAGGTGGGATGCCCAAGGGCCCGCGGTCTCCGGGCCCGGAAGCCTCCTGGGCCACTTCCCCGTGAGCGGCCTGCGGGATGTGGGGCGTGGCGCCTAGCTCCCAAAAGTTTGCTGGCTCCCGCCCGCCCTGGGCTGGGTGGTCGCCAGCACCTCCGCCACCCCCAGGTGCCCGAGATCTCCGTTCCGCTGCCTAGGCGGGCGGCGGGGCCCTGCCGGGACGGGCGGGCCGCTGGGCTGACGGTAAGGCCCAAGCGCCTGCTGAGCTGCGCCTCAAGAGGCAGCCCGCGACCCCGCCGGCATGTACTGCCAAAGCAGCCTAGAAGGGCCCGATCTCGCCGCGATCGCGGAAGCTAAGCAGGTTCGGGCCTGGTTAGAACTTGGATGGGAGACCTCTAGGGAAGACCGGGTGCTCTAGGCTTTTTGCCTCCCGCTCCGCCTTCTCCTTTTGTCGCTCGCGGCGTTCGCGGCTATCTCCGCCCCCGCCCGGCACAGCTGCAAGCCCCAGCTCCTCAGGCCCCTCCCACCACAGCAAGCGTCTGATGGGGCGCTCCCCGCCTTCCTGATCCGCCAGGCGGCCAGAAGGCGTCCCTGGAAGGCAGAGGCACACCAGACGCTCCGGGGGTGGCCTGAAGGGAACCAGACGTGGCCGCGGACCCGGGGGCCGTCCGTGCGGCCCGCGAGCCCCTCGACCTGCACCTGGCCGCCCCCACTGCAGCCCAGCTCCGGCGTCGCCACCTGTCTGCCGGGGTGGCTCTCCACAGCTCCATACGGAAAAAGCCGCCCCTCCGCCGTTTCGCCATGGCCGAGGGCGGGAGCGGGATCGAGGGCCCAGGCCGCTTCCCCGGGCCTGCCGGCCACCTGGGGCGGGTTCCTGAGCTCGGACGGTGGCGTGGGGGCGAGGGTGGCGTTGCTGGGTCTTAGGGGCCGTGCCAACTCAATGGTGGCTCCCAGTGGCTTCGGGCCAGCTTCTGTCGGGCAGGAGGGCCGGTCCGGTCTGCGTCTGAGGTGCGCCTAGCGCAGCGTGGGCGGGCAGGTGGGATGCCCAAGGGCCCGCGGTCTCCGGGCCCGGAAGCCTCCTGGGCCACTTCCCCGTGAGCGGCCTGCGGGATCTGGGGCGTGGCGCCTAGCTCCCAAAAGTTTGCTGGCTCCCGCCCGCCCTAGGCTGGGGGGTCGCCAGCACCTCCGCCACCCCCAGGTGCCCGAGATCTCCGTTCCGCTGCCTAGGCGGGCGGCGGGGCCCTGCCGGGACGGGCGGGCCGCTGGGCTGACGGTAAGGCCCAAGCGCCTGCTGAGCTGCGCCTCAAGAGGCAGCCCGCGACCCCGCCGGCATGTACTGCCAAAGCAGCCTAGAAGGGCCCGATCTCGCCGCGATCGCGGAAGCTAAGCAGGTTCGGGCCTGGTTAGAACTTGGATGGGAGACCTCTAGGGAAGACCGGGTGCTCTAGGATTTTTGCCTCCCGCTCCGCCTTCTCCTTTTGTCGCTCGCGGCGTTCGCGGCTATCTCCGCCCCCGCCCGGCACAGCTGCAAGCCCCACCTCCTCAGGCCCCTCCCACCACAGCAAGCGTCTGATGGGGCGCTCCCCGCCTTCCTGATCCGCCAGGCGGCCAGAAGGCGTCCCTGGAAGGCAGAGGCACACCAGACGCTCCGGGGGTGGCCTGAAGGGAACCAGACGTGGCCGCGGACCCGGGGGCCGTCCGTGCGGCCCGCGAGCCCCTCGACCTGCACCTGGCCGCCCCCACTGCAGCCCAGCCCCGGCGTCGCCACCTGTCTGCCGGGGTGGCTCTCCACAGCTCCATACGGAAAAAGCCGCCCCTCCGCCGTTTCGCCATGGCCGGGGGCGGGAGCGGGATCGAGGGCCCAGGCCGCTTCCCCGGGCCTGCCGGCCACCTGGGGCGGGTTCCTGAGCTCGGACGGTGGCGTGGGGGCGAGGGTGGCGTTGCTGGGTCTTAGGGGCCTTGCCAACTCAATGGTGGCTCCCAGTGGCTTCGGGCCAGCTTCTGTCGGGCAGGAGGGCCGGTCCGGTCTGCGTCTGAGGTGCGCCTAGCGCAGCGTGGGCGGGCAGGTGGGATGCCCAAGGGCCCGCGGTCTCCGGGCCCGGAAGCCTCCTGGGCCACTTCCCCGTGAGCGGCCTGCGGGATCTGGGGCGTGGCGCCTAGCTCCCAAAAGTTTGCTGGCTCCCGCCCGCCCTGGGCTGGGGGGTCGCCAGCACCTCCGCCACCCCCAGGTGCCCGAGATCTCCGTTCCGCTGCCTAGGCGGGCGGCGGGGCCCTGCCGGGACGGGCGGGCCGCTGGGCTGACGGTAAGGCCCAAGCGCCTGCTGAGCTGCGCCTCAAGAGGCAGCCCGCGACCCCGCCGGCATGTACTGCCAAAGCAGCCTAGAAGGGCCTGATCTCGCCGCGATCGCGGAAGCTAAGCAGGTTCGGGCCTGGTTAGAACTTGGATGGGAGACCTCTAGGGAAGACCGGGTTCTCTAGGCTTTTTGCCTCCCGCTCCGCCTTCTCCTTTTGTCGCTCGCGGCGTTCGCGGCTATCTCCGCCCCCGCCCGGCACAGCTGCAAGCCCCAGCTCCTCAGGCCCCTCCCACCACAGCAAGCGTCTGATGGGTCGCTCCCCGCCTTCCTGATCCGCCAGGCGGCCAGAAGGCGTCCCTGGAAGGCAGAGGCACACCAGACGCTCCGGGGGTGGCCTGAAGGGAACCAGACGTGGCCGCGGACCCGGGGGCCGTCCGTGCGGCCCGCGAGCCCCTCGACCTGCACCTGGCCGCCCCCACTGCAGCCCAGTTCCGGCGTCGCCACCTGTCTGCCGGGGTGGATCTCCACAGCTCCATACGGCAAAAGCCGCCCCTCCGCCGTTTCGCCATGGCCGGGGGCGGGAGCGGGATCGAGGGCCCAGGCCGCTTCCCCGGGCCTGCCGGCCACCTGGGGCGGGGTCCTGAGCTCGGACGGTGGCGTGGGGGCGAGGGTGGCGTTGCTGGGTCTTAGGGGCCGTGCCAACTCAATGGTGGCTCCCAGTGGCTTCGGGCCAGCTTCTGTCGGGCAGGAGGGCCGGTCCGGTCTGCGTCTGAGCTGCGCCTAGCGCAGCGTGGGCGGGCAGGTGGGATGCCCAAGGGCCCGCGGTCTCCGGGCCCGGAAGCCTCCTGGGCCACTTCCCCGTGAGCGGCCTGCGGGATGTGGGGCGTGGCACTTAGCTCCCAAAAGTTTGCTGGCTCCCGCCCGCCCTGGGCTGGGGGGTCGCCAGCACCTCCGCCACGCCCAGGTGCCCGAGATCTCCGTTCCGCTGCCTAGGCGGGCGGCGGGGCCCTGCCGGGACGGGCGGGCCGCTGGGCTGACGGTAAGGCCCAAGCGCCTGCTGAGCTGCGCCTCAAGAGGCAGCCCGCGACCCCGCCGGCATGTACTTCCAAAGCAGCCTAGAAGGGCCCGATCTCGCCGCGATCGCGGAAGCTAAGCAGGGTCGGGCCTGGTTAGAACTTGGATGGGAGACCTCTAGGGAAGACCGGGTGCTCTAGGCTTTTTGCCTCCCGCTCCGCCTTCTCCTTTTGTCGCTCGCGGCGTTCGCGGCTATCTCCGCCCCCGCCCGCCACAGCTGCAAGCCCCAGCTCCTCAGGCCCCTCCCACCACAGCAAGCGTCTGATGGGGCGCTCCCCGCCTTCCTGATCCGCCAGGCGGCCAGAAGGCGTCCCTGGAAGGCAGAGGCACACCAGACGCTCCGGGGGTGGCCTGAAGGGAACCAGACGTGGCCGCGGACCCGGGGGCCGTCCGTGCGGCCCGCGAGCCCCTCGACCTGCACCTGGCCGCCCCCACTGCAGCCCAGCTCCGGCGTCGCCACCTGTCTGCCGGGGTGGCTCTCCACAGCTCCATACGGAAAAAGCCGCCCCTCCGCCGTTTCGCCATGGCCGAGGGCGGGAGCGGGATCGAGGGCCCAGGCCGCTTCCCCGGGCCTGCCGGCCACCTGGGGCGGGTTCCTGAGCTCGGACGGTGGCGTGGGGGCGAGGGTGGCGTTGCTGGGTCTTAGGGGCCGTGCCAACTCAATGGTGGCTCCCAGTGGCTTCGGGCCAGCTTCTGTCGGGCAGGAGGGCCGGTCCGGTCTGCGTCTGAGGTGCGCCTAGCGCAGCGTGGGCGGGCAGGTGGGATGCCCAAGGGCCCGCGGTCTCCGGGCCCGGAAGCCTCCTGGGCCACTTCCCCGTGAGCGGCCTGCGGGATGTGGGGCGTGGCGCCTAGCTCCCAAAAGTTTGCTGGCTCCCGCCCGCCCTGGGCTGGGGGGTCGCCAGCACCTCCGCCACCCCCAGGTGCCCGAGATCTCCGTTCCGCTGCCTAGGCGGGCGGCGGGGCCCTGCCGGGACGGGCGGGCCGCTGGGCTGACGGTAAGGCCCAAGCGCCTGCTGAGCTGCGCCTCAAGAGGCAGCCCGCGACCCCGCCGGCATGTACTGCCAAAGCAGCCTAGAAGGGCCCGATCTCGCCGCGATCGCGGAAGCTAAGCAGGTTCGGGCCTGGTTAGAACTTGGATGGGAGACCTCTAGGGAAGACCGGGTGCTCTAGGATTTTTGCCTCCCGCTCCGCCTTCTCCTTTTGTCGCTCGCGGCGTTCGCGGCTATCTCCGCCCCCGCCCGGCACAGCTGCAAGCCCCACCTCCTCAGGCCCCTCCCACCACAGCAAGCGTCTGATGGGGCGCTCCCCGCCTTCCTGATCCGCCAGGCGGCCAGAAGGCGTCCCTGGAAGGCAGAGGCACACCAGACGCTCCGGGGGTGGCCTGAAGGGAACCAGACGTGGCCGCGGACCCGGGGGCCGTCCGTGCGGCCCGCGAGCCCCTCGACCTGCACCTGGCCGCCCCCACTGCAACCCAGCCCCTGCGTCGCCACCTGTCTGCCGGGGTGGCTCTCCACAGCTCCATACGGAAAAAGCCGCCCCTCCGCCGTTTCGCCATGGCCGGGGGCGGGAGCGGGATCGAGGGCCCAGGCCACTTCCCCGGGCCTGCCGGCCACCTGGGGCGGGGTCCTGAGCTCGGACGGTGGCGTGGGGGCGAGGGTGGCGTTGCTGGGTCTTAGGGGCCGTGCCAACTCAATGGTGGCTCCCAGTGGCTTCGGGCCAGCTTCTGTCGGGCAGGAGGGCCGGTCCGGTCTGCGTCTGAGCTGCGCCTAGCGCAGCATGGGCGGGCAGGTGGGATGTCCAAGGGCCCGCGGTCTCCGGGCCCGGAAGCCTCCTGGGCCACTTCCCCGTGAGCGGCCTGCGGGATGTGGGGCGTGGCACCTAGCTCCCAAAAGTTTGCTGGCTCCCGCCCGCCCTGGGCTGTGGGGTCGCCAGCACCTCCGCCACCCCCAGGTGCCCGAGATCTCCGTTCCCCTGCCTAGGCGGGCGGCGGGGCCCTGCCGGGACGGGCGGGCCGCTGGGCTGACGGTAAGGCCCAAGCGCCTGCTGAGCTGCGCCTCAAGAGGCAGCCCGCGACCCCGCCGGCATGTACTGCCAAAGCAGCCTAGAAGGGCCCGATCTCGCCGCGATCGCGGAAGCTAAGCAGGTTCGGGCCTGGTTAGAACTTGGATGGGAGACCTCTAGGGAAGACCGGGTGCTCTAGGCTTTTGGCCTCCCGCTCCGCCTTCTCCTTTTATCGCTCGCGGCGTTCGCGGCTATCTCCGCCCCCGCCCGGCACAGCTGCAAGCCCCACCTCCTCAGGCCCCTCCCACCACAGCAAGCGTCTGATGGGGCGCTCCCCGCCTTCCTGATCCGCCAGGCGGCCAGAAGGCGTCCCTGGAAGGCAGAGGCACACCAGACGCTCCGGGGGTGGCCTGAAGGGAACCAGACGTGGCCGCGGACCCGGGGGCCGTCCGTGCGGCCCGCGAGCCCCTCGACCTGCACCTGGCCGCCCCCACTGCAGCCCAGCTCCGGCGTCGCCACCTGTCTGCCGGGGTGGATCTCCACAGCTCCATACGGCAAAAGCCGCCCCTCCGCCGTTTCGCCATGGCCGGGGGCGGGAGCGGGATCGAGGGCCCAGGCCGCTTCCCCGGGCCTGCCGGCCACCTGGGGCGGGGTCCTGAGCTCGGACGGTGGCGTGGGGGCGAGGGTGGCGTTGCTGGGTCTTAGGGGCCGTGCCAACTCACTGGTGGCTCCCAGTGGCTTCGGGCCAGCTTCTGTCGGGCAGGAGGGCCGGTCCGGTCTGCGTCTGAGCTGCGCCTAGCGCAGCGTGGGCGGGCAGGTGGGATGCCCAAGGGCCCGCGGTCTCCGGGCCCGGAAGCCTCCTGGGCCACTTCCCCGTGAGCGGCCTGCGGGATCTGGGGCGTGGCGCCTAGCTCCCAAAAGTTTGCTGGCTCCCGCCCGCCCTGGGCTGGGGGGTCGCCAGCACCTCCGCCACACCCAGGTGCCCGAGACCTCCGTTCCCCTGCCTAGGCGGGCGGCGGGGCCCTGCCGGGACGGGCGGGCCGCTGGGCTGACGGTAAGGCCCAAGCGCCTGCTGAGCTGCGCCTCAAGAGGCAGCCCGCGACCCCGCCGGCATGTACTGCCAAAGCAGCCTAGAAGGGCCCGATCTCGCCGCGATCGCGGAAGCTAAGCAGGTTCGGGCCTGGTTAGAACTTGGATGGGAGACCTCTAGGGAAGACCGGGTGCTCTAGGATTTTTGCCTCCCGCTCCGCCTTCTCCTTTTGTCGCTCGCGGCGTTCGCGGCTATCTCCGCCCCTGCCCGCCACAGCTGCAAGCCCCACCTCCTCAGGCCCCTCCCACCACAGCAAGCGTCTGATGGGGCGCTCCCCGCCTTCCTGATCCGCCAGGCGGCCAGAAGGCGTCCCTGGAAGGCAGAGGCACACCAGACGCTCCGGGGGTGGCCTGAAGGGAACCATACGTGGCCGCGGACCCGGGGGCCGTCCGTGCGGCCCGCGAGCCCCTCGACCTGCACCTGGCCGCCCCCACTGCAGCCCAGCTCCGGCGTCGCCACCTGTCTGCCGGGGTGGATCTCCACAGCTCCATACGGCAAAAGCCGCCCCTCCGCCGTTTCGCCATGGCCGGGGGCGGGAGCGGGATCGAGGGCCCAGGCCGCTTCCCCGGGCCTGCCGGCCACCTGGGGCGGGGTCCTGAGCTCGGACGGTGGCGTGGGGGCGAGGGTGGCGTTGCTGGGTCTTAGGGGCCGTGCCAACTCAATGGTGGCTCCCAGTGGCTTCGGGCCAGCTTCTGTCGGGCAGGAGGGCCGGTCCGGTCTGCGTCTGAGCTGCGCCTAGCGCAGCGTGGGCGGGCAGGTGGGATGCCCAAGGGCCCGCGGTCTCCGGGCCCGGAAGCCTCATGGGCCACTTCCCCGTGAGCGGCCTGCGGGATGTGGGGCGTGGCACTTAGCTCCCAAAAGTTTGCTGGCTCCCGCCCGCCCTGGGCTGGGGGGTCGCCAGCACCTCCGCCACGCCCAGGTGCCCGAGATCTCCGTTCCGCTGCCTAGGCGGGCGGCGGGGCCCTGCCGGGACGGGCGGGCCGCTGGGCTGACGGTAAGGCCCAAGCGCCTGCTGAGCTGCGCCTCAAGAGGCAGCCCGCGACCCCGCCGGCATGTACTTCCAAAGCAGCCTAGAAGGGCCCGATCTCGCCGCGATCGCGGAAGCTAAGCAGGTTCGGGCCTGGTTAGAACTTGGATGGGAGACCTCTAGGGAAGACCGGGTGCTCTAGGCTTTTTGCCTCCCGCTCCGCCTTCTCCTTTTATCGCTCGCGGCGTTCGCGGCTATCTCCGCCCCCGCCCGGCACAGCTGCAAGCCCCACCTCCTCAGGCCCCTCCCACCACAGCAAGCGTCTGATGGGGCGCTCCCCGCCTTCCTGATCCGCCAGGCGGCCAGAAGGCGTCCCTGGAAGGCAGAGGCACACCAGACGCTCCGGGGGTGGCCTGAAGGGAACCAGACGTGGCCGCGGACCCGGGGGCCGTCCGTGCGGCCCGCGAGCCCCTCGACCTGCACCTGGCCGCCCCCACTGCAGCCCAGCTCCGGCGTCGCCACCTGTCTGCCGGGGTGGATCTCCACAGCTCCATACGGCAAAAGCCGCCCCTCCGCCGTTTCGCCATGGCCGGGGGCGGGAGCGGGATCGAGGGCCCAGGCCGCTTCCCCGGGCCTGCCGGCCACCTGGGGCGGGGTCCTGAGCTCGGACGGTGGCGTGGGGGCGAGGGTGGCGTTGCTGGGTCTTAGGGGCCGTGCCAACTCACTGGTGGCTCCCAGTGGCTTCGGGCCAGCTTCTGTCGGGCAGGAGGGCCGGTCCGGTCTGCGTCTGAGCTGCGCCTAGCGCAGCGTGGGCGGGCAGGTGGGATGCCCAAGGGCCCGCGGTCTCCGGGCCCGGAAGCCTCCTGGGCCACTTCCCCGTGAGCGGCCTGCGGGATCTGGGGCGTGGCGCCTAGCTCCCAAAAGTTTGCTGGCTCCCGCCCGCCCTGGGCTGGGGGGTCGCCAGCACCTCCGCCACACCCAGGTGCCCGAGACCTCCGTTCCCCTGCCTAGGCGGGCGGCGGGGCCCTGCCGGGACGGGCGGGCCGCTGGGCTGACGGTAAGGCCCAAGCGCCTGCTGAGCTGCGCCTCAAGAGGCAGCCCGCGACCCCGCCGGCATGTACTGCCAAAGCAGCCTAGAAGGGCCCGATCTCGCCGCGATCGCGGAAGCTAAGCAGGTTCGGGCCTGGTTAGAACTTGGATGGGAGACCTCTAGGGAAGACCGGGTGCTCTAGGATTTTTGCCTCCCGCTCCGCCTTCTCCTTTTGTCGCTCGCGGCGTTCGCGGCTATCTCCGCCCCTGCCCGCCACAGCTGCAAGCCCCACCTCCTCAGGCCCCTCCCACCACAGCAAGCGTCTGATGGGGCGCTCCCCGCCTTCCTGATCCGCCAGGCGGCCAGAAGGCGTCCCTGGAAGGCAGAGGCACACCAGACGCTCCAGGGGTGGCCTGAAGGGAACCAGACGTGGCCGCGGGCCCGGGGGCCGTCCGTGCGGCCCGCGAGCCCCTCGACCTGCACCTGGCCGCCCCCACTGCAGCCCAGCCCCGGCGTCGCCACCTGTCTGCCGGGGTGGCTCTCCACAGCTCCATACGGAAAAAGCCGCCCCTCCGCCGTTTCGCCATGGCCGGGGGCGGGAGCGGGATCGAGGGCCCAGGCCGCTTCCCCGGGCCTGCCGGCCACCTGGGGCGGGGTCCTGAGCTCGGACGGTGGCGTGGGGGCGAGGGTGGCGTTGCTGGGTCTTAGGGGCCGTGCCAACTCAATGGTGGCTCCCAGTGGCTTCGGGCCAGCTTCTGTCGGGCAGGAGGGCCGGTCCGGTCTGCGTCTGAGCTGCGCCTAGCGCAGCGTGGGCGGGCAGGTGGGATGCCCAAGGGCCCGCGGTCTCCGGGCCCGGAAGCCTCCTGGGCCACTTCCCCGTGAGCGGCCTGCGGGATGTGGGGCGTGGCACCTAGCTCCCAAAAGTTTGCTGGCTCCCGCCCGCCCTGGGCTGGGGGGTCGCCAGCACCTCCGCCACCCCCAGGTGCCCGAGATCTCCGTTCCGCTGCCTAGGCGGGCGGCGGGGCCCTGCCGGGACGGGCGGGCCGCTGGGCTGACGGTAAGGCCCAAGCGCCTGCTGAGCTGCGCCTCAAGAGGCAGCCCGCGACCCCGCCGGCATGTACTGCCAAAGCAGCCTAGAAGGGCCCGATCTCGCCGCGATCGCGGAAGCTAAGCAGGTTCGGGCCTGGTTAGAACTTGGATGGGAGACCTCTAGGGAAGACCGGGTGCTCTAGGCTTTTTGCCTCCCGCTCCGCCTTCTCCTTTTGTCGCTCGCGGCGTTCGCGGCTATCTCCGCCCCCGCCCGGCACAGCTGCAAGCCACACCTCCTCAGGCCCCTCCCACCACAGCAAGCGTCTGATGGGGCGCTCCCCGCCTTCCTGATCCGCCAGGCGGCCAGAAGGCGTCCCTGGAAGGCAGAGGCACACCAGACGCTCCGGGGGTGGCCTGAAGGGAACCAGACGTGGCCGCGGACCCGGGGGCCGTCCGTGCGGCCCGCGAGCCCCTCGACCTGCACCTGGCCGCCCCCACTGCAGCCCAGCCCCGGCGTCGCCACCTGTCTGCCGGGGTGGCTCTCCACAGCTCCATACGGAAAAAGCCGCCCCTCCGCCGTTTCGCCATGGCCGGGGGCGGGAGCGGGATCGAGGGCCCAGGCCGCTTCCCCGGGCCTGCCGGCCACCTGGGGCGGGGTCCTGAGCTCGGACGGTGGCGTGGGGGCGAGGGTGGCGTTGCTGGGTCTTAGGGGCCGTGCCAACTCAATGGTGGCTCCCAGTGGCTTCGGGCCAGCTTCTGTCGGGCAGGAGGGCCGGTCCGGTCTGCGTCTGAGCTGCGCCTAGCGCAGCGTGGGCGGGCAGGTGGGATGCCCAAGGGCCCGCGGTCTCCGGGCCCGGAAGCCTCCTGGGCCACTTCCCCGTGAGCGGCCTGCGGGATGTGGGGCGTGGCACCTAGCTCCCAAAAGTTTGCTGGCTCCCGCCCGCCCTGGGCTGGGGGGTCGCCAGCACCTCCGCCACCCCCAGGTGCCCGAGATCTCCGTTCCGCTGCCTAGGCGGGCGGCGGGGCCCTGCCGGGACGGGCGGGCCGCTGGGCTGACGGTAAGGCCCAAGCGCCTGCTGAGCTGCGCCTCAAGAGGCAGCCCGCGACCCCGCCGGCATGTACTGCCAAAGCAGCCTAGAAGGGCCCGATCTCGCCGCGATCGCGGAAGCTAAGCAGGTTCGGGCCTGGTTAGAACTTGGATGGGAGACCTCTAGGGAAGACCGGGTGCTCTAGGCTTTTTGCCTCCCGCTCCGCCTTCTCCTTTTGTCGCTCGCGGCGTTCGCGGCTATCTCCGCCCCCGCCCGGCACAGCTGCAAGCCACACCTCCTCAGGCCCCTCCCACCACAGCAAGCGTCTGATGGGGCGCTCCCCGCCTTCCTGATCCGCCAGGCGGCCAGAAGGCGTCCCTGGAAGGCAGAGGCACACCAGACGCTCCGGGGGTGGCCTGAAGGGAACCAGACGTGGCCGCGGACCCGGGGGCCGTCCGTGCGGCCCGCGAGCCCCTCGACCTGCACCTGGCCGCCCCCACTGCAGCCCAGCTCCGGCGTCGCCACCTGTCTGCCGGGGTGGATCTCCACAGCTCCATACGGCAAAAGCCGCCCCTCCGCCGTTTCGCCATGGCCGGGGGCGGGAGCGGGATCGAGGGCCCAGGCCGCTTCCCCGGGCCTGCCGGCCACCTGGGGCGGGGTCCTGAGCTCGGACGGTGGCGTGGGGGCGAGGGTGGCGTTGCTGGGTCTTAGGGGCCGTGCCAACTCAATGGTGGCTCCCAGTGGCTTCGGGCCAGCTTCTGTCGGGCAGGAGGGCCGGTCCGGTCTGCGTCTGAGCTGCGCCTAGCGCAGCGTGGGCGGGCAGGTGGGATGCCCAAGGGCCCGCGGTCTCCGGGCCCGGAAGCCTCCTGGGCCACTTCCCCGTGAGCGGCCTGCGGGATCTGGGGCGTGGCAGCTAGCTCCCAAAAGTTTGCTGGCTCCCGCCCGCCCTGGGCTGGGGGGTCGCCAGCACCTCCGCCACCCCCAGGTGCCCGAGATCTCCGTTCCGCTGCCTAGGCGGGCGGCGGGGCCCTGCCGGGACGGGCGGGCCGCTGGGCTGACGGTAAGGCCCAAGCGCCTGCTGAGCTGCGCCTCAAGAGGCAGCCCGCGACCCCGCCGGCATGTACTTCCAAAGCAGCCTAGAAGGGCCCGATCTCGCCGCGATCGCGGAAGCTAAGCAGGTTCGGGCCTGGTTAGAACTTGGATGGGAGACCTCTAGGGAAGACCGGGTGCTCTAGGCTTTTTGCCTCCCGCTCCGCCTTCTCCTTTTGTCGCTCGCGGTGTTCGCGGCTATCTCCGCCCCCGCCCGGCACAGCTGCAAGCCCCACCTCCTCAGGCCCCTCCCACCACAGCAAGCGTCTGATGGGGCGCTCCCCGCCTTCCTGATCCGCCAGGCGGCCAGAAGGCGTCCCTGGAAGGCAGAGGCACACCAGACGCTCCGGGGGTGGCCTGAAGGGAACCAGACGTGGCCGCGGACCCGGGGGCCGTCCGTGCGGCCCGCGAGCCCCTCGACCTGCACCTGGCCGCCCCCACTGCAGCCCAGCTCCGGCGTCGCCACCTGTCTGCCGGGGTGGATCTCCACAGCTCCATACGGCAAAAGCCGCCCCTCCGCCGTTTCACCATGGCCGGGGGCGGGAGCGGGATCGAGGGCCCAGGCCGCTTCCCCGGGCCTGCCGGCCACCTGGGGCGGGGTCCTGAGCTCGGACGGTGGCGTGGTGGCGAGGGTGGCGTTGCTGGGTCTTAGGGGCCGTGCCAACTCACTGGTGGCTCCCAGTGGCTTCGGGCCAGCTTCTGTCCGGCAGGAGGGCCGGTCCGGTCTGCGTCTGAGCTGCGCCTAGCGCAGCGTGGGCGGGCAGGTGGGATGCCCAAGGGCCCGCGGTCTCCGGGCCCGGAAGCCTCCTGGGCCACTTCCCCGTGAGCGGCCTGCGGGATCTGGGGCGTGGCGCCTAGCTCCCAAAAGTTTGCTGGCTCCCGCCCGCCCTGGGCTGGGGGGTCGCCAGCACCTCCGCCACACCCAGGTGCCCGAGACCTCCGTTCCCCTGCCTAGGCGGGCGGCGGGGCCCTGCCGGGACGGGCGGGCCACTGGGCTGACGGTAAGGCCCAAGCGCCAGCTGAGCTGCGCCTCAAGAGGCAGCCCGCGACCCCGCCGGCATGTACTGCCAAAGCAGCCTAGAAGGGCCCGATCTCGCCGCGATCGCGGAAGCTAAGCAGGTTCGGGCCTGGTTAGAACTTGGATGGGAGACCTCTAGGGAAGACCGGGTGCTCTAGGCTTTTTGCCTCCCGCTCCGCCTTCTCCTTTTGTCGCTCGCGGCGTTCGCGGCTATCTCCGCCCCCGCCCGGCACAGCTGCAAGCCCCACCTCCTCAGGCCCCTCCCACCACAGCAAGCGTCTGATGGGGCGCTCCCCGCCTTCCTGATCCGCCAGGCGGCCAGAAGGCGTCCCTGGAAGGCAGAGGCACACCAGACGCTCCGGGGGTGGCCTGAAGGGAACCAGACGTGGCCGCGGACCCGGGGGCCGTCCGTGCGGCCCGCGAGCCCCTCGACCTGCACCTGGCCGCCCCCACTGCAGCCCAGCTCCGGCGTCGCCACCTGTCTGCCGGGGTGGCTCTCCACAGCTCCATACGGCAAAAGCCGCCCCTCCGCCGTTTCGCCATGGCCGGGGGCGGGAGCGGGATCGAGGGCCCAGGCCGCTTCCCCGGGCCTGCCGGCCACCTGGGGCGGGGTCCTGAGCTCGGACGGTGGCGTGGGGGCGAGGGTGGCGTTGCTGGGTCTTAGGGGCCGTGCCAACTCAATGGTGGCTCCCAGTGGCTTCGGGCGAGCTTCTGTCGGGCAGGAGGGCCGGTCCGGTCTGCGTCTGAGCTGCGCCTAGCGCAGCGTGGGCGGGCAGGTGGGATGCCCAAGGGCCCGCGGTCTCCGGGCCCGGAAGCCTCCTGGGCCACTTCCCCGTGAGCGGCCTGCGGGATGTGGGGCGTGGCACCTAGCTCCCAAAAGTTTGCTGGCTCCCGCCCGCCCTGGGCTGGGGGGTCGCCAGCACCTCCGCCACCCCCAGGTGCCCGAGATCTCCGTTCCCCTGCCTAGGCGGGCGGCGGGGCCCTGCCGGGACGGGCGGGCCGCTGGGCTGACGGTAAGGCCCAAGCGCCTGCTGAGCTGCGCCTCAAGAGGCAGCCCGCGACCCCGCCGGCATGTACTTCCAAAGCAGCCTAGAAGGGCCCGATCTCGCCGCGATCGCGGAAGCTAAGCAGGTTCGGGCCTGGTTAGAACTTGGATGGGAGACCTCTAGGGAAGACCGGGTGCTCTAGGCTTTTTGCCTCCCGCTCCGCCTTCTCCTTTTGTCGCTCGCGGCGTTCGCGGCTATCTCCGCCCCCGCCCGCCACAGCTGCAAGCCCCAGCTCCTCAGGCCCCTCCCACCACAGCAAGCGTCTGATGGGGCGCTCCCCGACTTCCTGATCCGCCAGGCGGCCAGAAGGCGTCCCTGGAAGGTAGAGGCACACCAGACGCTCCGGGTGTGGCCTGAAGGGAACCAGACGTGGCCGCGGACCCGGGGGCCGTCCGTGCGGCCCGCGAGCCCCTCGACCTGCACCTGGCCGCCCCCACTGCAGCCCAGCTCCGGCGTCGCCACCTGTCTGCCGGGGTGGCTCTCCACAGCTCCATACGGAAAAAGCCGCCCCTCCGCCGTTTCGCCATGGCCGAGGGCGGGAGCGGGATCGAGGGCCCAGGCCGCTTCACCGGGCCTGCCGGCCACCTGGGGCGGGTTCCTGAGCTCGGACGGTGGCGTGGGGGCGAGGGTGGCGTTGCTGGGTCTTAGGGGCCTTGCCAACTCAATGGTGGCTCCCAGTGGCTTCGGGCCAGCTTCTGTCGGGCAGGAGGGCCGGTCCGGTCTGCGTCTGAGGTGCGCCTAGCGCAGCGTGGGCGGGCAGGTGGGATGCCCAAGGGCCCGTGGTCTCCGGGCCCGGAAGCCTCCTGGGCCACTTCCCCGTGAGCGGCCTGCGGGATCTGGGGCGTGGCGCCTAGCTCCCAAAAGTTTGCTGGCTCCCGCCCGCCCTGGGCTGGGGGGTCGCCAGCACCTCCGCCACCCCCAGGTGCCCGAGATCTCCGTTCCGCTGCCTAGGCGGGCGGCGGGGCCCTGCCGGGACGGGCGGGCCGCTGGGCTGACGGTAAGGCCCAAGCGCCTGCTGAGCTGCGCCTCAAGAGGCAGCCCGCGACCCCGCCGGCATGTACTTCCAAAGCAGCCTAGAAGGGCCCGATCTCGCCGCGATCGCGGAAGCTAAGCAGGTTCGGGCCTGGTTAGAACTTGGATGGGAGACCTCTAGGGAAGACCGGGTGCTCTAGGCTTTTTGCCTCCCGCTCCGCCTTCTCCTTTTGTCGCTCGCGGCGTTCGCGGCTATCTCCGCCCCCGCCCGCCACAGCTGCAAGCCCCAGCTCCTCAGGCCCCTCCCACCACAGCAAGCGTCTGATGGGGCGCTCCCCGACTTCCTGATCCGCCAGGCGGCCAGAAGGCGTCCCTGGAAGGTAGAGGCACACCAGACGCTCCGGGTGTGGCCTGAAGGGAACCAGACGTGGCCGCGGACCCGGGGGCCGTCCGTGCGGCCCGCGAGCCCCTCGACCTGCACCTGGCCGCCCCCACTGCAGCCCAGCTCCGGCGTCGCCACCTGTCTGCCGGGGTGGCTCTCCACAGCTCCATACGGAAAAAGCCGCCCCTCCGCCGTTTCGCCATGGCCGAGGGCGGGAGCGGGATCGAGGGCCCAGGCCGCTTCACCGGGCCTGCCGGCCACCTGGGGCGGGTTCCTGAGCTCGGACGGTGGCGTGGGGGCGAGGGTGGCGTTGCTGGGTCTTAGGGGCCTTGCCAACTCAATGGTGGCTCCCAGTGGCTTCGGGCCAGCTTCTGTCGGGCAGGAGGGCCGGTCCGGTCTGCGTCTGAGGTGCGCCTAGCGCAGCGTGGGCGGGCAGGTGGGATGCCCAAGGGCCCGTGGTCTCCGGGCCCGGAAGCCTCCTGGGCCACTTCCCCGTGAGCGGCCTGCGGGATCTGGGGCGTGGCGCCTAGCTCCCAAAAGTTTGCTGGCTCCCGCCCGCCCTGGGCTGGGGGGTCGCCAGCACCTCCGCCACCCCCAGGTGCCCGAGATCTCCGTTCCGCTGCCTAGGCGGGCGGCGGGGCCCTGCCGGGACGGGCGGGCCGCTGGGCTGACGGTAAGGCCCAAGCGCCTGCTGAGCTGCGCCTCAAGAGGCAGCCCGCGACCCCGCCGGCATGTACTGCCAAAGCAGCCTAGAAGGGCCCGATCTCGCCGCGATCGCGGAAGCTAAGCAGGTTCGGGCCTGGTTAGAACTTGGATGGGAGACCTCTAGGGAAGACCGGGTGCTCTAGGCTTTTTGCCTCCCGCTCCGCCTTCTCCTTTTGTCGCTCGCGGCGTTCGCGGCTATCTCCGCCCCCGCCCGGCACAGCTGCAAGCCCCACCTCCTCAGGCCCCTCCCACCACAGCAAGCGTCTGATGGGGCGCTCCCCGCCTTCCTGATCCGCCAGGCGGCCAGAAGGCGTCCCTGGAAGGCAGAGGCACACCAGACGCTCCGGGGGTGGCCTGAAGGGAACCAGACGTGGCCGCGGACCCGGGGGCCGTCCGTGCGGCCCGCGAGCCCCTCGACCTGCACCTGGCCGCCCCCACTGCAGCCCAGCTCCGGCGTCGCCACCTGTCTGCCGGGGTGGCTCTCCACAGCTCCATACGGCAAAAGCCGCCCCTCCGCCGTTTCGCCATGGCCGGGGGCGGGAGCGGGATCGAGGGCCCAGGCCGCTTCCCCGGGCCTGCCGGCCACCTGGGGCGGGGTCCTGAGCTCGGACGGTGGCGTGGGGGCGAGGGTGGCGTTGCTGGGTCTTAGGGGCCGTGCCAACTCAATGGTGGCTCCCAGTGGCTTCGGGCGAGCTTCTGTCGGGCAGGAGGGCCGGTCCGGTCTGCGACTGAGCTGCGCCTAGCGCAGCGTGGGCGGGCAGGTGGGATGCCCAAGGGCCCGCGGTCTCCGGGCCCGGAAGCCTCCTGGGCCACTTCCCCGTGAGCGGCCCGCGGGATGTGGGGCGTGGCGCCTAGCTCCCAAATGTTTGCTGGCTCCCGCCCGCCCTGGGCTGGGGGGTCGCCAGCACCTCCGCCACCCCCAGGTGCCCGAGATCTCCGTTCCGCTGCCTAGGCGGGCGGCGGGGCCCTGCCGGGACGGGCGGGCCGCTGGGCTGACGGTAAGGCCCAAGCGCCTGCTGAGCTGCGCCTCAAGAGGCAGCCCGCGACCCCGCCGGCATGTACTGCCAAAGCAGCCTAGAAGGGCCCGATCTCGCCGCGATCGCGGAAGCTAAGCAGGTTCGGGCCTGGTTAGAACTTGGATGGGAGACCTCTAGGGAAGACCGGGTGCTCTAGGATTTTTGCCTCCCGCTCCGCCTTCTCCTTTTGTCGCTCGCGGCGTTCGCGGCTATCTCCGCCCCCGCCCGGCACAGCTGCAAGCCCCACCTCCTCAGGCCCCTCCCACCACAGCAAGCGTCTGATGGGGCGCTCCCCGCCTTCCTGATCCGCCAGGCGGCCAGAAGGCGTCCCTGGAAGGCAGAGGCACACCAGACGCTCCGGGGGTGGCCTGAAGGGAACCAGACGTGGCCGCGGACCCGGGGGCCGTCCGTGCGGCCCGCGAGCCCCTCGACCTGCACCTGGCCGCCCCCACTGCAGCCCAGCCCCGGCGTCGCCACCTGTCTGCCGGGGTGGCTCTCCACAGCTCCATACGGAAAAAGCCGCCCCTCCGCCGTTTCGCCATGGCCGGGGGCGGGAGCGGGATCGAGGGCCCAGGCCGCTTCCCCGGGCCTGCCGGCCACCTGGGGCGGGTTCCTGAGCTCGGACGGTGGCGTGGGGGCGAGGGTGGCGTTGCTGGGTCTTAGGGGCCTTGCCAACTCAATGGTGGCTCCCAGTGGCTTCGGGCCAGCTTCTGTCGGGCAGGAGGGTCGGTCCGGTCTGCGTCTGAGGTGCGCCTAGCGCAGCGTGGGCGGGCAGGTGGGATGCCCAAGGGCCCGCGGTCTCCGGGCCCGGAAGCCTCCTGGGCCACTTCCCCGTGAGCGGCCTGCGGGATGTGGGGCGTGGCGCCTAGCTCCCAAAAGTTTGCTGGCTCCCGCCCGCCCTGGGCTGGGGGGTCGCCAGCACCTCCGCCACCCCCAGGTGCCCGAGATCTCCGTTCCGCTGCCTAGGCGGGCGGCGGGGCCCTGCCGGGACGGGCGGGCCGCTGGGCTGACGGTAAGGCCCAAGCGCCTGCTGAGCTGCGCCTCAAGAGGCAGCCCGCGACCCCGCCGGCATGTACTGCCAAAGCAGCCTAGAAGGGCCTGATCTCGCCGCGATCGCGGAAGCTAAGCAGGTTCGGGCCTGGTTAGAACTTGGATGGGAGACCTCTAGGGAAGACCGGGTGCTCTAGGCTTTTTGCCTCCCGCTCCGCCTTCTCCTTTTGTCGCTCGCGGCGTTCGCGGCTATCTCCGCCCCCGCCCGGCACAGCTGCAAGCCCCAGCTCCTCAGGCCCCTCCCACCACAGCAAGCGTCTGATGGGGCGCTCCCCGCCTTCCTGATCCGCCAGGCGGCCAGAAGGCGTTCCTGGAAGGCAGAGGCACACCAGACGCTCCGGGGGTGGCCTGAAGGGAACCAGACGTGGCCGCGGACCCGGGGGCCGTCCGTGCGGCCCGCGAGCCCCTCGACCTGCACCTGGCCGCCCCCACTGCAGCCCAGCTCCGGCGTCGCCACCTGTCTGCCGGGGTGGATCTCCACAGCTCCATACGGCAAAAGCCGCCCCTCCGCCGTTTCGACATGGCCGGGGGCGGGAGCGGGATCGAGGGCCCAGGCCGCTTCCCCGGGCCTGCCGGCCACCTGGGGCGGGGTCCTGAGCTCGGACGGTGGCGTGGGGGCGAGGGTGGCGTTGCTGGGTCTTAGGGGCCGTGCCAACTCAATGGTGGCTCCCAGTGGCTTCGGGCCAGCTTCTGTCGGGCAGGAGGGCCGGTCCGGTCTGCGTCTGAGGTGCGCCTAGCGCAGCGTGGGCGGGCAGGTGGGATGCCCAAGGGCCCGCGGTCTCCGGGCCCGGAAGCCTCCTGGGCCACTTCCCCGTGAGCGGCCTGCGGGATGTGGGGCGTGGCGCCTAGCTCCCAAAAGTTTGCTGGCTCCCGCCCGCCCTGGGCTGGGGGGTCGCCAGCACCTCCGCCACCCCCAGGTGCCCGAGATCTCCGTTCCGCTGCCTAGGCGGGCGGCGGGGCCCTGCCGGGACGGGCGGGCCGCTGGGCTGACGGTAAGGCCCAAGCGCCTGCTGAGCTGCGCCTCAAGAGGCAGCCCGCGACCCCGCCGGCATGTACTGCCAAAGCAGCCTAGAAGGGCCTGATCTCGCCGCGATCGCGGAAGCTAAGCAGGTTCGGGCCTGGTTAGAACTTGGATGGGAGACCTCTAGGGAAGACCGGGTGCTCTAGGCTTTTTGCCTCCCGCTCCGCCTTCTCCTTTTGTCGCTCGCGGCGTTCGCGGCTATCTCCGCCCCCGCCCGGCACAGCTGCAAGCCCCAGCTCCTCAGGCCCCTCCCACCACAGCAAGCGTCTGATGGGGCGCTCCCCGCCTTCCTGATCCGCCAGGCGGCCAGAAGGCGTCCCTGGAAGGCAGAGGCACACCAGACGCTCCGGGGGTGGCCTGAAGGGAACCAGACGTGGCCGCGGACCCGGGGGCCGTCCGTGCGGCCCGCGAGCCCCTCGACCTGCACCTGGCCGCCCCCACTGCAGCCCAGCTCCGGCGTCGCCACCTGTCTGCCGGGGTGGATCTCCACAGCTCCATACGGCAAAAGCCGCCCCTCCGCCGTTTCGACATGGCCGGGGGCGGGAGCGGGATCGAGGGCCCAGGCCGCTTCCCCGGGCCTGCCGGCCACCTGGGGCGGGGTCCTGAGCTCGGACGGTGGCGTGGGGGCGAGGGTGGCGTTGCTGGGTCTTAGGGGCCGTGCCAACTCAATGGTGGCTCCCAGTGGCTTCGGGCCAGCTTCTGTCGGGCAGGAGGGCCGGTCCGGTCTGCGTCTGAGGTGCGCCTAGCGCAGCGTGGGCGGGCAGGTGGGATGCCCAAGGGCCCGCGGTCTCCGGGCCCGGAAGCCTCCTGGGCCACTTCCCCGTGAGCGGCCTGAGGGATGTGGGGCGTGGCGCCTAGCTCCCAAAAGTTTGCTGGCTCCCGCCCGCCCTGGGCTGGGGGGTCGCCAGCACCTCCGCCACCCCCAGGTGCCCGAGATCTCCGTTCCGCTGCCTAGGCGGGCGGCGGGGCCCTGCCGGGACGGGCGGGCCGCTGGGCTGACGGTAAGGCCCAAGCGCCTGCTGAGCTGCGCCTCAAGAGGCAGCCCGCGACCCCGCCAGCATGTACTGCCAAAGCAGCCTAGAAGGGCCCGATCTCGCCGCGATCGCGGAAGCTAAGCAGGTTCGGGCCTGGTTAGAACTTGGATGGGAGACCTCTAGGGAAGACCGGGTGCTCTAGGATTTTTGCCTCCCGCTCCGCCTTCTCCTTTTGTCGCTCGCGGCGTTCGCGGCTATCTCCGCCCCCGCCCGGCACAGCTGCAAGCCCCACCTCCTCAGGCCCCTCCCACCACAGCAAGCGTCTGATGGGGCGCTCCCCGCCTTCCTGATCCGCCAGGCGGCCAGAAGGCGTCCCTGGAAGGCAGAGGCACACCAGACGCTCCGGGGGTGGCCTGAAGGGAACCAGACGTGGCCGCGGACCCGGGGGCCGTCCGTGCGGCCCGCGAGCCCCTCGACCTGCACCTGGCCGCCCCCACTGCAACCCAGCCCCTGCGTCGCCACCTGTCTGCCGGGGTGGCTCTCCACAGCTCCATACGGAAAAAGCCGCCCCTCCGCCGTTTCGCCATGGCCGGGGGCGGGAGCGGGATCGAGGGCCCAGGCCGCTTCCCCGGGCCTGCCGGCCACCTGGGGCGGGGTCCTGAGCTCGGACGGTGGCGTGGGGGCGAGGGTGGCGTTGCTGGGTCTTAGGGGCCGTGCCAACTCAATGGTGGCTCCCAGTGGCTTCGGGCCAGCTTCTGTCGGGCAGGAGGGCCGGTCCGGTCTGCGTCTGAGCTGCGCCTAGCGCAGCATGGGCGGGCAGGTGGGATGCCCAAGGGCCCGCGGTCTCCGGGCCCGGAAGCCTCCTGGGCCACTTCCCCGTGAGCGGCCTGCGGGATGTGGGGCGTGGCACCTAGCTCCCAAAAGTTTGCTGGCTCCCGCCCGCCCTGGGCTGGGGGGTCGCCAGCACCTCCGCCACCCCCAGGTGCCCGAGATCTCCGTTCCCCTGCCTAGGCGGGCGGCGGGGCCCTGCCGGGACGGGCGGGCCGCTGGGCTGACGGTAAGGCCCAAGCGCCTGCTGAGCTGCGCCTCAAGAGGCAGCCCGCGACCCCGCCGGCATGTACTGCCAAAGCAGCCTAGAAGGGCCCGATCTCGCCGCGATCGCGGAAGCTAAGCAGGTTCGGGCCTGGTTAGAACTTGGATGGGAGACCTCTAGGGAAGACCGGGTGCTCTAGGCTTTTGGCCTCCCGCTCCGCCTTCTCCTTTTATCGCTCGCGGCGTTCGCGGCTATCTCCGCCCCCGCCCGGCACAGCTGCAAGCCCCACCTCCTCAGGCCCCTCCCACCACAGCAAGCGTCTGATGGGGCGCTCCCCGCCTTCCTGATCCGCCAGGCGGCCAGAAGGCGTCCCTGGAAGGCAGAGGCACACCAGACGCTCCGGGGGTGGCCTGAAGGGAACCAGACGTGGCCGCGGACCCGGGGGCCGTCCGTGCGGCCCGCGAGCCCCTCGACCTGCACCTGGCCGCCCCCACTGCAGCCCAGCTCCGGCGTCGCCACCTGTCTGCCGGGGTGGATCTCCACAGCTCCATACGGCAAAAGCCGCCCCTCCGCCGTTTCGCCATTGCCGGGGGCGGGAGCGGGATCGAGGGCCCAGGCCGCTTCCCCGGGCCTGCCGGCCACCTGGGGCGGGGTCCTGAGCTCGGACGGTGGCGTGGGGGCGAGGGTGGCGTTGCTGGGTCTTAGGGGCCGTGCCAACTCACTGGTGGCTCCCAGTGGCTTCGGGCCAGCTTCTGTCGGGCAGGAGGGCCGGTCCGGTCTGCGTCTGAGCTGCGCCTAGCGCAGCGTGGGCGGGCAGGTGGGATGCCCAAGGGCCCGCGGTCTCCGGGCCCGGAAGCCTCCTGGGCCACTTCCCCGTGAGCGGCCTGCGGGATCTGGGGCGTGGCGCCTAGCTCCCAAAAGTTTGCTGGCTCCCGCCCGCCCTGGGCTGGGGGGTCGCCAGCACCTCCGCCACCCCCAGGTGCCCGAGATCTCCGTTCCGCTGCCTAGGCGTGCGGCGGGGCCCTGCCGGGACGGGCGGGCCGCTGGGCTGACGGTAAGGCCCAAGCGCCTGCTGAGCTGCGCCTCAAGAGGCAGCCCGCGACCCCGCCGGCATGTACTGCCAAAGCAGCCTAGAAGGGCCTGATCTCGCCGCGATCGCGGAAGCTAAGCAGGTTCGGGCCTGGTTAGAACTTGGATGGGAGACCTCTAGGGAAGACCGGGTGCTCTAGGCTTTTTGCCTCCCGCTCCGCCTTCTCCTTTTGTCGCTCGCGGCGTTCGCGGCTATCTCCGCCCCCGCCCGGCACAGCTGCAAGCCCCAGCTCCTCAGGCCCCTCCCACCACAGCAAGCGTCTGATGGGGCGCTCCCCGCCTTCCTGATCCGCCAGGCGGCCAGAAGGCGTCCCTGGAAGGCAGAGGCACACCAGACGCTCCGGGGGTGGCCTGAAGGGAACCAGACGTGGCCGCGGACCCGGGGGCCGTCCGTGCGGCCCGCGAGCCCCTCGACCTGCACCTGGCCGCCCCCACTGCAGCCCAGCTCCGGCGTCGCCACCTGTCTGCCGGGGTGGATCTCCACAGCTCCATACGGCAAAAGCCGCCCCTCCGCCGTTTCGCCATGGCCGGGGGCGGGAGCGGGATCGAGGGCCCAGGCCGCTTCCCCGGGCCTGCCGGCCACCTGGGGCGGGGTCCTGAGCTCGGACGGTGGCGTGGGGGCGAGGGTGGCGTTGCTGGGTCTTAGGGGCCGTGCCAACTCACTGGTGGCTCCCAGTGGCTTCGGGCCAGCTTCTGTCGGGCAGGAGGGCCGGTCCGGTCTGCGTCTGAGCTGCGCCTAGCGCAGCGTGGGCGGGCAGGTGGGATGCCCAAGGGCCCGCGGTCTCCGGGCCCGGAAGCCTCCTGGGCCACTTCCCCGTGAGCGGCCTGCGGGATGTGGGGCGTGGCACTTAGCTCCCAAAAGTTTGCTGGCTCCCGCCCGCCCTGGGCTGGGGGGTCGCCAGCACCTCCGCCACGCCCAGGTGCCCGAGATCTCCGTTCCGCTGCCTAGGCGGGCGGCGGGGCCCTGCCGGGACGGGCGGGCCGCTGGGCTGACGGTAAGGCCCAAGCGCCTGCTGAGCTGCGCCTCAAGAGGCAGCCCGCGACCCCGCCGGCATGTACTTCCAAAGCAGCCTAGAAGGGCCCGATCTCGCCGCGATCGCGGAAGCTAAGCAGGGTCGGGCCTGGTTAGAACTTGGATGGGAGACCTCTAGGGAAGACCGGGTGCTCTAGGCTTTTTGCCTCCCGCTCGGCCTTCTCCTTTTGTCGCTCGCGGCGTTCGCGGCTATCTCCGCCCCCGCCCGCCACAGCTGCAAGCCCCAGCTCCTCAGGCCCCTCCCACCACAGCAAGCGTCTGATGGGGCGCTCCCCGCCTTCCTGATCCGCCAGGCGGCCAGAAGGCGTCCCTGGAAGGCAGAGGCACACCAGACGCTCCGGGGGTGGCCTGAAGGGAACCAGACGTGGCCGCGGACCCGGGGGCCGTCCGTGCGGCCCGCGAGCCCCTCGACCTGCACCTGGCCGCCCCCACTGCAGCCCAGCTCCGGCGTCGCCACCTGTCTGCCGGGGTGGCTCTCCACAGCTCCATACGGAAAAAGCCGCCCCTCCGCCGTTTCGCCATGGCCGAGGGCGGGAGCGGGATCGAGGGCCCAGGCCGCTTCCCCGGGCCTGCCGGCCACCTGGGGCGGGTTCCTGAGCTCGGACGGTGGCGTGGGGGCGAGGGTGGCGTTGCTGGGTCTTAGGGGCCGTGCCAACTCAATGGTGGCTCCCAGTGGCTTCGGGCCAGCTTCTGTCGGGCAGGAGGGCCGGTCCGGTCTGCGTCTGAGGTGCGCCTAGCGCAGCGTGGGCGGGCAGGTGGGATGCCCAAGGGCCCGCGGTCTCCGGGCCCGGAAGCCTCCTGGGCCACTTCCCCGTGAGCGGCCTGCGGGATGTGGGGCGTGGCGCCTAGCTCCCAAAAGTTTGCTGGCTCCCGCCCGCCCTGGGCTGGGGGGTCGCCAGCACCTCCGCCACCCCCAGGTGCCCGAGATCTCCGTTCCGCTGCCTAGGC
This sequence comes from Globicephala melas, assembly GCF_963455315.2. Classification (NCBI taxonomy): domain Eukaryota; kingdom Metazoa; phylum Chordata; class Mammalia; order Artiodactyla; family Delphinidae; genus Globicephala; species Globicephala melas. Next base: position 168,782 of record NW_027207443.1, on the reverse strand, counting down.
GGGCGGCGGGGCCCTGCCGGGACGGGCGGGCCGCTGGGCTGACGGTAAGGCCCAAGCGCCTGCTGAGCTGCGCCTCAAGAGGCAGCCCGCGACCCCGCCGGCATGTACTGCCAAAGCAGCCTAGAAGGGCCCGATCTCGCCGCGATCGCGGAAGCTAAGCAGGTTCGGGCCTGGTTAGAACTTGGATGGGAGACCTCTAGGGAAGACCGGGTGCTCTAGGATTTTTGCCTCCCGCTCCGCCTTCTCCTTTTGTCGCTCGCGGCGTTCGCGGCTATCTCCGCCCCCGCCCGGCACAGCTGCAAGCCCCACCTCCTCAGGCCCCTCCCACCACAGCAAGCGTCTGATGGGGCGCTCCCCGCCTTCCTGATCCGCCAGGCGGCCAGAAGGCGTCCCTGGAAGGCAGAGGCACACCAGACGCTCCGGGGGTGGCCTGAAGGGAACCAGACGTGGCCGCGGACCCGGGGGCCGTCCGTGCGGCCCGCGAGCCCCTCGACCTGCACCTGGCCGCCCCCACTGCAACCCAGCCCCTGCGTCGCCACCTGTCTGCCGGGGTGGCTCTCCACAGCTCCATACGGAAAAAGCCGCCCCTCCGCCGTTTCGCCATGGCCGGGGGCGGGAGCGGGATCGAGGGCCCAGGCCGCTTCCCCGGGCCTGCCGGCCACCTGGGGCGGGGTCCTGAGCTCGGACGGTGGCGTGGGGGCGAGGGTGGCGTTGCTGGGTCTTAGGGGCCGTGCCAACTCAATGGTGGCTCCCAGTGGCTTCGGGCCAGCTTCTGTCGGGCAGGAGGGCCGGTCCGGTCTGCGTCTGAGCTGCGCCTAGCGCAGCATGGGCGGGCAGGTGGGATGCCCAAGGGCCCGCGGTCTCCGGGCCCGGAAGCCTCCTGGGCCACTTCCCCGTGAGCGGCCTGCGGGATGTGGGGCGTGGCACCTAGCTCCCAAAAGTTTGCTGGCTCCCGCCCGCCCTGGGCTGGGTGGTCGCCAGCACCTCCGCCACCCCCAGGTGCCCGAGATCTCCGTTCCCCTGCCTAGGCGGGCGGCGGGGCCCTGCCGGGACGGGCGGGCCGCTGGGCTGACGGTAAGGCCCAAGCGCCTGCTGAGCTGCGCCTCAAGAGGCAGCCCGCGACCCCGCCGGCATGTACTGCCAAAGCAGCCTAGAAGGGCCCGATCTCGCCGCGATCGCGGAAGCTAAGCAGGTTCGGGCCTGGTTAGAACTTGGATGGGAGACCTCTAGGGAAGACCGGGTGCTCTAGGCTTTTGGCCTCCCGCTCCGCCTTCTCCTTTTATCGCTCGCGGCGTTCGCGGCTATCTCCGCCCCCGCCCGGCACAGCTGCAAGCCCCACCTCCTCAGGCCCCTCCCACCACAGCAAGCGTCTGATGGGGCGCTCCCCGCCTTCCTGATCCGCCAGGCGGCCAGAAGGCGTCCCTGGAAGGCAGAGGCACACCAGACGCTCCGGGGGTGGCCTGAAGGGAACCAGACGTGGCCGCGGACCCGGGGGCCGTCCGTGCGGCCCGCGAGCCCCTCGACCTGCACCTGGCCGCCCCCACTGCAGCCCAGCTCCGGCGTCGCCACCTGTCTGCCGGGGTGGCTCTCCACAGCTCCATACGGAAAAAGCCGCCCCTCCGCCGTTTCGCCATGGCCGGGAGCGGGAGCGGGATCGAGGGCCCAGGCCGCTTCCCCGGGCCTGCCGGCCACCTGGGGCGGGGTCCTGAGCTCGGACGGTGGCGTGGGGGCGAGGGTGGCGTTGCTGGGTCTTAGGGGCCGTGCCAACTCAATGGTGGCTCCCAGTGGATTCGGGCCAGCTTCTGTCGGGCAGGAGGGCCGGTCCGGTCTGCGTCTGAGCTGCGCCTAGCGCAGCGTGGGCGGGCAGGTGGGATGCCCAAGGGCCCGCGGTCTCCGGGCCCGGAAGCCTCCTGGGCCACTTCCCCGTGAGCGGCCTGCGGGATGTGGGGCGTGGCGCCTAGCTCCCAAAAGTTTGCTGGCTCCCGCCCGCCCTGGGCTGGGGGGTCGCCAGCACCTCCGCCACAACCAGGTGCCCGAGACCTCCGTTCCCCTGCCTAGGCGGGCGGCGGGGCCCTGCCGGGACGGGCGGGCCGCTGGGCTGACGGTAAGGCCCAAGCGCCTGCTGAGCTGCGCCTCAAGAGGCAGCCCGCGACCCCGCCGGCATGTACTGCCAAAGCAGCCTAGAAGGGCCCGATCTCGCCGCGATCGCGGAAGCTAAGCAGGTTCGGGCCTGGTTAGAACTTGGATGGGAGACCTCTAGGGAAGACCGGGTGCTCTAGGCTTTTTGCCTCCCGCTCCGCCTTCTCCTTTTGTCGCCCGCGGCGTTCGCGGCTATCTCCGCCCCCGCCCGCCACAGCTGCAAGCCCCACCTCCTCAGGCCCCTCCCACCACAGCAAGCGTCTGATGGGGCGCTCCCCGCCTTCCTGATCCGCCAGGCGGCCAGAAGGCGTCCCTGGAAGGCAGAGGCACACCAGACGCTCCGGGGGTGGCCTGAAGGGAACCAGACGTGGCCGCGGACCCGGGGGCCGTCCGTGCGGCCCGCGAGCCCCTCGACCTGCACCTGGCCGCCCCCACTGCAGCCCAGCCCCGGCGTCGCCACCTGTCTGCCGGGGTGGCTCTCCACAGCTCCATACGGAAAAAGCCGCCCCTCCGCCGTTTCGCCATGGCCGGGGGCGGGAGCGGGATCGAGGGCCCAGGCCGCTTCCCCGGGCCTGCCGGCCACCTGGGGCGGGGTCCTGAGCTCGGACCGTGGCGTGGGGGCGAGGGTGGCGTTGCTGGGTCTTAGGGGCCGTGCCAACTCAATGGTGGCTCCCAGTGGCTTCGGGCCAGCTTCTGTCGGGCAGGAGGGCCGGTCCGGTCTGCGTCTGAGGTGCGCCTAGCGCAGCGTGGGCGGGCAGGTGGGATGCCCAAGGGCCCGCGGTCTCCGGGCCCGGAAGCCTCCTGGGCCACTTCCCCGTGAGCGGCCTGCGGGATCTGGGGCGTGGCGCCTAGCTCCCAAAAGTTTGCTGGCTCCCGCCCGCCCTGGGCTGGGGGGTCGCCAGCACCTCCGCCACCCCCAGGTGCCCGAGATCTCCGTTCCCCTGCCTAGGCGGGCGGCGGGGCCCTGCCGGGACGGGCGGGCCGCTGGGCTGACGGTAAGGCCCAAGCGCCTGCTGAGCTGCGCCTCAAGAGGCAGCCCGCGACCCCGCCGGCATGTACTGCCAAAGCAGCCTAGAAGGGCCCGATCTCGCCGCGATCGCGGAAGCTAAGCAGGTTCGGGCCTGGTTAGAACTTGGATGGGAGACCTCTAGGGAAGACCGGGTGCTCTAGGCTTTTTGCCTCCCGCTCCGCCTTCTCCTTTTGTCGCTCGCGGCGTTCGCGGCTATCTCCGCCCCCGCCCGGCACAGCTGCAAGCCCCACCTCCTCAGGCCCCTCCCACCACAGCAAGCGTCTGATGGGGCGCTCCCCGCCTTCCTGATCCGCCAGGCGGCCAGAAGGCGTCCCTGGAAGGCAGAGGCACAGCAGACGCTCCGGCGGTGGCCTGAAGGGAACCAGACGTGGCCGCGGATCCGGGGGCCGTCCGTGCGGCCCGCGAGCCCCTCGACCTGCACCTGGCCGCCCCCACTGCAGCCCAGCCCCTGCGTCGCCACCTGTCTGCCGGGGTGGCTGTCCACAGCTCCATACGGAAAAAGCCGCCCCTCCGCAGTTTCGCCATGGCCGGGAGCGGGAGCGGGATCGAGGGCCCAGGCCGCTTCCCCGGGCCTGCCGGCCACCTGGGGCGGGGTCCTGAGCTCGGACGGTGGCGTGGGGGCGAGGGTGGCGTTGCTGGGTCTTAGGGGCCGTGCCAACTCAATGGTGGCTCCCAGTGGCTTCGGGCCAGCTTCTGTCGGGCAGGAGGGCCGGTCCGGTCTGCGTCTGAGCTGCGCCTAGCGCAGCGTGGGCGGGCAGGTGGGATGCCCAAGGGCCCGCGGTCTCCGGGCCCGGAAGCCTCCTGGGCCACTTCCCCGTGAGCGGCCTGCGGGATGTGGGGCGTGGCGCCTAGCTCCCAAAAGTTTGCTGGCTCCCGCCCGCCCTGGGCTGGGGGGTCGCCAGCACCTCCGCCACCCCCAGGTGCCCGAGATCTCCGTTCCGCTGCCTAGGAGGGCGGCGGGGCCCTGCCGGGACGGGCGGGCCGCTGGGCTGACGGTAAGGCCCAAGCGCCTGCTGAGCTGCGCCTCAAGAGGCAACCCGCGACCCCGCCGGCATGTACTGCCAAAGCAGCCTAGAAGGGCCCGATCTCGCCGCGATCGCGGAAGCTAAGCAGGTTCGGGCCTGGTTAGAACTTGGATGGGAGACCTCTAGGGAAGACCGGGTGCTCTAGGCTTTTTGCCTCCCGCTCCGCCTTCTCCTTTTGTCGCTCGCGGCGTTCGCGGCTATCTCCGCCCCCGCACGGCACAGCTGCAAGCCCCAGCTCCTCAGGCCCCTCCCACCACAGCAAGCGTCTGATGGGGCGCTCCCCGCCTTCCTGATCCGCCAGGCGGCCAGAAGGCGTCCCTGGAAGGCAGAGGCACACCAGACGCTCCGGGGGTGGCCTGAAGGGAACCAGACGTGGCCGCGGACCCGGGGGCCGTCCGTGCGGCCCGCGAGCCCCTCGACCTGCACCTGGCCGCCCCCACTGCAGCCCAGCTCCGGCGTCGCCACCTGTCTGCCGGGGTGGCTCTCCACAGCTGCATACGGAAAAAGCCGCCCCTCCGCCGTTTCGCCATGGCCGAGGGCGGGAGCGGGATCGAGGGCCCAGGCCGCTTCCCCGGGCCTGCCGGCCACCTGGGGCGGGTTCCTGAGCTCGGACGGTGGCGTGGGGGCGAGGGTGGCGTTGCTGGGTCTTAGGGGCCTTGCCAACTCAATGGTGGCTCCCAGTGGCTTCGGGCCAGCTTCCGTCGGGCAGGAGGGCCGGTCCGGTCTGCGTCTGAGCTGCGCCTAGCGCAGCGTGGGCGGGCAGGTGGGATGCCCAAGGGTCCGCGGTCTCCGGGCCCGGAAGCCTCCTGGGCCACTTCCCCGTGAGCGGCCTGCGGGATGTGGGGCGTGGCGCCTAGCTCCCAAAAGTTTGCTGGCTCCCGCCCGCCCTGGGCTGGGTGGTCGCCAGCACCTCCGCCACCCCCAGGTGCCCGAGATCTCCGTTCCGCTGCCTAGGCGGGCGGCGGGGCCCTGCCGGGACGGGCGGGCCGCTGGGCTGACGGTAAGGCCCAAGCGCCTGCTGAGCTGCGCCTCAAGAGGCAGCCCGCGACCCCGCCGGCATGTACTGCCAAAGCAGCCTAGAAGGGCCCGATCTCGCCGCGATCGCGGAAGCTAAGCAGGTTCGGGCCTGGTTAGAACTTGGATGGGAGACCTCTAGGGAAGACCGGGTGCTCTAGGCTTTTTGCCTCCCGCTCCGCCTTCTCCTTTTGTCGCTCGCGGCGTTCGCGGCTATCTCCGCCCCCGCCCGGCACAGCTGCAAGCCCCAGCTCCTCAGGCCCCTCCCACCACAGCAAGCGTCTGATGGGGCGCTCCCCGCCTTCCTGATCCGCCAGGCGGCCAGAAGGCGTCCCTGGAAGGCAGAGGCACACCAGACGCTCCGGGGGTGGCCTGAAGGGAACCAGACGTGGCCGCGGACCCGGGGGCCGTCCGTGCGGCCCGCGAGCCCCTCGACCTGCACCTGGCCGCCCCCACTGCAGCCCAGCTCCGGCGTCGCCACCTGTCTGCCGGGGTGGCTCTCCACAGCTCCATACGGAAAAAGCCGCCCCTCCGCCGTTTCGCCATGGCCGAGGGCGGGAGCGGGATCGAGGGCCCAGGCCGCTTCCCCGGGCCTGCCGGCCACCTGGGGCGGGTTCCTGAGCTCGGACGGTGGCGTGGGGGCGAGGGTGGCGTTGCTGGGTCTTAGGGGCCGTGCCAACTCAATGGTGGCTCCCAGTGGCTTCGGGCCAGCTTCTGTCGGGCAGGAGGGCCGGTCCGGTCTGCGTCTGAGGTGCGCCTAGCGCAGCGTGGGCGGGCAGGTGGGATGCCCAAGGGCCCGCGGTCTCCGGGCCCGGAAGCCTCCTGGGCCACTTCCCCGTGAGCGGCCTGCGGGATGTGGGGCGTGGCGCCTAGCTCCCAAAAGTTTGCTGGCTCCCGCCCGCCCTGGGCTGGGGGGTCGCCAGCACCTCCGCCACCCCCAGGTGCCCGAGATCTCCGTTCCGCTGCCTAGGCGGGCGGCGGGGCCCTGCCGGGACGGGCGGGCCGCTGGGCTGACGGTAAGGCCCAAGCGCCTGCTGAGCTGCGCCTCAAGAGGCAGCCCGCGACCCCGCCGGCATGTACTGCCAAAGCAGCCTAGAAGGGCCTGATCTCGCCGCGATCGCGGAAGCTAAGCAGGTTCGGGCCTGGTTAGAACTTGGATGGGAGACCTCTAGGGAAGACCGGGTGCTCTAGGCTTTTTGCCTCCCGCTCCGCCTTCTCCTTTTGTCGCTCGCGGCGTTCGCGGCTATCTCCGCCCCCGCCCGGCACAGCTGCAAGCCCCAGCTCCTCAGGCCCCTCCCACCACAGCAAGCGTCTGATGGGGCGCTCCCCGCCTTCCTGATCCGCCAGGCGGCCAGAAGGCGTCCCTGGAAGGCAGAGGCACACCAGACGCTCCGGGTGTGGCCTGAAGGGAACCAGACGTGGCCGCGGACCCGGGGGCCGTCCGTGCGGCCCGCGAGCCCCTCGACCTGCACCTGGCCGCCCCCACTGCAGCCCAGCTCCGGCGTCGCCACCTGTCTGCCGGGGTGGATCTCCACAGCTCCATACGGCAAAAGCCGCCCCTCCGCCGTTTCGCCATGGCCGGGGGCGGGAGCGGGATCGAGGGCCCAGGCCGCTTCCCCGGGCCTGCCGGCCACCTGGGGCGGGGTCCTGAGCTCGGACGGTGGCGTGGGGGCGAGGGTGGCGTTGCTGGGTCTTAGGGGCCGTGCCAACTCAATGGTGGCTCCCAGTGGCTTCGGGCCAGCTTCTGTCGGGCAGGAGGGCCGGTCCGGTCTGCGTCTGAGCTGCGCCTAGCGCAGCGTGGGCGGGCAGGTGGGATGCCCAAGGGCCCGCGGTCTCCGGGCCCGGAAGCCTCCTGGGCCACTTCCCCGTGAGCGGCCTGCGGGATGTGGGGCGTGGCACTTAGCTCCCAAAAGTTTGCTGGCTCCCGCCCGCCCTGGGCTGGGGGGTCGCCAGCACCTCCGCCACGCCCAGGTGCCCGAGATCTCCGTTCCGCTGCCTAGGCGGGCGGCGGGGCCCTGCCGGGACGGGCGGGCCGCTGGGCTGACGGTAAGGCCCAAGCGCCTGCTGAGCTGCGCCTCAAGAGGCAGCCCGCGACCCCGCCGGCATGTACTTCCAAAGCAGCCTAGAAGGGCCCGATCTCGCCGCGATCGCGGAAGCTAAGCAGGGTCGGGCCTGGTTAGAACTTGGATGGGAGACCTCTAGGGAAGACCGGGTGCTCTAGGCTTTTTGCCTCCCGCTCCGCCTTCTCCTTTTGTCGCTCGCGGCGTTCGCGGCTATCTCCGCCCCCGCCCGCCACAGCTGCAAGCCCCAGCTCCTCAGGCCCCTCCCACCACAGCAAGCGTCTGATGGGGCGCTCCCCGCCTTCCTGATCCGCCAGGCGGCCAGAAGGCGTCCCTGGAAGGCAGAGGCACACCAGACGCTCCGGGGGTGGCCTGAAGGGAACCAGACGTGGCCGCGGACCCGGGGGCCGTCCGTGCGGCCCGCGAGCCCCTCGACCTGCACCTGGCCGCCCCCACTGCAGCCCAGCTCCGGCGTCGCCACCTGTCTGCCGGGGTGGCTCTCCACAGCTCCATACGGAAAAAGCCGCCCCTCCGCCGTTTCGCCATGGCCGAGGGCGGGAGCGGGATCGAGGGCCCAGGCCGCTTCCCCGGGCCTGCCGGCCACCTGGGGCGGGTTCCTGAGCTCGGACGGTGGCGTGGGGGCGAGGGTGGCGTTGCTGGGTCTTAGGGGCCGTGCCAACTCAATGGTGGCTCCCAGTGGCTTCGGGCCAGCTTCTGTCGGGCAGGAGGGCCGGTCCGGTCTGCGTCTGAGGTGCGCCTAGCGCAGCGTGGGCGGGCAGGTGGGATGCCCAAGGGCCCGCGGTCTCCGGGCCCGGAAGCCTCCTGGGCCACTTCCCCGTGAGCGGCCTGCGGGATGTGGGGCGTGGCGCCTAGCTCCCAAAAGTTTGCTGGCTCCCGCCCGCCCTGGGCTGGGGGGTCGCCAGCACCTCCGCCACCCCCAGGTGCCCGAGATCTCCGTTCCGCTGCCTAGGCGGGCGGCGGGGCCCTGCCGGGACGGGCGGGCCGCTGGGCTGACGGTAAGGCCCAAGCGCCTGCTGAGCTGCGCCTCAAGAGGCAGCCCGCGACCCCGCCGGCATGTACTGCCAAAGCAGCCTAGAAGGGCCCGATCTCGCCGCGATCGCGGAAGCTAAGCAGGTTCGGGCCTGGTTAGAACTTGGATGGGAGACCTCTAGGGAAGACCGGGTGCTCTAGGATTTTTGCCTCCCGCTCCGCCTTCTCCTTTTGTCGCTCGCGGCGTTCGCGGCTATCTCCGCCCCCGCCCGGCACAGCTGCAAGCCCCACCTCCTCAGGCCCCTCCCACCACAGCAAGCGTCTGATGGGGCGCTCCCCGCCTTCCTGATCCGCCAGGCGGCCAGAAGGCGTCCCTGGAAGGTAGAGGCACACCAGACGCTCCGGGGGTGGCCTGAAGGGAACCAGACGTGGCCGCGGACCCGGGGGCCGTCCGTGCGGCCCGCGAGCCCCTCGACCTGCACCTGGCCGCCCCCACTGCAACCCAGCCCCTGCGTCGCCACCTGTCTGCCGGGGTGGCTCTCCACAGCTCCATACGGAAAAAGCCGCCCCTCCGCCGTTTCGCCATGGCCGGGGGCGGGAGCGGGATCGAGGGCCCAGGCCGCTTCCCCGGGCCTGCCGGCCACCTGGGGCGGGGTCCTGAGCTCGGACGGTGGCGTGGGGGCGAGGGTGGCGTTGCTGGGTCTTAGGGGCCGTGCCAACTCAATGGTGGCTCCCAGTGGCTTCGGGCCAGCTTCTGTCGGGCAGGAGGGCCGGTCCGGTCTGCGTCTGAGCTGCGCCTAGCGCAGCATGGGCGGGCAGGTGGGATGCCCAAGGGCCCGCGGTCTCCGGGCCCGGAAGCCTCCTGGGCCACTTCCCCGTGAGCGGCCTGCGGGATGTGGGGCGTGGCACCTAGCTCCCAAAAGTTTGCTGGCTCCCGCCCGCCCTGGGCTGGGGGGTCGCCAGCACCTCCGCCACCCCCAGGTGCCCGAGATCTCCGTTCCCCTGCCTAGGCGGGCGGCGGGGCCCTGCCGGGACGGGCGGGCCGCTGGGCTGACGGTAAGGCCCAAGCGCCTGCTGAGCTGCGCCTCAAGAGGCAGCCCGCGACCCCGCCGGCATGTACTGCCAAAGCAGCCTAGAAGGGCCCGATCTCGCCGCGATCGCGGAAGCTAAGCAGGTTCGGGCCTGGTTAGAACTTGGATGGGAGACCTCTAGGGAAGACCGGGTGCTCTAGGCTTTTGGCCTCCCGCTCCGCCTTCTCCTTTTATCGCTCGCGTCGTTCGCGGCTATCTCCGCCCCCGCCCGGCACAGCTGCAAGCCCCACCTCCTCAGGCCCCTCCCACCACAGCAAGCGTCTGATGGGGCGCTCCCCGCCTTCCTGATCCGCCAGGCGGCCAGAAGGCGTCCCTGGAAGGCAGAGGCACACCAGACGCTCCGGGGGTGGCCTGAAGGGAACCAGACGTGGCCGCGGACCCGGGGGCCGTCCGTGCGGCCCGCGAGCCCCTCGACCTGCACCTGGCCGCCCCCACTGCAGCCCAGCTCCGGCGTCGCCACCTGTCTGCCGGGGTGGATCTCCACAGCTCCATACGGCAAAAGCCGCCCCTCCGCCGTTTCGCCATGGCCGGGGGCGGGAGCGGGATCGAGGGCCCAGGCCGCTTCCCCGGGCCTGCCGGCCACCTGGGGCGGGGTCCTGAGCTCGGACGGTGGCGTGGGGGCGAGGGTGGCGTTGCTGGGTCTTAGGGGCCGTGCCAACTCACTGGTGGCTCCCAGTGGCTTCGGGCCAGCTTCTGTCGGGCAGGAGGGCCGGTCCGGTCTGCGTCTGAGCTGCGCCTAGCGCAGCGTGGGCGGGCAGGTGGGATGCCCAAGGGCCCGCGGTCTCCGGGCCCGGAAGCCTCCTGGGCCACTTCCCCGTGAGCGGCCTGCGGGATGTGGGGCGTGGCGCCTAGCTCCCAAAAGTTTGCTGGCTCCCGCCCGCCCTGGGCTGGGGGGTCGCCAGCACCTCCGCCACCCCCAGGTGCCCGAGATCTCCGTTCCGCTGCCTAGGCGGGCGGCGGGGCCCTGCCGGGACGGGCGGGCCGCTGGGCTGACGGTAAGGCCCAAGCGCCTGCTGAGCTGCGCCTCAAGAGGCAGCCCGCGACCCCGCCGGCATGTACTGCCAAAGCAGCCTAGAAGGGCCCGATCTCGCCGCGATCGCGGAAGCTAAGCAGGTTCGGGCCTGGTTAGAACTTGGATGGGAGACCTCTAGGGAAGACCGGGTGCTCTAGGATTTTTGCCTCCCGCTCCGCCTTCTCCTTTTGTCGCTCGCGGCGTTCGCGGCTATCTCCGCCCCCGCCCGGCACAGCTGCAAGCCCCACCTCCTCAGGCCCCTCCCACCACAGCAAGCGTCTGATGGGGCGCTCCCCGCCTTCCTGATCCGCCAGGCGGCCAGAAGGCGTCCCTGGAAGGCAGAGGCACACCAGACGCTCCGGGGGTGGCCTGAAGGGAACCAGACGTGGCCGCGGACCCGGGGGCCGTCCGTGCGGCCCGCGAGCCCCTCGACCTGCACCTGGCCGCCCCCACTGCAACCCAGCCCCTGCGTCGCCACCTGTCTGCCGGGGTGGCTCTCCACAGCTCCATACGGAAAAAGCCGCCCCTCCGCCGTTTTGCCATGGCCGGGGGCGGGAGCGGGATCGAGGGCCCAGGCCGCTTCCCCGGGCCTGCCGGCCACCTGGGGCGGGGTCCTGAGCTCGGACGGTGGCGTGCGGGCGAGGGTGGCGTTGCTGGGTCTTAGGGGCCGTGCCAACTCAATGGTGGCTCCCAGTGGCTTCGGGCCAGCTTCTGTCGGGCAGGAGGGCCGGTCCGGTCTGCGTCTGAGCTGCGCCTAGCGCAGCATGGGCGGGCAGGTGGGATGCCCAAGGGCCCGCGGTCTCCGGGCCCGGAAGCCTCCTGGGCCACTTCCCCGTGAGCGGCCTGCGGGATGTGGGGCGTGGCACCTAGCTCCCAAAAGTTTGCTGGCTCCCGCCCGCCCTGGGCTGGGGGGTCGCCAGCACCTCCGCCACCCCCAGGTGCCCGAGATCTCCGTTCCCCTGCCTAGGCGGGCGGCGGGGCCCTGCCGGGACGGGCGGGCCGCTGGGCTGACGGTAAGGCCCAAGCGCCTGCTGAGCTGCGCCTCAAGAGGCAGCCCGCGACCCCGCCGGCATGTACTGCCAAAGCAGCCTAGAAGGGCCCGATCTCGCCGCGATCGCGGAAGCTAAGCAGGTTCGGGCCTGGTTAGAACTTGGATGGGAGACCTCTAGGGAAGACCGGGTGCTCTAGGCTTTTGGCCTCCCGCTCCGCCTTCTCCTTTTATCGCTCGCGGCGTTCGCGGCTATCTCCGCCCCCGCCCGGCACAGCTGCAAGCCCCACCTCCTCAGGCCCCTCCCACCACAGCAAGCGTCTGATGGGGCGCTCCCCGCCTTCCTGATCCGCCAGGCGGCCAGAAGGCGTCCCTGGAAGGCAGAGGCACACCAGACGCTCCGGGGGTGGCCTGAAGGGAACCAGACGTGGCCGCGGACCCGGGGGCCGTCCGTGCGGCCCGCGAGCCCCTCGACCTGCACCTGGCCGCCCCCACTGCAGCCCAGCTCCGGCGTCGCCACCTGTCTGCCGGGGTGGATCTCCACAGCTCCATACGGCAAAAGCCGCCCCTCCGCCGTTTCGCCATGGCCGGGGGCGGGAGCGGGATCGAGGGCCCAGGCCGCTTCCCCGGGCCTGCCGGCCACCTGGGGCGGGGTCCTGAGCTCGGACGGTGGCGTGGGGGCGAGGGTGGCGTTGCTGGGTCTTAGGGGCCGTGCCAACTCACTGGTGGCTCCCAGTGGCTTCGGGCCAGCTTCTGTCGGGCAGGAGGGCCGGTCCGGTCTGCGTCTGAGCTGCGCCTAGCGCAGCGTGGGCGGGCAGGTGGGATGCCCAAGGGCCCGCGGTCTCCGGGCCCGGAAGCCTCCTGGGCCACTTCCCCGTGAGCGGCCTGCGGGATCTGGGGCGTGGCGCCTAGCTCCCAAAAGTTTGCTGGCTCCCGCCCGCCCTGGGCTGGGGGGTCGCCAGCACCTCCGCCACACCCAGGTGCCCGAGACCTCCGTTCCCCTGCCTAGGCGGGCGGCGGGGCCCTGCCGGGACGGGCGGGCCGCTGGGCTGACGGTAAGGCCCAAGCGCCTGCTGAGCTGCGCCTCAAGAGGCAGCCCGCGACCCCGCCGGCATGTACTGCCAAAGCAGCCTAGAAGGGCCCGATCTCGCCGCGATCGCGGAAGCTAAGCAGGTTCGGGCCTGGTTAGAACTTGGATGGGAGACCTCTAGGGAAGACCGGGTGCTCTAGGATTTTTGCCTCCCGCTCCGCCTTCTCCTTTTGTCGCTCGCGGCGTTCGCGGCTATCTCCGCCCCTGCCCGCCACAGCTGCAAGCCCCACCTCCTCAGGCCCCTCCCACCACAGCAAGCGTCTGATGGGGCGCTCCCCGCCTTCCTGATCCGCCAGGCGGCCAGAAGGCGTCCCTGGAATGCAGAGGCACACCAGACGCTCCGGGGGTGGCCTGAAGGGAACCAGACGTGGCCGCGGACCCGGGGGCCGTCCGTGCGGCCCGCGAGCCCCTCGACCTGCACCTGGCCGCCCCCACTGCAGCCCAGCCCCGGCGTCGCCACCTGTCTGCCGGGGTGGCGCTCCACAGCTCCATACGGAAAAAGCCGCCCCTCCGCCGTTTCGCCATGGCCGGGGGCGGGAGCGGGATCGAGGGCCCAGGCCGCTTCCCCGGGCCTGCCGGCCACCTGGGGCGGGGTCCTGAGCTCGGACCGTGGCGTGGGGGCGAGGGTGGCGTTGCTGGGTCTTAGGGGCCGTGCCAACTCAATGGTGGCTCCCAGTGGCTTCGGGCCAGCTTCTGTCGGGCAGGAGGGCCGGTCCGGTCTGCGTCTGAGGTGCGCCTAGCGCAGCGTGGGCGGGCAGGTGGGATGCCCAAGGGCCCGCGGTCTCCGGGCCCGGAAGCCTCCTGGGCCACTTCCCCGTGAGCGGCCTGCGGGATCTGGGGCGTGGCGCCTAGCTCCCAAAAGTTTGCTGGCTCCCGCCCGCCCTGGGCTGGGGGGTCGCCAGCACCTCCGCCACCCCCAGGTGCCCGAGATCTCCGTTCCCCTGCCTAGGCGGGCGGCGGGGCCCTGCCGGGACGGGCGGGCCGCTGGGCTGACGGTAAGGCCCAAGCGCCTGCTGAGCTGCGCCTCAAGAGGCAGCCCGCGACCCCGCCGGCATGTACTGCCAAAGCAGCCTAGAAGGGCCCGATCTCGCCGCGATCGCGGAAGCTAAGCAGGTTCGGGCCTGGTTAGAACTTGGATGGGAGACCTCTAGGGAAGACCGGGTGCTCTAGGCTTTTTGCCTCCCGCTCCGCCTTCTCCTTTTGTCGCTCGCGGCGTTCGCGGCTATCTCCGCCCCCGCCCGGCACAGCTGCAAGCCCCACCTCCTCAGGCCCCTCCCACCACAGCAAGCGTCTGATGGGGCGCTCCCCGCCTTCCTGATCCGCCAGGCGGCCAGAAGGCGTCCCTGGAAGGCAGAGGCACAGCAGACGCTCCGGCGGTGGCCTGAAGGGAACCAGACGTGGCCGCGGATCCGGGGGCCGTCCGTGCGGCCCGCGAGCCCCTCGACCTGCACCTGGCCGCCCCCACTGCAGCCCAGCCCCTGCGTCGCCACCTGTCTGCCGGGGTGGCTGTCCACAGCTCCATACGGAAAAAGCCGCCCCTCCGCCGTTTCGCCATGGCCGGGAGCGGGAGCGGGATCGAGGGCCCAGGCCGCTTCCCCGGGCCTGCCGGCCACCTGGGGCGGGGTCCTGAGCTCGGACGGTGGCGTGGGGGCGAGGGTGGCGTTGCTGGGTTTTAGGGGCCGTGCCAACTCAATGGTGGCTCCCAGTGGCTTCGGGCCAGCTTCTGTCGGGCAGGAGGGCCGGTCCGGTCTGCGTCTGAGCTGCGCCTAGCGCAGCGTGGGCGGGCAGGTGGGATGCCCAAGGGCCCGCGGTCTCCGGGCCCGGAAGCCTCCTGGGCCACTTCCCCGTGAGCGGCCTGCGGGATGTGGGGCGTGGCGCCTAGCTCCCAAAAGTTTGCTGGCTCCCGCCCGCCCTGGGCTGGGGGGTCGCCAGCACCTCCGCCACCCCCAGGTGCCCGAGATCTCCGTTCCGCTGCCTAGGCGGGCGGTGGGGCCCTGCCGGGACGGGCGGGCCGCTGGGCTGACGGTAAGGCCCAAGCGCCTGCTGAGCTGCGCCTCAAGAGGCAGCCCGCGACCCCGCCGGCATGTACTGCCAAAGCAGCCTAGAAGGGCCCGATCTCGCCGCGATCGCGGAAGCTAAGCAGGTTCGGGCCTGGTTAGAACTTGGATGGGAGACCTCTAGGGAAGACCGGGTGCTCTAGGATTTTTGCCTCCCGCTCCGCCTTCTCCTTTTGTCGCTCGCGGCGTTCGCGGCTATCTCCGCCCCCGCCCGGCACAGCTGCAAGCCCCACCTCCTCAGGCCCCTCCCACCACAGCAAGCGTCTGATGGGGCGCTCCCCGCCTTCCTGATCCGCCAGGCGGCCAGAAGGCGTCCCTGGAAGGCAGAGGCACACCAGACGCTCCGGGGGTGGCCTGAAGGGAACCAGACGTGGCCGCGGACCCGGGGGCCGTCCGTGCGGCCCGCGAGCCCCTCGACCTGCACCTGGCCGCCCCCACTGCAACCCAGCCCCTGCGTCGCCACCTGTCTGCCGGGGTGGCTCTCCACAGCTCCATACGGAAAAAGCCGCCCCTCCGCCGTTTCGCCATGGCCGGGGGCGGGAGCGGGATCGAGGGCCCAGGCCGCTTCCCCGGGCCTGCCGGCCACCTGGGGCGGGGTCCTGAGCTCGGACGGTGGCGTGGGGGCGAGGGTGGCGTTGCTGGGTCTTAGGGGCCGTGCCAACTCAATGGTGGCTCCCAGTGGCTTCGGGCCAGCTTCTGTCGGGCAGGAGGGCCGGTCCGGTCTGCGTCTGAGCTGCGCCTAGCGCAGCATGGGCGGGCAGGTGGGATGCCCAAGGGCCCGCGGTCTCCGGGCCCGGAAGCCTCCTGGGCCACTTCCCCGTGAGCGGCCTGCGGGATGTGGGGCGTGGCACCTAGCTCCCAAAAGTTTGCTGGCTCCCGCCCGCCCTGGGCTGGGGGGTCGCCAGCACCTCCGCCACCCCCAGGTGCCCGAGATCTCCGTTCCCCTGCCTAGGCGGGCGGCGGGGCCCTGCCGGGACGGGCGGGCCGCTGGGCTGACGGTAAGGCCCAAGCGCCTGCTGAGCTGCGCCTCAAGAGGCAGCCCGCGACCCCGCCGGCATGTACTGCCAAAGCAGCCTAGAAGGGCCCGATCTCGCCGCGATCGCGGAAGCTAAGCAGGTTCGGGCCTGGTTAGAACTTGGATGGGAGACCTCTAGGGAAGACCGGGTGCTCTAGGCTTTTGGCCTCCCGCTCCGCCTTCTCCTTTTATCGCTCGCGGCGTTCGCGGCTATCTCCGCCCCCGCCCGGCACAGCTGCAAGCCCCAGCTCCTCAGGCCCCTCCCACCACAGCAAGCGTCTGATGGGGCGCTCCCCGCCTTCCTGATCCGCCAGGCGGCCAGAAGGCGTCCCTGGAAGGCAGAGGCACACCAGACGCTCCGGGGGTGGCCTGAAGGGAACCAGACGTGGCCGCGGACCCGGGGGCCGTCCGTGCGGCCCGCGAGCCCCTCGACCTGCACCTGGCCGCCCCCACTGCAGCCCAGCTCCGGCGTCGCCACCTGTCTGCCGGGGTGGATCTCCACAGCTCCATACGGCAAAAGCCGCCCCTCCGCCGTTTCGCCATGGCCGGGGGCGGGAGCGGGATCGAGGGCCCAGGCCGCTTCCCCGGGCCTGCCGGCCACCTGGGGCGGGGTCCTGAGCTCGGACGGTGGCGTGGGGGCGAGGGTGGCGTTGCTGGGTCTTAGGGGCCGTGCCAACTCACTGGTGGCTCCCAGTGGCTTCGGGCCAGCTTCTGTCGGGCAGGAGGGCCGGTCCGGTCTGCGTCTGAGCTGCGCCTAGCGCAGCGTGGGCGGGCAGGTGGGATGCCCAAGGGCCCGCGGTCTCCGGGCCCGGAAGCCTCCTGGGCCACTTCCCCGTGAGCGGCCTGCGGGATGTGGGGCGTGGCACTTAGCTCCCAAAAGTTTGCTGGCTCCCGCCCGCCCTGGGCTGGGGGGTCGCCAGCACCTCCGCCACGCCCAGGTGCCCGAGATCTCCGTTCCGCTGCCTAGGCGGGCGGCGGGGCCCTGCCGGGACGGGCGGGCCGCTGGGCTGACGGTAAGGCCCAAGCGCCTGCTGAGCTGCGCCTCAAGAGGCAGCCCGCGACCCCGCCGGCATGTACTTCCAAAGCAGCCTAGAAGGGCCCGATCTCGCCGCGATCGCGGAAGCTAAGCAGGGTCGGGCCTGGTTAGAACTTGGATGGGAGACCTCTAGGGAAGACCGGGTGCTCTAGGCTTTTTGCCTCCCGCTCGGCCTTCTCCTTTGGTCGCTCGCGGCGTTCGCGGCTATCTCCGCCCCCGCCCGCCACAGCTGCAAGCCCCAGCTCCTCAGGCCCCTCCCACCACAGCAAGCGTCTGATGGGGCGCTCCCCGCCTTCCTGATCCGCCAGGCGGCCAGAAGGCGTCCCTGGAAGGCAGAGGCAAACCAGACGCTCCGGGGGTGGCCTGAAGGGAACCAGACGTGGCCGCGGACCCGGGGGCCGTCCGTGCGGCCCGCGAGCCCCTCGACCTGCACCTGGCCGCCCCCACTGCAGCCCAGCTCCGGCGTCGCCACCTGTCTGCCGGGGTGGCTCTCCACAGCTCCATACGGAAAAAGCCGCCCCTCCGCCGTTTCGCCATGGCCGAGGGCGGGAGCGGGATCGAGGGCCCAGGCCGCTTCCCCGGGCCTGCCGGCCACCTGGGGCGGGTTCCTGAGCTCGGACGGTGGCGTGGGGGCGAGGGTGGCGTTGCTGGGTCTTAGGGGCCGTGCCAACTCAATGGTGGCTCCCAGTGGCTTCGGGCCAGCTTCTGTCGGGCAGGAGGGCCGGTCCGGTCTGCGTCTGAGGTGCGCCTAGCGCAGCGTGGGCGGGCAGGTGGGATGCCCAAGGGCCCGCGGTCTCCGGGCCCGGAAGCCTCCTGGGCCACTTCCCCGTGAGCGGCCTGCGGGATGTGGGGCGTGGCGCCTAGCTCCCAAAAGTTTGCTGGCTCCCGCCCGCCCTGGGCTGGGGGGTCGCCAGCACCTCCGCCACCCCCAGGTGCCCGAGATCTCCGTTCCGCTGCCTAGGCGGGCGGCGGGGCCCTGCCGGGACGGGCGGGCCGCTGGGCTGACGGTAAGGCCCAAGCGCCTGCTGAGCTGCGCCTCAAGAGGCAGCCCGCGACCCCGCCGGCATGTACTGCCAAAGCAGCCTAGAAGGGCCCGATCTCGCCGCGATCGCGGAAGCTAAGCAGGTTCGGGCCTGGTTAGAACTTGGATGGGAGACCTCTAGGGAAGACCGGGTGCTCTAGGATTTTTGCCTCCCGCTCCGCCTTCTCCTTTTGTCGCTCGCGGCGTTCGCGGCTATCTCCGCCCCCGCCCGGCACAGCTGCAAGCCCCACCTCCTCAGGCCCCTCCCACCACAGCAAGCGTCTGATGGGGCGCTCCCCGCCTTCCTGATCCGCCAGGCGGCCAGAAGGCGTCCCTGGAAGGCAGAGGCACACCAGACGCTCCGGGGGTGGCCTGAAGGGAACCAGACGTGGCCGCGGACCCGGGGGCCGTCCGTGCGGCCCGCGAGCCCCTCGACCTGCACCTGGCCGCCCCCACTGCAACCCAGCCCCTGCGTCGCCACCTGTCTGCCGGGGTGGCTCTCCACAGCTCCATACGGAAAAAGCCGCCCCTCCGCCGTTTCGCCATGGCCGGGGGCGGGAGCGGGATCGAGGGCCCAGGCCGCTTCCCCGGGCCTGCCGGCCACCTGGGGCGGGGTCCTGAGCTCGGACGGTGGCGTGGGGGCGAGGGTGGCGTTGCTGGGTCTTAGGGGCCGTGCCAACTCAATGGTGGCTCCCAGTGGCTTCGGGCCAGCTTCTGTCGGGCAGGAGGGCCGGTCCGGTCTGCGTCTGAGCTGCGCCTAGCGCAGCATGGGCGGGCAGGTGGGATGCCCAAGGGCCCGCGGTCTCCGGGCCCGGAAGCCTCCTGGGCCACTTCCCCGTGAGCGGCCTGCGGGATGTGGGGCGTGGCACCTAGCTCCCAAAAGTTTGCTGGCTCCCGCCCGCCCTGGGCTGGGGGGTCGCCAGCACCTCCGCCACCCCCAGGTGCCCGAGATCTCCGTTCCCCTGCCTAGGCGGGCGGCGGGGCCCTGCCGGGACGGGCGGGCCGCTGGGCTGACGGTAAGGCCCAAGCGCCTGCTGAGCTGCGCCTCAAGAGGCAGCCCGCGACCCCGCCGGCATGTACTGCCAAAGCAGCCTAGAAGGGCCCGATCTCGCCGCGATCGCGGAAGCTAAGCAGGTTCGGGCCTGGTTAGAACTTGGATGGGAGACCTCTAGGGAAGACCGGGTGCTCTAGGCTTTTGGCCTCCCGCTCCGCCTTCTCCTTTTATCGCTCGCGGCGTTCGCGGCTATCTCCGCCCCCGCCCAGCACAGCTGCAAGCCCCACCTCCTCAGGCCCCTCCCACCACAGCAAGCGTCTGATGGGGCGCTCCCCGCCTTCCTGATCCGCCAGGCGGCCAGAAGGCGTCCCTGGAAGGCAGAGGCACACCAGACGCTCCGGGGGTGGCCTGAAGGGAACCAGACGTGGCCGCGGACCCGGGGGCCGTCCGTGCGGCCCGCGAGCCCCTCGACCTGCACCTGGCCGCCCCCACTGCAGCCCAGCTCCGGCGTCGCCACCTGTCTGCCGGGGTGGATCTCCACAGCTCCATACGGCAAAAGCCGCCCCTCCGCCGTTTCGCCATGGCCGGGGGCGGGAGCGGGATCGAGGGCCCAGGCCGCTTCCCCGGGCCTGCCGGCCACCTGGGGCGGGGTCCTGAGCTCGGACGGTGGCGTGGGGGCGAGGGTGGCGTTGCTGGGTCTTAGGGGCCGTGCCAACTCACTGGTGGCTCCCAGTGGCTTCGGGCCAGCTTCTGTCGGGCAGGAGGGCCGGTCCGGTCTGCGTCTGAGGTGCGCCTAGCGCAGCGTGGGCGGGCAGGTGGGATGCCCAAGGGCCCGCGGTCTCCGGGCCCGGAAGCCTCCTGGGCCACTTCCCCGTGAGCGGCCTGCGGGATCTGGGGCGTGGCGCCTAGCTCCCAAAAGTTTGCTGGCTCCCGCCCGCCCTGGGCTGGGGGGTCGCCAGCACCTCCGCCACCCCCAGGTGCCCGAGATCTCCGTTCCCCTGCCTAGGCGGGCGGCGGGGCCCTGCCGGGACGGGCGGGCCGCTGGGCTGACGGTAAGGCCCAAGCGCCTGCTGAGCTGCGCCTCAAGAGGCAGCCCGCGACCCCGCCGGCATGTACTGCCAAAGCAGCCTAGAAGGGCCCGATCTCGCCGCGATCGCGGAAGCTAAGCAGGTTCGGGCCTGGTTAGAACTTGGATGGGAGACCTCTAGGGAAGACCGGGTGCTCTAGGCTTTTTGCCTCCCGCTCCGCCTTCTCCTTTTGTCGCTCGCGGCGTTCGCGGCTATCTCCACCCCCGCCCGGCACAGCTGCAAGCCCCACCTCCTCAGGCCCCTCCCACCACAGCAAGCGTCTGATGGGGCGCTCCCCGCCTTCCTGATCCGCCAGGCGGCCAGAAGGCGTCCCTGGAAGGCAGAGGCACAGCAGACGCTCCGGCGGTGGCCTGAAGGGAACCAGACGTGGCCGCGGATCCGGGGGCCGTCCGTGCGGCCCGCGAGCCCCTCGACCTGCACCTGGCCGCCCCCACTGCAGCCCAGCCCCGGCGTCGCCACCTGTCTGCCGGGGTGGCTGTCCACAGCTCCATACGGAAAAAGCCGCCCCTCCGCCGTTTCGCCATGGCCGGGAGCGGGAGCGGGATCGAGGGCCCAGGCCGCTTCCCCGGGCCTGCCGGCCACCTGGGGCGGGGTCCTGAGCTCGGACGGTGGCGTGGGGGCGAGGGTGGCGTTGCT
Source organism: Globicephala melas (assembly GCF_963455315.2). Taxonomy (NCBI): domain Eukaryota; kingdom Metazoa; phylum Chordata; class Mammalia; order Artiodactyla; family Delphinidae; genus Globicephala; species Globicephala melas. The sequence goes on along the minus strand of NW_027207443.1, from coordinate 148,496 downwards.
GGGTCTTAGGGGCCGTGCCAACTCAATGGTGGCTCCCAGTGGCTTCGGGCCAGCTTCTGTCGGGCAGGAGGGCCGGTCCGGTCTGCGTCTGAGCTGCGCCTAGCGCAGCGTGGGCGGGCAGGTGGGATGCCCAAGGGCCCGCGGTCTCCGGGCCCGGAAGCCTCCTGGGCCACTTCCCCGTGAGCGGCCTGCGGGATGTGGGGCGTGGCGCCTAGCTCCCAAAAGTTTGCTGGCTCCCGCCCGCCCTGGGCTGGGGGGTCGCCAGCACCTCCGCCACCCCCAGGTGCCCGAGATCTCCGTTCCGCTGCCTAGGCGGGCGGCGGGGCCCTGCCGGGACGGGCGGGCCGCTGGGCTGACGGTAAGGCCCAAGCGCCTGCTGAGCTGCGCCTCAAGAGGCAGCCCGCGACCCCGCCGGCATGTACTGCCAAAGCAGCCTAGAAGGGCCCGATCTCGCCGCGATCGCGGAAGCTAAGCAGGTTTGGGCCTGGTTAGAACTTGGATGGGAGACCTCTAGGGAAGACCGGGTGCTCTAGGCTTTTTGCCTCCCGCTCCGCCTTCTCCTTTTGTCGCTCGCGGCGTTCGCGGCTATCTCCGCCCCCGCCCGGCACAGCTGCAAGCCCCAGCTCCTCAGGCCCCTCCCACCACAGCAAGCGTCTGATGGGGCGCTCCCCGCCTTCCTGATCCGCCAGGCGGCCAGAAGGCGTCCCTGGAAGGCAGAGGCACACCAGACGCTCCGGGGGTGGCCTGAAGGGAACCAGACGTGGCCGCGGACCCGGGGGCCGTCCGTGCGGCCCGCGAGCCCCTCGACCTGCACCTGGCCGCCCCCACTGCAGCCCAGCTCCGGCGTCGCCACCTGTCTGCCGGGGTGGCTCTCCACAGCTGCATACGGAAAAAGCCGCCCCTCCGCCGTTTCGCCATGGCCGAGGGCGGGAGCGGGATCGAGGGCCCAGGCCGCTTCCCCGGGCCTGCCGGCCACCTGGGGCGGGTTCCTGAGCTCGGACGGTGGCGTGGGGGCGAGGGTGGCGTTGCTGGGTCTTAGGGGCCTTGCCAACTCAATGGTGGCTCCCAGTGGCTTCGGGCCAGCTTCCGTCGGGCAGGAGGGCCGGTCCGGTCTGCGTCTGAGCTGCGCCTAGCGCAGCGTGGGCGGGCAGGTGGGATGCCCAAGGGCCCGCGGTCTCCGGGCCCGGAAGCCTCCTGGGCCACTTCCCCGTGAGCGGCCTGCGGGATGTGGGGCGTGGCGCCTAGCTCCCAAAAGTTTGCTGGCTCCCGCCCGCCCTGGGCTGGGTGGTCGCCAGCACCTCCGCCACCCCCAGGTGCCCGAGATCTCCGTTCCGCTGCCTAGGCGGGCGGCGGGGCCCTGCCGGGACGGGCGGGCCGCTGGGCTGACGGTAAGGCCCAAGCGCCTGCTGAGCTGCGCCTCAAGAGGCAGCCCGCGACCCCGCCGGCATGTACTGCCAAAGCAGCCTAGAAGGGCCCGATCTCGCCGCGATCGCGGAAGCTAAGCAGGTTCGGGCCTGGTTAGAACTTGGATGGGAGACCTCTAGGGAAGACCGGGTGCTCTAGGCTTTTTGCCTCCCGCTCCGCCTTCTCCTTTTGTCGCTCGCGGCGTTCGCGGCTATCTCCGCCCCCGCCCGGCACAGCTGCAAGCCCCAGCTCCTCAGGCCGCTCCCACCACAGCAAGCGTCTGATGGGGCGCTCCCCGCCTTCCTGATCCGCCAGGCGGCCAGAAGGCGTCCCTGGAAGGCAGAGGCACACCAGACGCTCCGGGGGTGGCCTGAAGGGAACCAGACGTGGCCGCGGACCCGGGGGCCGTCCGTGCGGCCCGCGAGCCCCTCGACCTGCACCTGGCCGCCCCCACTGCAGCCCAGCTCCGACGTCGCCACCTGTCTGCCGGGGTGGCTCTCCACAGCTCCATACGGAAAAAGCCGCCCCTCCGCCGTTTCGCCATGGCCGAGGGCGGGAGCGGGATCGAGGGCCCAGGCCGCTTCCCCGGGCCTGCCGGCCACCTGGGGCGGGTTCCTGAGCTCGGACGGTGGCGTGGGGGCGAGGGTGGCGTTGCTGGGTCTTAGGGGCCGTGCCAACTCAATGGTGGCTCCCAGTGGCTTCGGGCCAGCTTCTGTCGGGCAGGAGGGCCGGTCCGGTCTGCGTCTGAGCTGCGCCTAGCGCAGCGTGGGCGGGCAGGTGGGATGCCCAAGGGCCCGCGGTCTCCGGGCCCGGAAGCCTCCTGGGCCACTTCCCCGTGAGCGGCCTGCGGGATCTGGGGCGTGGCGCCTAGCTCCCAAAAGTTTGCTGGCTCCCGCCCGCCCTGGGCTGGGGGGTCGCCAGCACCTCCGCCACACCCAGGTGCCCGAGACCTCCGTTCCCCTGCCTAGGCGGGCGGCGGGGCCCTGCCGGGACGGGCGGGCCGCTGGGCTGACGGTAAGGCCCAAGCGCCTGCTGAGCTGCGCCTCAAGAGGCAGCCCGCGACCCCGCCGGCATGTACTGCCAAAGCAGCCTAGAAGGGCCCGATCTCGCCGCGATCGCGGAAGCTAAGCAGGTTCGGGCCTGGTTAGAACTTGGATGGGAGACCTCTAGGGAAGACCGGGTGCTCTAGGATTTTTGCCTCCCGCTCCGCCTTCTCCTTTTGTCGCTCGCGGCGTTCGCGGCTATCTCCGCCCCTGCCCGCCACAGCTGCAAGCCCCACCTCCTCAGGCCCCTCCCACCACAGCAAGCGTCTGATGGGGCGCTCCCCGCCTTCCTGATCCGCCAGGCGGCCAGAAGGCGTCCCTGGAAGGCAGAGGCACACCAGACGCTCCGGGGGTGGCCTGAAGGGAACCAGACGTGGCCGCGGACCCGGGGGCCGTCCGTGCGGCCCGCGAGCCCCTCGACCTGCACCTGGCCGCCCCCACTGCAGCCCAGCGCCGGCGTCGCCACCTGTCTGCCGGGGTGGCGCTCCACAGCTCCATACGGAAAAAGCCGCCCCTCCGCCGTTTCGCCATGGCCGGGGGCGGGAGCGGGATCGAGGGCCCAGGCCGCTTCCCCGGGCCTGCCGGCCACCTGGGGCGGGGTCCTGAGCTCGGACCGTGGCGTGGGGGCGAGGGTGGCGTTGCTGGGTCTTAGGGGCCGTGCCAACTCAATGGTGGCTCCCAGTGGCTTCGGGCCAGCTTCTGTCGGGCAGGAGGGCCGGTCCGGTCTGCGTCTGAGGTGCGCCTAGCGCAGCGTGGGCGGGCAGGTGGGATGCCCAAGGGCCCGCGGTCTCCGGGCCCGGAAGCCTCCTGGGCCACTTCCCCGTGAGCGGCCTGCGGGATCTGGGGCGTGGCGCCTAGCTCCCAAAAGTTTGCTGGCTCCCGCCCGCCCTGGGCTGGGGGGTCGCCAGCACCTCCGCCACCCCCAGGTGCCCGAGATCTCCGTTCCCCTGCCTAGGCGGGCGGCGGGGCCCTGCCGGGACGGGCGGGCCGCTGGGCTGACGGTAAGGCCCAAGCGCCTGCTGAGCTGCGCCTCAAGAGGCAGCCCGCGACCCCGCCGGCATGTACTGCCAAAGCAGCCTAGAAGGGCCCGATCTCGCCGCGATCGCGGAAGCTAAGCAGGTTCGGGCCTGGTTAGAACTTGGATGGGAGACCTCTAGGGAAGACCGGGTGCTCTAGGCTTTTTGCCTCCCGCTCCGCCTTCTCCTTTTGTCGCTCGCGGCGTTCGCGGCTATCTCCGCCCCCGCCCGGCACAGCTGCAAGCCCCACCTCCTCAGGCCCCTCCCACCACAGCAAGCGTCTGATGGGGCGCTCCCCGCCTTCCTGATCCGCCAGGCGGCCAGAAGGCGTCCCTGGAAGGCAGAGGCACAGCAGACGCTCCGGCGGTGGCCTGAAGGGAACCAGACGTGGCCGCGGATCCGGGGGCCGTCCGTGCGGCCCGCGAGCCCCTCGACCTGCACCTGGCCGCCCCCACTGCAGCCCAGCCCCTGCGTCGCCACCTGTCTGCCGGGGTGGCTGTCCACAGCTCCATACGGAAAAAGCCGCCCCTCCGCCGTTTCGCCATGGCCGGGAGCGGGAGCGGGATCGAGGGCCCAGGCCGCTTCCCCGGGCCTGCCGGCCACCTGGGGCGGGGTCCTGAGCTCGGACGGTGGCGTGGGGGCGAGGGTGGCGTTGCTGGGTCTTAGGGGCCGTGCCAACTCAATGGTGGCTCCCAGTGGCTTCGGGCCAGCTTCTGTCGGGCAGGAGGGCCGGTCCGGTCTGCGTCTGAGCTGCGCCTAGCGCAGCGTGGGCGGGCAGGTGGGATGCCCAAGGGCCCGCGGTCTCCGGGCCCGGAAGCCTCCTGGGCCACTTCCCCGTGAGCGGCCTGCGGGATGTGGGGCGTGGCGCCTAGCTCCCAAAAGTTTGCTGGCTCCCGCCCGCCCTGGGCTGGGGGGTCGCCAGCACCTCCGCCACCCCCAGGTGCCCGAGATCTCCGTTCCGCTGCCTAGGCGGGCGGCGGGGCCCTGCCGGGACGGGCGGGCCGCTGGGCTGACGGTAAGGCCCAAGCGCCTGCTGAGCTGCGCCTCAAGAGGCAGCCCGCGACCCCGCCGGCATGTACTGCCAAAGCAGCCTAGAAGGGCCCGATCTCGCCGCGATCGCGGAAGCTAAGCAGGTTCGGGCCTGGTTAGAACTTGGATGGGAGACCTCTAGGGAAGACCGGGTGCTCTAGGATTTTTGCCTCCCGCTCCGCCTTCTCCTTTTGTCGCTCGCGGCGTTCGCGGCTATCTCCGCCCCTGCCCGCCACAGCTGCAAGCCCCACCTCCTCAGGCCCCTCCCACCACAGCAAGCGTCTGATGGGGCGCTCCCCGCCTTCCTGATCCGCCAGGCGGCCAGAAGGCGTCCCTGGAAGGCAGAGGCACACCAGACGCTCCGGGGGTGGCCTGAAGGGAACCAGACGTGGCCGCGGACCCGGGGGCCGTCCGTGCGGCCCGCGAGCCCCTCGACCTGCACCTGGCCGCCCCCACTGCAGCCCAGCGCCGGCGTCGCCACCTGTCTGCCGGGGTGGCGCTCCACAGCTCCATACGGAAAAAGCCGCCCCTCCGCCGTTTCGCCATGGCCGGGGGCGGGAGCGGGATCGAGGGCCCAGGCCGCTTCCCCGGGCCTGCCGGCCACCTGGGGCGGGGTCCTGAGCTCGGACCGTGGCGTGGGGGCGAGGGTGGCGTTGCTGGGTCTTAGGGGCCGTGCCAACTCAATGGTGGCTCCCAGTGGCTTCGGGCCAGCTTCTGTCGGGCAGGAGGGCCGGTCCGGTCTGCGTCTGAGGTGCGCCTAGCGCAGCGTGGGCGGGCAGGTGGGATGCCCAAGGGCCCGCGGTCTCCGGGCCCGGAAGCCTCCTGGGCCACTTCCCCGTGAGCGGCCTGCGGGATCTGGGGCGTGGCGCCTAGCTCCCAAAAGTTTGCTGGCTCCCGCCCGCCCTGGGCTGGGGGGTCGCCAGCACCTCCGCCACCCCCAGGTGCCCGAGATCTCCGTTCCCCTGCCTAGGCGGGCGGCGGGGCCCTGCCGGGACGGGCGGGCCGCTGGGCTGACGGTAAGGCCCAAGCGCCTGCTGAGCTGCGCCTCAAGAGGCAGCCCGCGACCCCGCCGGCATGTACTGCCAAAGCAGCCTAGAAGGGCCCGATCTCGCCGCGATCGCGGAAGCTAAGCAGGTTCGGGCCTGGTTAGAACTTGGATGGGAGACCTCTAGGGAAGACCGGGTGCTCTAGGCTTTTTGCCTCCCGCTCCGCCTTCTCCTTTTGTCGCTCGCGGCGTTCGCGGCTATCTCCACCCCCGCCCGGCACAGCTGCAAGCCCCACCTCCTCAGGCCCCTCCCACCACAGCAAGCGTCTGATGGGGCGCTCCCCGCCTTCCTGATCCGCCAGGCGGCCAGAAGGCGTCCCTGGAAGGCAGAGGCACAGCAGACGCTCCGGCGGTGGCCTGAAGGGAACCAGACGTGGCCGCGGATCCGGGGGCCGTCCGTGCGGCCCGCGAGCCCCTCGACCTGCACCTGGCCGCCCCCACTGCAGCCCAGCCCCTGCGTCGCCACCTGTCTGCCGGGGTGGCTGTCCACAGCTCCATACGGAAAAAGCCGCCCCTCCGCCGTTTCGCCATGGCCGGGAGCGGGAGCGGGATCGAGGGCCCAGGCCGCTTCCCCGGGCCTGCCGGCCACCTGGGGCGGGGTCCTGAGCTCGGACGGTGGCGTGGGGGCGAGGGTGGCGTTGCTGGGTCTTAGGGGCCGTGCCAACTCAATGGTGGCTCCCAGTGGCTTCGGGCCAGCTTCTGTCGGGCAGGAGGGCCGGTCCGGTCTGCGTCTGAGCTGCGCCTAGCGCAGCGTGGGCGGGCAGGTGGGATGCCCAAGGGCCCGCGGTCTCCGGGCCCGGAAGCCTCCTGGGCCACTTCCCCGTGAGCGGCCTGCGGGATGTGGGGCGTGGCGCCTAGCTCCCAAAAGTTTGCTGGCTCCCGCCCGCCCTGGGCTGGGGGGTCGCCAGCACCTCCGCCACCCCCAGGTGCCCGAGATCTCCGTTCCGCTGCCTAGGCGGGCGGCGGGGCCCTGCCGGGACGGGCGGGCCGCTGGGCTGACGGTAAGGCCCAAGCGCCTGCTGAGCTGCGCCTCAAGAGGCAGCCCGCGACCCCGCCGGCATGTACTGCCAAAGCAGCCTAGAAGGGCCCGATCTCGCCGCGATCGCGGAAGCTAAGCAGGTTTGGGCCTGGTCAGAACTTGGATGGGAGACCTCTAGGGAAGACCGGGTGCTCTAGGCTTTTTGCCTCCCGCTCCGCCTTCTCCTTTTGTCGCTCGCGGCGTTCGCGGCTATCTCCGCCCCCGCCCGGCACAGCTGCAAGCCACACCTCCTCAGGCCCCTCCCACCACAGCAAGCGTCTGATGGGGCGCTCCCCGCCTTCCTGATCCGCCAGGCGGCCAGAAGGCGTCCCTGGAAGGCAGAGGCACACCAGACGCTCCGGGGGTGGCCTGAAGGGAACCAGACGTGGCCGCGGACCCGGGGGCCGTCCGTGCGGCCCGCGAGCCCCTCGACCTGCACCTGGCCGCCCCCACTGCAGCCCAGCTCCGGCGTCGCCACCTGTCTGCCGGGGTGGCTCTCCACAGCTGCATACGGAAAAAGCCGCCCCTCCGCCGTTTCGCCATGGCCGAGGGCGGGAGCGGGATCGAGGGCCCAGGCCGCTTCCCCGGGCCTGCCGGCCACCTGGGGCGGGTTCCTGAGCTCGGACGGTGGCGTGGGGGCGAGGGTGGCGTTGCTGGGTCTTAGGGGCCTTGCCAACTCAATGGTGGCTCCCAGTGGCTTCGGGCCAGCTTCCGTCGGGCAGGAGGGCCGGTCCGGTCTGCGTCTGAGCTGCGCCTAGCGCAGCGTGGGCGGGCAGGTGGGATGCCCAAGGGCCCGCGGTCTCCGGGCCCGGAAGCCTCCTGGGCCACTTCCCCGTGAGCGGCCTGCGGGATGTGGGGCGTGGCGCCTAGCTCCCAAAAGTTTGCTGGCTCCCGCCCGCCCTGGGCTGGGTGGTCGCCAGCACCTCCGCCACCCCCAGGTGCCCGAGATCTCCGTTCCGCTGCCTAGGCGGGCGGCGGGGCCCTGCCGGGACGGGCGGGCCGCTGGGCTGACGGTAAGGCCCAAGCGCCTGCTGAGCTGCGCCTCAAGAGGCAGCCCGCGACCCCGCCGGCATGTACTGCCAAAGCAGCCTAGAAGGGCCCGATCTCGCCGCGATCGCGGAAGCTAAGCAGGTTCGGGCCTGGTTAGAACTTGGATGGGAGACCTCTAGGGAAGACCGGGTGCTCTAGGCTTTTTGCCTCCCGCTCCGCCTTCTCCTTTTGTCGCTCGCGGCGTTCGCGGCTATCTCCGCCCCCGCCCGGCACAGCTGCAAGCCCCAGCTCCTCAGGCCGCTCCCACCACAGCAAGCGTCTGATGGGGCGCTCCCCGCCTTCCTGATCCGCCAGGCGGCCAGAAGGCGTCCCTGGAAGGCAGAGGCACACCAGACGCTCCGGGGGTGGCCTGAAGGGAACCAGACGTGGCCGCGGACCCGGGGGCCGTCCGTGCGGCCCGCGAGCCCCTCGACCTGCACCTGGCCGCCCCCACTGCAGCCCAGCTCCGACGTCGCCACCTGTCTGCCGGGGTGGCTCTCCACAGCTCCATACGGAAAAAGCCGCCCCTCCGCCGTTTCGCCATGGCCGAGGGCGGGAGCGGGATCGAGGGCCCAGGCCGCTTCCCCGGGCCTGCCGGCCACCTGGGGCGGGTTCCTGAGCTCGGACGGTGGCGTGGGGGCGAGGGTGGCGTTGCTGGGTCTTAGGGGCCGTGCCAACTCAATGGTGGCTCCCAGTGGCTTCGGGCCAGCTTCTGTCGGGCAGGAGGGCCGGTCCGGTCTGCGTCTGAGCTGCGCCTAGCGCAGCGTGGGCGGGCAGGTGGGATGCCCAAGGGCCCGCGGTCTCCGGGCCCGGAAGCCTCCTGGGCCACTTCCCCGTGAGCGGCCTGCGGGATCTGGGGCGTGGCGCCTAGCTCCCAAAAGTTTGCTGGCTCCCGCCCGCCCTGGGCTGGGGGGTCGCCAGCACCTCCGCCACACCCAGGTGCCCGAGACCTCCGTTCCCCTGCCTAGGCGGGCGGCGGGGCCCTGCCGGGACGGGCGGGCCGCTGGGCTGACGGTAAGGCCCAAGCGCCTGCTGAGCTGCGCCTCAAGAGGCAGCCCGCGACCCCGCCGGCATGTACTGCCAAAGCAGCCTAGAAGGGCCCGATCTCGCCGCGATCGCGGAAGCTAAGCAGGTTCGGGCCTGGTTAGAACTTGGATGGGAGACCTCTAGGGAAGACCGGGTGCTCTAGGATTTTTGCCTCCCGCTCCGCCTTCTCCTTTTGTCGCTCGCGGCGTTCGCGGCTATCTCCGCCCCTGCCCGCCACAGCTGCAAGCCCCACCTCCTCAGGCCCCTCCCACCACAGCAAGCGTCTGATGGGGCGCTCCCCGCCTTCCTGATCCGCCAGGCGGCCAGAAGGCGTCCCTGGAAGGCAGAGGCACACCAGACGCTCCGGGGGTGGCCTGAAGGGAACCAGACGTGGCCGCGGACCCGGGGGCCGTCCGTGCGGCCCGCGAGCCCCTCGACCTGCACCTGGCCGCCCCCACTGCAGCCCAGCGCCGGCGTCGCCACCTGTCTGCCGGGGTGGCGCTCCACAGCTCCATACGGAAAAAGCCGCCCCTCCGCCGTTTCGCCATGGCCGGGGGCGGGAGCGGGATCGAGGGCCCAGGCCGCTTCCCCGGGCCTGCCGGCCACCTGGGGCGGGGTCCTGAGCTCGGACCGTGGCGTGGGGGCGAGGGTGGCGTTGCTGGGTCTTAGGGGCCGTGCCAACTCAATGGTGGCTCCCAGTGGCTTCGGGCCAGCTTCTGTCGGGCAGGAGGGCCGGTCCGGTCTGCGTCTGAGGTGCGCCTAGCGCAGCGTGGGCGGGCAGGTGGGATGCCCAAGGGCCCGCGGTCTCCGGGCCCGGAAGCCTCCTGGGCCACTTCCCCGTGAGCGGCCTGCGGGATCTGGGGCGTGGCGCCTAGCTCCCAAAAGTTTGCTGGCTCCCGCCCGCCCTGGGCTGGGGGGTCGCCAGCACCTCCGCCACCCCCAGGTGCCCGAGATCTCCGTTCCCCTGCCTAGGCGGGCGGCGGGGCCCTGCCGGGACGGGCGGGCCGCTGGGCTGACGGTAAGGCCCAAGCGCCTGCTGAGCTGCGCCTCAAGAGGCAGCCCGCGACCCCGCCGGCATGTACTGCCAAAGCAGCCTAGAAGGGCCCGATCTCGCCGCGATCGCGGAAGCTAAGCAGGTTCGGGCCTGGTTAGAACTTGGATGGGAGACCTCTAGGGAAGACCGGGTGCTCTAGGCTTTTTGCCTCCCGCTCCGCCTTCTCCTTTTGTCGCTCGCGGCGTTCGCGGCTATCTCCGCCCCCGCCCGGCACAGCTGCAAGCCCCACCTCCTCAGGCCCCTCCCACCACAGCAAGCGTCTGATGGGGCGCTCCCCGCCTTCCTGATCCGCCAGGCGGCCAGAAGGCGTCCCTGGAAGGCAGAGGCACAGCAGACGCTCCGGCGGTGGCCTGAAGGGAACCAGACGTGGCCGCGGATCCGGGGGCCGTCCGTGCGGCCCGCGAGCCCCTCGACCTGCACCTGGCCGCCCCCACTGCAGCCCAGCCCCTGCGTCGCCACCTGTCTGCCGGGGTGGCTGTCCACAGCTCCATACGGAAAAAGCCGCCCCTCCGCCGTTTCGCCATGGCCGGGAGCGGGAGCGGGATCGAGGGCCCAGGCCGCTTCCCCGGGCCTGCCGGCCACCTGGGGCGGGGTCCTGAGCTCGGACGGTGGCGTGGGGGCGAGGGTGGCGTTGCTGGGTCTTAGGGGCCGTGCCAACTCAATGGTGGCTCCCAGTGGCTTCGGGCCAGCTTCTGTCGGGCAGGAGGGCCGGTCCGGTCTGCGTCTGAGCTGCGCCTAGCGCAGCGTGGGCGGGCAGGTGGGATGCCCAAGGGCCCGCGGTCTCCGGGCCCGGAAGCCTCCTGGGCCACTTCCCCGTGAGCGGCCTGCGGGATGTGGGGCGTGGCGCCTAGCTCCCAAAAGTTTGCTGGCTCCCGCCCGCCCTGGGCTGGGGGGTCGCCAGCACCTCCGCCACCCCCAGGTGCCCGAGATCTCCGTTCCGCTGCCTAGGCGGGCGGCGGGGCCCTGCCGGGACGGGCGGGCCGCTGGGCTGACGGTAAGGCCCAAGCGCCTGCTGAGCTGCGCCTCAAGAGGCAGCCCGCGACCCCGCCGGCATGTACTGCCAAAGCAGCCTAGAAGGGCCCGATCTCGCCGCGATCGCGGAAGCTAAGCAGGTTTGGGCCTGGTTAGAACTTGGATGGGAGACCTCTAGGGAAGACCGGGTGCTCTAGGCTTTTTGCCTCCCGCTCCGCCTTCTCCTTTTGTCGCTCGCGGCGTTCGCGGCTATCTCCGCCCCCGCCCGGCACAGCTGCAAGCCACACCTCCTCAGGCCCCTCCCACCACAGCAAGCGTCTGATGGGGCGCTCCCCGCCTTCCTGATCCGCCAGGCGGCCAGAAGGCGTCCCTGGAAGGCAGAGGCACACCAGACGCTCCGGGGGTGGCCTGAAGGGAACCAGACGTGGCCGCGGACCCGGGGGCCGTCCGTGCGGCCCGCGAGCCCCTCGACCTGCACCTGGCCGCCCCCACTGCAGCCCAGCTCCGGCGTCGCCACCTGTCTGCCGGGGTGGCTCTCCACAGCTGCATACGGAAAAAGCCGCCCCTCCGCCGTTTCGCCATGGCCGAGGGCGGGAGCGGGATCGAGGGCCCAGGCCGCTTCCCCGGGCCTGCCGGCCACCTGGGGCGGGTTCCTGAGCTCGGACGGTGGCGTGGGGGCGAGGGTGGCGTTGCTGGGTCTTAGGGGCCTTGCCAACTCAATGGTGGCTCCCAGTGGCTTCGGGCCAGCTTCCGTCGGGCAGGAGGGCCGGTCCGGTCTGCGTCTGAGCTGCGCCTAGCGCAGCGTGGGCGGGCAGGTGGGATGCCCAAGGGCCCGCGGTCTCCGGGCCCGGAAGCCTCCTGGGCCACTTCCCCGTGAGCGGCCTGCGGGATGTGGGGCGTGGCGCCTAGCTCCCAAAAGTTTGCTGGCTCCCGCCCGCCCTGGGCTGGGTGGTCGCCAGCACCTCCGCCACCCCCAGGTGCCCGAGATCTCCGTTCCGCTGCCTAGGCGGGCGGCGGGGCCCTGCCGGGACGGGCGGGCCGCTGGGCTGACGGTAAGGCCCAAGCGCCTGCTGAGCTGCGCCTCAAGAGGCAGCCCGCGACCCCGCCGGCATGTACTGCCAAAGCAGCCTAGAAGGGCCCGATCTCGCCGCGATCGCGGAAGCTAAGCAGGTTCGGGCCTGGTTAGAACTTGGATGGGAGACCTCTAGGGAAGACCGGGTGCTCTAGGCTTTTTGCCTCCCGCTCCGCCTTCTCCTTTTGTCGCTCGCGGCGTTCGCGGCTATCTCCGCCCCCGCCCGGCACAGCTGCAAGCCCCAGCTCCTCAGGCCGCTCCCACCACAGCAAGCGTCTGATGGGGCGCTCCCCGCCTTCCTGATCCGCCAGGCGGCCAGAAGGCGTCCCTGGAAGGCAGAGGCACACCAGACGCTCCGGGGGTGGCCTGAAGGGAACCAGACGTGGCCGCGGACCCGGGGGCCGTCCGTGCGGCCCGCGAGCCCCTCGACCTGCACCTGGCCGCCCCCACTGCAGCCCAGCTCCGGCGTCGCCACCTGTCTGCCGGGGTGGCTCTCCACAGCTCCATACGGAAAAAGCCGCCCCTCCGCCGTTTCGCCATGGCCGAGGGCGGGAGCGGGATCGAGGGCCCAGGCCGCTTCCCCGGGCCTGCCGGCCACCTGGGGCGGGTTCCTGAGCTCGGACGGTGGCGTGTGGGCGAGGGTGGCGTTGCTGGGTCTTAGGGGCCGTGCCAACTCAATGGTGGCTCCCAGTGGCTTCGGGCCAGCTTCTGTCGGGCAGGAGGGCCGGTCCGGTCTGCGTCTGAGGTGCGCCTAGCGCAGCGTGGGCGGGCAGGTGGGATGCCCAAGGGCCCGCGGTCTCCGGGCCCGGAAGCCTCCTGGGCCACTTCCCCGTGAGCGGCCTGCGGGATCTGGGGCGTGGCGCCTAGCTCCCAAAAGTTTGCTGGCTCCCGCCCGCCCTAGGCTGGGGGGTCGCCAGCACCTCCGCCACCCCCAGGTGCCCGAGATCTCCGTTCCGCTGCCTAGGCGGGCGGCGGGGCCCTGCCGGGACGGGCGGGCCGCTGGGCTGACGGTAAGGCCCAAGCGCCTGCTGAGCTGCGCCTCAAGAGGCAGCCCGCGACCCCGCCGGCATGTACTGCCAAAGCAGCCTAGAAGGGCCCGATCTCGCCGCGATCGCGGAAGCTAAGCAGGTTCGGGCCTGGTTAGAACTTGGATGGGAGACCTCTAGGGAAGACCGGGTGCTCTAGGATTTTTGCCTCCCGCTCCGCCTTCTCCTTTTGTCGCTCGCGGCGTTCGCGGCTATCTCCGCCCCCGCCCGGCACAGCTGCAAGCCCCACCTCCTCAGGCCCCTCCCACCACAGCAAGCGTCTGATGGGGCGCTCCCCGCCTTCCTGATCCGCCAGGCGGCCAGAAGGCGTCCCTGGAAGGCAGAGGCACAGCAGACGCTCCGGCGGTGGCCTGAATGGAACCAGACGTGGCCGCGGATCCAGGGGCCGTCCGTGCGGCCCGCGAGCCCCTCGACCTGCACCTGGCCGCCCCCACTGCAGCCCAGCCCCTGCGTCGCCACCTGTCTGCCGGGGTGGCTGTCCACAGCTCCATACGGAAAAAGCCGCCCCTCCGCCGTTTCGCCATGGCCGGGAGCGGGAGCGGGATCGAGGGCCCAGGCCGCTTCCCCGGGCCTGCCGGCCACCTGGGGCGGGGTCCTGAGCTCGGACGGTGGCGTGGGGGCGAGGGTGGCGTTGCTGGGTCTTAGGGGCCGTGCCAACTCAATGGTGGCTCCCAGTGGCTTCGGGCCAGCTTCTGTCGGGCAGGAGGGCCGGTCCGGTCTGCGTCTGAGCTGCGCCTAGCGCAGCGTGGGCGGGCAGGTGGGATGCCCAAGGGCCCGCGGTCTCCGGGCCCGGAAGCCTCCTGGGCCACTTCCCCGTGAGCGGCCTGCGGGATGTGGGGCGTGGCGCCTAGCTCCCAAAAGTTTGCTGGCTCCCGCCCGCCCTGGGCTGGGGGGTCGCCAGCACCTCCGCCACCCCCAGGTGCCCGAGATCTCCGTTCCGCTGCCTAGGCGGGCGGCGGGGCCCTGCCGGGACGGGCGGGCCGCTGGGCTGACGGTAAGGCCCAAGCGCCTGCTGAGCTGCGCCTCAAGAGGCAGCCCGTGACCCCGCCGGCATGTACTGCCAAAGCAGCCTAGAAGGGCCCGATCTCGCCGCGATCGCGGAAGCTAAGCAGGTTCGGGCCTGGTTAGAACTTGGATGGGAGACCTCTAGGGAAGACCGGGTGCTCTAGGCTTTTTGCCTCCCGCTCCGCCTTCTCCTTTTGTCGCTCGCGGCGTTCGCGGCTATCTCCGCCCCCGCCCGGCACAGCTGCAAGCCCCAGCTCCTCAGGCCCCTCCCACCACAGCAAGCGTCTGATGGGGCGCTCCCCGCCTTCCTGATCCGCCAGGCGGCCAGAAGGCGTCCCTGGAAGGCAGAGGCACACCAGACGCTCCGGGGGTGGCCTGAAGGGAACCAGACGTGGCCGCGGACCCGGGGGCCGTCCGTGCGGCCCGCGAGCCCCTCGACCTGCACCTGGCCGCCCCCACTGCAGCCCAGCTCCGGCGTCGCCACCTGTCTGCCGGGGTGGCTCTCCACAGCTCCATACGGAAAAAGCCGCCCCTCCGCCGTTTCGCCATGGCCGAGGGCGGGAGCGGGATCGAGGGCCCAGGCCGCTTCCCCGGGCCTGCCGGCCACCTGGGGCGGGTTCCTGAGCTCGGACGGTGGCGTGGGGGCGAGGGTGGCGTTGCTGGGTCTTAGGGGCCGTGCCAACTCAATGGTGGCTCCCAGTGGCTTCGGGCCAGCTTCTGTCGGGCAGGAGGGCCGGTCCGGTCTGCGTCTGAGGTGCGCCTAGCGCAGCGTGGGCGGGCAGGTGGGATGCCCAAGGGCCCGCGGTCTCCGGGCCCGGAAGCCTCCTGGGCCACTTCCCCGTGAGCGGCCTGCGGGATGTGGGGCGTGGCGCCTAGCTCCCAAAAGTTTGCTGGCTCCCGCCCGCCCTGGGCTGGGGGGTCGCCAGCACCTCCGCCACCCCCAGGTGCCCGAGATCTCCGTTCCGCTGCCTAGGCGGGCGGCGGGGCCCTGCCGGGACGGGCGGGCCGCTGGGCTGACGGTAAGGCCCAAGCGCCTGCTGAGCTGCGCCTCAAGAGGCAGCCCGCGACCCCGCCGGCATGTACTGCCAAAGCAGCCTAGAAGGGCCCGATCTCGCCGCGATCGCGGAAGCTAAGCAGGTTTGGGCCTGGTTAGAACTTGGATGGGAGACCTCTAGGGAAGACCGGGTGCTCTAGGCTTTTTGCCTCCCGCTCCGCCTTCTCCTTTTGTCGCTCGCGGCGTTCGCGGCTATCTCCGCCCCCGCCCGGCACAGCTGCAAGCCACACCTCCTCAGGCCCCTCCCACCACAGCAAGCGTCTGATGGGGCGCTCCCCGCCTTCCTGATCCGCCAGGCGGCCAGAAGGCGTCCCTGGAAGGCAGAGGCACACCAGACGCTCCGGGGGTGGCCTGAAGGGAACCAGACGTGGCCGCGGACCCGGGGGCCGTCCGTGCGGCCCGCGAGCCCCTCGACCTGCACCTGGCCGCCCCCACTGCAGCCCAGCTCCGGCGTCGCCACCTGTCTGCCGGGGTGGCTCTCCACAGCTGCATACGGAAAAAGCCGCCCCTCCGCCGTTTCGCCATGGCCGAGGGCGGGAGCGGGATCGAGGGCCCAGGCCGCTTCCCCGGGCCTGCCGGCCACCTGGGGCGGGTTCCTGAGCTCGGACGGTGGCGTGGGGGCGAGGGTGGCGTTGCTGGGTCTTAGGGGCCTTGCCAACTCAATGGTGGCTCCCAGTGGCTTCGGGCCAGCTTCCGTCGGGCAGGAGGGCCGGTCCGGTCTGCGTCTGAGCTGCGCCTAGCGCAGCGTGGGCGGGCAGGTGGGATGCCCAAGGGCCCGCGGTCTCCGGGCCCGGAAGCCTCCTGGGCCACTTCCCCGTGAGCGGCCTGCGGGATGTGGGGCGTGGCGCCTAGCTCCCAAAAGTTTGCTGGCTCCCGCCCGCCCTGGGCTGGGTGGTCGCCAGCACCTCCGCCACCCCCAGGTGCCCGAGATCTCCGTTCCGCTGCCTAGGCGGGCGGCGGGGCCCTGCCGGGACGGGCGGGCCGCTGGGCTGACGGTAAGGCCCAAGCGCCTGCTGAGCTGCGCCTCAAGAGGCAGCCCGCGACCCCGCCGGCATGTACTGCCAAAGCAGCCTAGAAGGGCCCGATCTCGCCGCGATCGCGGAAGCTAAGCAGGTTCGGGCCTGGTTAGAACTTGGATGGGAGACCTCTAGGGAAGACCGGGTGCTCTAGGCTTTTTGCCTCCCGCTCCGCCTTCTCCTTTTGTCGCTCGCGGCGTTCGCGGCTATCTCCGCCCCCGCCCGGCACAGCTGCAAGCCCCAGCTCCTCAGGCCGCTCCCACCACAGCAAGCGTCTGATGGGGCGCTCCCCGCCTTCCTGATCCGCCAGGCGGCCAGAAGGCGTCCCTGGAAGGCAGAGGCACACCAGACGCTCCGGGGGTGGCCTGAAGGGAACCAGACGTGGCCGCGGACCCGGGGGCCGTCCGTGCGGCCCGCGAGCCCCTCGACCTGCACCTGGCCGCCCCCACTGCAGCCCAGCTCCGGCGTCGCCACCTGTCTGCCGGGGTGGCTCTCCACAGCTCCATACGGAAAAAGCCGCCCCTCCGCCGTTTCGCCATGGCCGAGGGCGGGAGCGGGATCGAGGGCCCAGGCCGCTTCCCCGGGCCTGCCGGCCACCTGGGGCGGGTTCCTGAGCTCGGACGGTGGCGTGGGGGCGAGGGTGGCGTTGCTGGGTCTTAGGGGCCGTGCCAACTCAATGGTGGCTCCCAGTGGCTTCGGGCCAGCTTCTGTCGGGCAGGAGGGCCGGTCCGGTCTGCGTCTGAGGTGCGCCTAGCGCAGCGTGGGCGGGCAGGTGGGATGCCCAAGGGCCCGCGGTCTCCGGGCCCGGAAGCCTCCTGGGCCACTTCCCCGTGAGCGGCCTGCGGGATCTGGGGCGTGGCGCCTAGCTCCCAAAAGTTTGCTGGCTCCCGCCCGCCCTAGGCTGGGGGGTCGCCAGCACCTCCGCCACCCCCAGGTGCCCGAGATCTCCGTTCCGCTGCCTAGGCGGGCGGCGGGGCCCTGCCGGGACGGGCGGGCCGCTGGGCTGACGGTAAGGCCCAAGCGCCTGCTGAGCTGCGCCTCAAGAGGCAGCCCGCGACCCCGCCGGCATGTACTGCCAAAGCAGCCTAGAAGGGCCCGATCTCGCCGCGATCGCGGAAGCTAAGCAGGTTCGGGCCTGGTTAGAACTTGGATGGGAGACCTCTAGGGAAGACCGGGTGCTCTAGGATTTTTGCCTCCCGCTCCGCCTTCTCCTTTTGTCGCTCGCGGCGTTCGCGGCTATCTCCGCCCCCGCCCGGCACAGCTGCAAGCCCCACCTCCTCAGGCCCCTCCCACCACAGCAAGCGTCTGATGGGGCGCTCCCCGCCTTCCTGATCCGCCAGGCGGCCAGAAGGCGTCCCTGGAAGGCAGAGGCACAGCAGACGCTCCGGCGGTGGCCTGAATGGAACCAGACGTGGCCGCGGATCCAGGGGCCGTCCGTGCGGCCCGCGAGCCCCTCGACCTGCACCTGGCCGCCCCCACTGCAGCCCAGCCCCTGCGTCGCCACCTGTCTGCCGGGGTGGCTGTCCACAGCTCCATACGGAAAAAGCCGCCCCTCCGCCGTTTCGCCATGGCCGGGAGCGGGAGCGGGATCGAGGGCCCAGGCCGCTTCCCCGGGCCTGCCGGCCACCTGGGGCGGGGTCCTGAGCTCGGACGGTGGCGTGGGGGCGAGGGTGGCGTTGCTGGGTCTTAGGGGCCGTGCCAACTCAATGGTGGCTCCCAGTGGCTTCGGGCCAGCTTCTGTCGGGCAGGAGGGCCGGTCCGGTCTGCGTCTGAGCTGCGCCTAGCGCAGCGTGGGCGGGCAGGTGGGATGCCCAAGGGCCCGCGGTCTCCGGGCCCGGAAGCCTCCTGGGCCACTTCCCCGTGAGCGGCCTGCGGGATGTGGGGCGTGGCGCCTAGCTCCCAAAAGTTTGCTGGCTCCCGCCCGCCCTGGGCTGGGGGGTCGCCAGCACCTCCGCCACCCCCAGGTGCCCGAGATCTCCGTTCCGCTGCCTAGGCGGGCGGCGGGGCCCTGCCGGGACGGGCGGGCCGCTGGGCTGACGGTAAGGCCCAAGCGCCTGCTGAGCTGCGCCTCAAGAGGCAGCCCGTGACCCCGCCGGCATGTACTGCCAAAGCAGCCTAGAAGGGCCCGATCTCGCCGCGATCGCGGAAGCTAAGCAGGTTCGGGCCTGGTTAGAACTTGGATGGGAGACCTCTAGGGAAGACCGGGTGCTCTAGGCTTTTTGCCTCCCGCTCCGCCTTCTCCTTTTGTCGCTCACGGCGTTCGCGGCTATCTCCGCCCCCGCCCGGCACAGCTGCAAGCCCCAGCTCCTCAGGCCCCTCCCACCACAGCAAGCGTCTGATGGGGCGCTCCCCGCCTTCCTGATCCGCCAGGCGGCCAGAAGGCGTCCCTGGAAGGCAGAGGCACACCAGACGCTCCGGGGGTGGCCTGAAGGGAACCAGACGTGGCCGCGGACCCGGGGGCCGTCCGTGCGGCCCGCGAGCCCCTCGACCTGCACCTGGCCGCCCCCACTGCAGCCCAGCTCCGGCGTCGCCACCTGTCTGCCGGGGTGGCTCTCCACAGCTCCATACGGAAAAAGCCGCCCCTCCGCCGTTTCGCCATGGCCGAGGGCGGGAGCGGGATCGAGGGCCCAGGCCGCTTCCCCGGGCCTGCCGGCCACCTGGGGCGGGTTCCTGAGCTCGGACGGTGGCGTGGGGGCGAGGGTGGCGTTGCTGGGTCTTAGGGGCCGTGCCAACTCAATGGTGGCTCCCAGTGGCTTCGGGCCAGCTTCTGTCGGGCAGGAGGGCCGGTCCGGTCTGCGTCTGAGGTGCGCCTAGCGCAGCGTGGGCGGGCAGGTGGGATGCCCAAGGGCCCGCGGTCTCCGGGCCCGGAAGCCTCCTGGGCCACTTCCCCGTGAGCGGCCTGCGGGATCTGGGGCGTGGCGCCTAGCTCCCAAAAGTTTGCTGGCTCCCGCCCGCCCTAGGCTGGGGGGTCGCCAGCACCTCCGCCACCCCCAGGTGCCCGAGATCTCCGTTCCGCTGCCTAGGCGGGCGGCGGGGCCCTGCCGGGACGGGCGGGCCGCTGGGCTGACGGTAAGGCCCAAGCGCCTGCTGAGCTGCGCCTCAAGAGGCAGCCCGCGACCCCGCCGGCATGTACTGCCAAAGCAGCCTAGAAGGGCCCGATCTCGCCGCGATCGCGGAAGCTAAGCAGGTTTGGGCCTGGTTAGAACTTGGATGGGAGACCTCTAGGGAAGACCGGGTGCTCTAGGCTTTTTGCCTCCCGCTCCGCCTTCTCCTTTTGTCGCTCGCGGCGTTCGCGGCTATCTCCGCCCCCGCCCGGCACAGCTGCAAGCCACACCTCCTCAGGCCCCTCCCACCACAGCAAGCGTCTGATGGGGCGCTCCCCGCCTTCCTGATCCGCCAGGCGGCCAGAAGGCGTCCCTGGAAGGCAGAGGCACACCAGACGCTCCGGGGGTGGCCTGAAGGGAACCAGACGTGGCCGCGGACCCGGGGGCCGTCCGTGCGGCCCGCGAGCCCCTCGACCTGCACCTGGCCGCCCCCACTGCAGCCCAGCTCCGGCGTCGCCACCTGTCTGCCGGGGTGGCTCTCCACAGCTGCATACGGAAAAAGCCGCCCCTCCGCCGTTTCGCCATGGCCGAGGGCGGGAGCGGGATCGAGGGCCCAGGCCGCTTCCCCGGGCCTGCCGGCCACCTGGGGCGGGTTCCTGAGCTCGGACGGTGGCGTGGGGGCGAGGGTGGCGTTGCTGGGTCTTAGGGGCCTTGCCAACTCAATGGTGGCTCCCAGTGGCTTCGGGCCAGCTTCCGTCGGGCAGGAGGGCCGGTCCGGTCTGCGTCTGAGCTGCGCCTAGCGCAGCGTGGGCGGGCAGGTGGGATGCCCAAGGGCCCGCGGTCTCCGGGCCCGGAAGCCTCCTGGGCCACTTCCCCGTGAGCGGCCTGCGGGATGTGGGGCGTGGCGCCTAGCTCCCAAAAGTTTGCTGGCTCCCGCCCGCCCTGGGCTGGGGGGTCGCCAGCACCTCCGCCACCCCCAGGTGCCCGAGATCTCCGTTCCGCTGCCTAGGCGGGCGGCGGGGCCCTGCCGGGACGGGCGGGCCGCTGGGCTGACGGTAAGGCCCAAGCGCCTGCTGAGCTGCGCCTCAAGAGGCAGCCCGTGACCCCGCCGGCATGTACTGCCAAAGCAGCCTAGAAGGGCCCGATCTCGCCGCGATCGCGGAAGCTAAGCAGGTTCGGGCCTGGTTAGAACTTGGATGGGAGACCTCTAGGGAAGACCGGGTGCTCTAGGCTTTTTGCCTCCCGCTCCGCCTTCTCCTTTTGTCGCTCACGGCGTTCGCGGCTATCTCCGCCCCCGCCCGGCACAGCTGCAAGCCCCAGCTCCTCAGGCCCCTCCCACCACAGCAAGCGTCTGATGGGGCGCTCCCCGCCTTCCTGATCCGCCAGGCGGCCAGAAGGCGTCCCTGGAAGGCAGAGGCACACCAGACGCTCCGGGGGTGGCCTGAAGGGAACCAGACGTGGCCGCGGACCCGGGGGCCGTCCGTGCGGCCCGCGAGCCCCTCGACCTGCACCTGGCCGCCCCCACTGCAGCCCAGCTCCGGCGTCGCCACCTGTCTGCCGGGGTGGCTCTCCACAGCTCCATACGGAAAAAGCCGCCCCTCCGCCGTTTCGCCATGGCCGAGGGCGGGAGCGGGATCGAGGGCCCAGGCCGCTTCCCCGGGCCTGCCGGCCACCTGGGGCGGGTTCCTGAGCTCGGACGGTGGCGTGGGGGCGAGGGTGGCGTTGCTGGGTCTTAGGGGCCGTGCCAACTCAATGGTGGCTCCCAGTGGCTTCGGGCCAGCTTCTGTCGGGCAGGAGGGCCGGTCCGGTCTGCGTCTGAGGTGCGCCTAGCGCAGCGTGGGCGGGCAGGTGGGATGCCCAAGGGCCCGCGGTCTCCGGGCCCGGAAGCCTCCTGGGCCACTTCCCCGTGAGCGGCCTGCGGGATCTGGGGCGTGGCGCCTAGCTCCCAAAAGTTTGCTGGCTCCCGCCCGCCCTAGGCTGGGGGGTCGCCAGCACCTCCGCCACCCCCAGGTGCCCGAGATCTCCGTTCCGCTGCCTAGGCGGGCGGCGGGGCCCTGCCGGGACGGGCGGGCCGCTGGGCTGACGGTAAGGCCCAAGCGCCTGCTGAGCTGCGCCTCAAGAGGCAGCCCGCGACCCCGCCGGCATGTACTGCCAAAGCAGCCTAGAAGGGCCCGATCTCGCCGCGATCGCGGAAGCTAAGCAGGTTCGGGCCTGGTTAGAACTTGGATGGGAGACCTCTAGGGAAGACCGGGTGCTCTAGGATTTTTGCCTCCCGCTCCGCCTTCTCCTTTTGTCGCTCGCGGCGTTCGCGGCTATCTCCGCCCCCGCCCGGCACAGCTGCAAGCCCCACCTCCTCAGGCCCCTCCCACCACAGCAAGCGTCTGATGGGGCGCTCCCCGCCTTCCTGATCCGCCAGGCGGCCAGAAGGCGTCCCTGGAAGGCAGAGGCACACCAGACGCTCCGGGGGTGGCCTGAAGGGAACCAGACGTGGCCGCGGACCCGGGGGCCGTCCGTGCGGCCCGCGAGCCCCTCGACCTGCACCTGGCCGCCCCCACTGCAGCCCAGCTCCGGCGTCGCCACCTGTCTGCCGGGGTGGATCTCCACAGCTCCATACGGCAAAAGCCGCCCCTCCGCCGTTTCGCCATGGCCGGGGGCGGGAGCGGGATCGAGGGCCCAGGCCGCTTCCCCGGGCCTGCCGGCCACCTGGGGCGGGGTCCTGAGCTCGGACGGTGGCGTGGGGGCGAGGGTGGCGTTGCTGGGTCTTAGGGGCCGTGCCAACTCAATGGTGGCTCCCAGTGGCTTCGGGCCAGCTTCTGTCGGGCAGGAGGGCCGGTCCGGTCTGCGTCTGAGCTGCGCCTAGCGCAGCGTGGGCGGGCAGGTGGGATGCCCAAGGGCCCGCGGTCTCCGGGCCCGGAAGCCTCCTGGGCCACTTCCCCGTGAGCGGCCTGCGGGATGTGGGGCGTGGCACTTAGCTCCCAAAAGTTTGCTGGCTCCCGCCCGCCCTGGGTTGGGGGGTCGCCAGCACCTCCGCCACGCCCAGGTGCCCGAGATCTCCGTTCCGCTGCCTAGGCGGGCGGCGGGGCCCTGCCGGGACGGGCGGGCCGCTGGGCTGACGGTAAGGCCCAAGCGCCTGCTGAGCTGCGCCTCAAGAGGCAGCCCGCGACCCCGCCGGCATGTACTTCCAAAGCAGCCTAGAAGGGCCCGATCTCGCCGCGATCGCGGAAGCTAAGCAGGGTCGGGCCTGGTTAGAACTTGGATGGGAGACCTCTAGGGAAGACCGGGTGCTCTAGGCTTTTTGCCTCCCGCTCCGCCTTCTCCTTTTGTCGCTCGCGGCGTTCGCGGCTATCTCCGCCCCCGCCCGGCACAGCTGCAAGCCCCAGCTCCTCAGGCCCCTCCCACCACAGCAAGCGTCTGATGGGGCGCTCCCCGCCTTCCTGATCCGCCAGGCGGCCAGAAGGCGTCCCTGGAAGGCAGAGGCACACCAGACGCTCCGGGGGTGGCCTGAAGGGAACCAGACGTGGCCGCGGACCCGGGGGCCGTCCGTGCGGCCCGCGAGCCCCTCGACCTGCACCTGGCCGCCCCCACTGCAGCCCAGCTCCGGCGTCGCCACCTGTCTGCCGGGGTGGCTCTCCACAGCTCCATACGGAAAAAGCCGCCCCTCCGCCGTTTCGCCATGGCCGAGGGCGGGAGCGGGATCGAGGGCCCAGGCCGCTTCCCCGGGCCTGCCGGCCACCTGGGGCGGGTTCCTGAGCTCGGACGGTGGCGTGGGGGCGAGGGTGGCGTTGCTGGGTCTTAGGGGCCGTGCCAACTCAATGGTGGCTCCCAGTGGCTTCGGGCCAGCTTCTGTCGGGCAGGAGGGCCGGTCCGGTCTGCGTCTGAGGTGCGCCTAGCGCAGCGTGGGCGGGCAGGTGGGATGCCCAAGGGCCCGCGGTCTCCGGGCCCGGAAGCCTCCTGGGCCACTTCCCCGTGAGCGGCCTGCGGGATGTGGGGCGTGGCGCCTAGCTCCCAAAAGTTTGCTGGCTCCCGCCCGCCCTGGGCTGGGGGGTCGCCAGCACCTCCGCCACCCCCAGGTGCCCGAGATCTCCGTTCCGCTGCCTAGGCGGGCGGCGGGGCCCTGCCGGGACGGGCGGGCCGCTGGGCTGACGGTAAGGCCCAAGCGCCTGCTGAGCTGCGCCTCAAGAGGCAGCCCGCGACCCCGCCGGCATGTACTGCCAAAGCAGCCTAGAAGGGCCCGATCTCGCCGCGATCGCGGAAGCTAAGCAGGTTTGGGCCTGGTTAGAACTTGGATGGGAGACCTCTAGGGAAGACCGGGTGCTCTAGGCTTTTTGCCTCCCGCTCCGCCTTCTCCTTTTGTCGCTCGCGGCGTTCGCGGCTATCTCCGCCCCCGCCCGGCACAGCTGCAAGCCACACCTCCTCAGGCCCCTCCCACCACAGCAAGCGTCTGATGGGGCGCTCCCCGCCTTCCTGATCCGCCAGGCGGCCAGAAGGCGTCCCTGGAAGGCAGAGGCACACCAGACGCTCCGGGGGTGGCCTGAAGGGAACCAGACGTGGCCGCGGACCCGGGGGCCGTCCGTGCGGCCCGCGAGCCCCTCGACCTGCACCTGGCCGCCCCCACTGCAGCCCAGCTCCGGCGTCGCCACCTGTCTGCCGGGGTGGCTCTCCACAGCTGCATACGGAAAAAGCCGCCCCTCCGCCGTTTCGCCATGGCCGAGGGCGGGAGCGGGATCGAGGGCCCAGGCCGCTTCCCCGGGCCTGCCGGCCACCTGGGGCGGGTTCCTGAGCTCGGACGGTGGCGTGGGGGCGAGGGTGGCGTTGCTGGGTCTTAGGGGCCTTGCCAACTCAATGGTGGCTCCCAGTGGCTTCGGGCCAGCTTCCGTCGGGCAGGAGGGCCGGTCCGGTCTGCGTCTGAGCTGCGCCTAGCGCAGCGTGGGCGGGCAGGTGGGATGCCCAAGGGCCCGCGGTCTCCGGGCCCGGAAGCCTCCTGGGCCACTTCCCCGTGAGCGGCCTGCGGGATGTGGGGCGTGGCGCCTAGCTCCCAAAAGTTTGCTGGCTCCCGCCCGCCCTGGGCTGGGTGGTCGCCAGCACCTCCGCCACCCCCAGGTGCCCGAGATCTCCGTTCCGCTGCCTAGGCGGGCGGCGGGGCCCTGCCGGGACGGGCGGGCCGCTGGGCTGACGGTAAGGCCCAAGCGCCTGCTGAGCTGCGCCTCAAGAGGCAGCCCGCGACCCCGCCGGCATGTACTGCCAAAGCAGCCTAGAAGGGCCCGATCTCGCCGCGATCGCGGAAGCTAAGCAGGTTCGGGCCTGGTTAGAACTTGGATGGGAGACCTCTAGGGAAGACCGGGTGCTCTAGGCTTTTTGCCTCCCGCTCCGCCTTCTCCTTTTGTCGCTCGCGGCGTTCGCGGCTATCTCCGCCCCCGCCCGGCACAGCTGCAAGCCCCAGCTCCTCAGGCCGCTCCCACCACAGCAAGCGTCTGATGGGGCGCTCCCCGCCTTCCTGATCCGCCAGGCGGCCAGAAGGCGTCCCTGGAAGGCAGAGGCACACCAGACGCTCCGGGGGTGGCCTGAAGGGAACCAGACGTGGCCGCGGACCCGGGGGCCGTCCGTGCGGCCCGCGAGCCCCTCGACCTGCACCTGGCCGCCCCCACTGCAGCCCAGCTCCGGCGTCGCCACCTGTCTGCCGGGGTGGCTCTCCACAGCTCCATACGGAAAAAGCCGCCCCTCCGCCGTTTCGCCATGGCCGAGGGCGGGAGCGGGATCGAGGGCCCAGGCCGCTTCCCCGGGCCTGCCGGCCACCTGGGGCGGGTTCCTGAGCTCGGACGGTGGCGTGGGGGCGAGGGTGGCGTTGCTGGGTCTTAGGGGCCGTGCCAACTCAATGGTGGCTCCCAGTGGCTTCGGGCCAGCTTCTGTCGGGCAGGAGGGCCGGTCCGGTCTGCGTCTGAGGTGCGCCTAGCGCAGCGTGGGCGGGCAGGTGGGATGCCCAAGGGCCCGCGGTCTCCGGGCCCGGAAGCCTCCTGGGCCACTTCCCCGTGAGCGGCCTGCGGGATCTGGGGCGTGGCGCCTAGCTCCCAAAAGTTTGCTGGCTCCCGCCCGCCCTAGGCTGGGGGGTCGCCAGCACCTCCGCCACCCCCAGGTGCCCGAGATCTCCGTTCCGCTGCCTAGGCGGGCGGCGGGGCCCTGCCGGGACGGGCGGGCCGCTGGGCTGACGGTAAGGCCCAAGCGCCTGCTGAGCTGCGCCTCAAGAGGCAGCCCGCGACCCCGCCGGCATGTACTGCCAAAGCAGCCTAGAAGGGCCCGATCTCGCCGCGATCGCGGAAGCTAAGCAGGTTCGGGCCTGGTTAGAACTTGGATGGGAGACCTCTAGGGAAGACCGGGTGCTCTAGGATTTTTGCCTCCCGCTCCGCCTTCTCCTTTTGTCGCTCGCGGCGTTCGCGGCTATCTCCGCCCCCGCCCGGCACAGCTGCAAGCCCCACCTCCTCAGGCCCCTCCCACCACAGCAAGCGTCTGATGGGGCGCTCCCCGCCTTCCTGATCCGCCAGGCGGCCAGAAGGCGTCCCTGGAAGGCAGAGGCACACCAGACGCTCCGGGGGTGGCCTGAAGGGAACCAGACGTGGCCGCGGACCCGGGGGCCGTCCGTGCGGCCCGCGAGCCCCTCGACCTGCACCTGGCCGCCCCCACTGCAGCCCAGCTCCGGCGTCGCCACCTGTCTGCCGGGGTGGATCTCCACAGCTCCATACGGCAAAAGCCGCCCCTCCGCCGTTTCGCCATGGCCGGGGGCGGGAGCGGGATCGAGGGCCCAGGCCGCTTCCCCGGGCCTGCCGGCCACCTGGGGCGGGGTCCTGAGCTCGGACGGTGGCGTGGGGGCGAGGGTGGCGTTGCTGGGTCTTAGGGGCCGTGCCAACTCAATGGTGGCTCCCAGTGGCTTCGGGCCAGCTTCTGTCGGGCAGGAGGGCCGGTCCGGTCTGCGTCTGAGCTGCGCCTAGCGCAGCGTGGGCGGGCAGGTGGGATGCCCAAGGGCCCGCGGTCTCCGGGCCCGGAAGCCTCCTGGGCCACTTCCCCGTGAGCGGCCTGCGGGATGTGGGGCGTGGCACTTAGCTCCCAAAAGTTTGCTGGCTCCCGCCCGCCCTGGGTTGGGGGGTCGCCAGCACCTCCGCCACGCCCAGGTGCCCGAGATCTCCGTTCCGCTGCCTAGGCGGGCGGCGGGGCCCTGCCGGGACGGGCGGGCCGCTGGGCTGACGGTAAGGCCCAAGCGCCTGCTGAGCTGCGCCTCAAGAGGCAGCCCGCGACCCCGCCGGCATGTACTTCCAAAGCAGCCTAGAAGGGCCCGATCTCGCCGCGATCGCGGAAGCTAAGCAGGGTCGGGCCTGGTTAGAACTTGGATGGGAGACCTCTAGGGAAGACCGGGTGCTCTAGGCTTTTTGCCTCCCGCTCCGCCTTCTCCTTTTGTCGCTCGCGGCGTTCGCGGCTATCTCCGCCCCCGCCCGCCACAGCTGCAAGCCCCAGCTCCTCAGGCCCCTCCCACCACAGCAAGCGTCTGATGGGGCGCTCCCCGCCTTCCTGATCCGCCAGGCGGCCAGAAGGCGTCCCTGGAAGGCAGAGGCACACCAGACGCTCCGGGGGTGGCCTGAAGGGAACCAGACGTGGCCGCGGACCCGGGGGCCGTCCGTGCGGCCCGCGAGCCCCTCGACCTGCACCTGGCCGCCCCCACTGCAGCCCAGCTCCGGCGTCGCCACCTGTCTGCCGGGGTGGATCTCCACAGCTCCATACGGCAAAAGCCGCCCCTCCGCCGTTTCGCCATGGCCGGGGGCGGGAGCGGGATCGAGGGCCCAGGCCGCTTCCCCGGGCCTGCCGGCCACCTGGGGCGGGGTCCTGAGCTCGGACGGTGGCGTGGGGGCGAGGGTGGCGTTGCTGGGTCTTAGGGGCCGTGCCAACTCAATGGTGGCTCCCAGTGGCTTCGGGCCAGCTTCTGTCGGGCAGGAGGGCCGGTCCGGTCTGCGTCTGAGCTGCGCCTAGCGCAGCGTGGGCGGGCAGGTGGGATGCCCAAGGGCCCGCGGTCTCCGGGCCCGGAAGCCTCCTGGGCCACTTCCCCGTGAGCGGCCTGCGGGATGTGGGGCGTGGCACTTAGCTCCCAAAAGTTTGCTGGCTCCCGCCCGCCCTGGGTTGGGGGGTCGCCAGCACCTCCGCCACGCCCAGGTGCCCGAGATCTCCGTTCCGCTGCCTAGGCGGGCGGCGGGGCCCTGCCGGGACGGGCGGGCCGCTGGGCTGACGGTAAGGCCCAAGCGCCTGCTGAGCTGCGCCTCAAGAGGCAGCCCGCGACCCCGCCGGCATGTACTTCCAAAGCAGCCTAGAAGGGCCCGATCTCGCCGCGATCGCGGAAGCTAAGCAGGGTCGGGCCTGGTTAGAACTTGGATGGGAGACCTCTAGGGAAGACCGGGTGCTCTAGGCTTTTTGCCTCCCGCTCCGCCTTCTCCTTTTGTCGCTCGCGGCGTTCGCGGCTATCTCCGCCCCCGCCCGCCACAGCTGCAAGCCCCAGCTCCTCAGGCCCCTCCCACCACAGCAAGCGTCTGATGGGGCGCTCCCCGCCTTCCTGATCCGCCAGGCGGCCAGAAGGCGTCCCTGGAAGGCAGAGGCACACCAGACGCTCCGGGGGTGGCCTGAAGGGAACCAGACGTGGCCGCGGACCCGGGGGCCGTCCGTGCGGCCCGCGAGCCCCTCGACCTGCACCTGGCCGCCCCCACTGCAGCCCAGCTCCGGCGTCGCCACCTGTCTGCCGGGGTGGCTCTCCACAGCTCCATACGGAAAAAGCCGCCCCTCCGCCGTTTCGCCATGGCCGAGGGCG
The DNA here is from genome assembly GCF_963455315.2 of Globicephala melas. Taxonomy (NCBI): domain Eukaryota; kingdom Metazoa; phylum Chordata; class Mammalia; order Artiodactyla; family Delphinidae; genus Globicephala; species Globicephala melas. The sequence continues at coordinate 120,787 of NW_027207443.1, read as the reverse complement.
GGAGCGGGATCGAGGGCCCAGGCCGCTTCCCCGGGCCTGCCGGCCACCTGGGGCGGGTTCCTGAGCTCGGACGGTGGCGTGGGGGCGAGGGTGGCGTTGCTGGGTCTTAGGGGCCGTGCCAACTCAATGGTGGCTCCCAGTGGCTTCGGGCCAGCTTCTGTCGGGCAGGAGGGCCGGTCCGGTCTGCGTCTGAGGTGCGCCTAGCGCAGCGTGGGCGGGCAGGTGGGATGCCCAAGGGCCCGCGGTCTCCGGGCCCGGAAGCCTCCTGGGCCACTTCCCCGTGAGCGGCCTGCGGGATCTGGGGCGTGGCGCCTAGCTCCCAAAAGTTTGCTGGCTCCCGCCCGCCCTAGGCTGGGGGGTCGCCAGCACCTCCGCCACCCCCAGGTGCCCGAGATCTCCGTTCCGCTGCCTAGGCGGGCGGCGGGGCCCTGCCGGGACGGGCGGGCCGCTGGGCTGACGGTAAGGCCCAAGCGCCTGCTGAGCTGCGCCTCAAGAGGCAGCCCGCGACCCCGCCGGCATGTACTGCCAAAGCAGCCTAGAAGGGCCCGATCTCGCCGCGATCGCGGAAGCTAAGCAGGTTCGGGCCTGGTTAGAACTTGGATGGGAGACCTCTAGGGAAGACCGGGTGCTCTAGGATTTTTGCCTCCCGCTCCGCCTTCTCCTTTTGTCGCTCGCGGCGTTCGCGGCTATCTCCGCCCCCGCCCGGCACAGCTGCAAGCCCCACCTCCTCAGGCCCCTCCCACCACAGCAAGCGTCTGATGGGGCGCTCCCCGCCTTCCTGATCCGCCAGGCGGCCAGAAGGCGTCCCTGGAAGGCAGAGGCACACCAGACGCTCCGGGGGTGGCCTGAAGGGAACCAGACGTGGCCGCGGACCCGGGGGCCGTCCGTGCGGCCCGCGAGCCCCTCGACCTGCACCTGGCCGCCCCCACTGCAGCCCAGCTCCGGCGTCGCCACCTGTCTGCCGGGGTGGATCTCCACAGCTCCATACGGCAAAAGCCGCCCCTCCGCCGTTTCGCCATGGCCGGGGGCGGGAGCGGGATCGAGGGCCCAGGCCGCTTCCCCGGGCCTGCCGGCCACCTGGGGCGGGGTCCTGAGCTCGGACGGTGGCGTGGGGGCGAGGGTGGCGTTGCTGGGTCTTAGGGGCCGTGCCAACTCAATGGTGGCTCCCAGTGGCTTCGGGCCAGCTTCTGTCGGGCAGGAGGGCCGGTCCGGTCTGCGTCTGAGCTGCGCCTAGCGCAGCGTGGGCGGGCAGGTGGGATGCCCAAGGGCCCGCGGTCTCCGGGCCCGGAAGCCTCCTGGGCCACTTCCCCGTGAGCGGCCTGCGGGATGTGGGGCGTGGCACTTAGCTCCCAAAAGTTTGCTGGCTCCCGCCCGCCCTGGGTTGGGGGGTCGCCAGCACCTCCGCCACGCCCAGGTGCCCGAGATCTCCGTTCCGCTGCCTAGGCGGGCGGCGGGGCCCTGCCGGGACGGGCGGGCCGCTGGGCTGACGGTAAGGCCCAAGCGCCTGCTGAGCTGCGCCTCAAGAGGCAGCCCGCGACCCCGCCGGCATGTACTTCCAAAGCAGCCTAGAAGGGCCCGATCTCGCCGCGATCGCGGAAGCTAAGCAGGGTCGGGCCTGGTTAGAACTTGGATGGGAGACCTCTAGGGAAGACCGGGTGCTCTAGGCTTTTTGCCTCCCGCTCCGCCTTCTCCTTTTGTCGCTCGCGGCGTTCGCGGCTATCTCCGCCCCCGCCCGCCACAGCTGCAAGCCCCAGCTCCTCAGGCCCCTCCCACCACAGCAAGCGTCTGATGGGGCGCTCCCCGCCTTCCTGATCCGCCAGGCGGCCAGAAGGCGTCCCTGGAAGGCAGAGGCACACCAGACGCTCCGGGGGTGGCCTGAAGGGAACCAGACGTGGCCGCGGACCCGGGGGCCGTCCGTGCGGCCCGCGAGCCCCTCGACCTGCACCTGGCCGCCCCCACTGCAGCCCAGCTCCGGCGTCGCCACCTGTCTGCCGGGGTGGATCTCCACAGCTCCATACGGCAAAAGCCGCCCCTCCGCCGTTTCGCCATGGCCGGGGGCGGGAGCGGGATCGAGGGCCCAGGCCGCTTCCCCGGGCCTGCCGGCCACCTGGGGCGGGGTCCTGAGCTCGGACGGTGGCGTGGGGGCGAGGGTGGCGTTGCTGGGTCTTAGGGGCCGTGCCAACTCAATGGTGGCTCCCAGTGGCTTCGGGCCAGCTTCTGTCGGGCAGGAGGGCCGGTCCGGTCTGCGTCTGAGCTGCGCCTAGCGCAGCGTGGGCGGGCAGGTGGGATGCCCAAGGGCCCGCGGTCTCCGGGCCCGGAAGCCTCCTGGGCCACTTCCCCGTGAGCGGCCTGCGGGATGTGGGGCGTGGCACTTAGCTCCCAAAAGTTTGCTGGCTCCCGCCCGCCCTGGGTTGGGGGGTCGCCAGCACCTCCGCCACGCCCAGGTGCCCGAGATCTCCGTTCCGCTGCCTAGGCGGGCGGCGGGGCCCTGCCGGGACGGGCGGGCCGCTGGGCTGACGGTAAGGCCCAAGCGCCTGCTGAGCTGCGCCTCAAGAGGCAGCCCGCGACCCCGCCGGCATGTACTTCCAAAGCAGCCTAGAAGGGCCCGATCTCGCCGCGATCGCGGAAGCTAAGCAGGGTCGGGCCTGGTTAGAACTTGGATGGGAGACCTCTAGGGAAGACCGGGTGCTCTAGGCTTTTTGCCTCCCGCTCCGCCTTCTCCTTTTGTCGCTCGCGGCGTTCGCGGCTATCTCCGCCCCCGCCCGCCACAGCTGCAAGCCCCAGCTCCTCAGGCCCCTCCCACCACAGCAAGCGTCTGATGGGGCGCTCCCCGCCTTCCTGATCCGCCAGGCGGCCAGAAGGCGTCCCTGGAAGGCAGAGGCACACCAGACGCTCCGGGGGTGGCCTGAAGGGAACCAGACGTGGCCGCGGACCCGGGGGCCGTCCGTGCGGCCCGCGAGCCCCTCGACCTGCACCTGGCCGCCCCCACTGCAGCCCAGCTCCGGCGTCGCCACCTGTCTGCCGGGGTGGCTCTCCACAGCTCCATACGGAAAAAGCCGCCCCTCCGCCGTTTCGCCATGGCCGAGGGCGGGAGCGGGATCGAGGGCCCAGGCCGCTTCCCCGGGCCTGCCGGCCACCTGGGGCGGGTTCCTGAGCTCGGACGGTGGCGTGGGGGCGAGGGTGGCGTTGCTGGGTCTTAGGGGCCGTGCCAACTCAATGGTGGCTCCCAGTGGCTTCGGGCCAGCTTCTGTCGGGCAGGAGGGCCGGTCCGGTCTGCGTCTGAGGTGCGCCTAGCGCAGCGTGGGCGGGCAGGTGGGATGCCCAAGGGCCCGCGGTCTCCGGGCCCGGAAGCCTCCTGGGCCACTTCCCCGTGAGCGGCCTGCGGGATGTGGGGCGTGGCGCCTAGCTCCCAAAAGTTTGCTGGCTCCCGCCCGCCCTGGGCTGGGGGGTCGCCAGCACCTCCGCCACCCCCAGGTGCCCGAGATCTCCGTTCCGCTGCCTAGGCGGGCGGCGGGGCCCTGCCGGGACGGGCGGGCCGCTGGGCTGACGGTAAGGCCCAAGCGCCTGCTGAGCTGCGCCTCAAGAGGCAGCCCGCGACCCCGCCGGCATGTACTGCCAAAGCAGCCTAGAAGGGCCCGATCTCGCCGCGATCGCGGAAGCTAAGCAGGTTCGGGCCTGGTTAGAACTTGGATGGGAGACCTCTAGGGAAGACCGGGTGCTCTAGGATTTTTGCCTCCCGCTCCGCCTTCTCCTTTTGTCGCTCGCGGCGTTCGCGGCTATCTCCGCCCCCGCCCGGCACAGCTGCAAGCCCCACCTCCTCAGGCCCCTCCCACCACAGCAAGCGTCTGATGGGGCGCTCCCCGCCTTCCTGATCCGCCAGGCGGCCAGAAGGCGTCCCTGGAAGGCAGAGGCACACCAGACGCTCCGGGGGTGGCCTGAAGGGAACCAGACGTGGCCGCGGACCCGGGGGCCGTCCGTGCGGCCCGCGAGCCCCTCGACCTGCACCTGGCCGCCCCCACTGCAACCCAGCCCTTGCGTCGCCACCTGTCTGCCGGGGTGGCTCTCCACAGCTCCATACGGAAAAAGCCGCCCCTCCGCCGTTTCGCCATGGCCGGGGGCGGGAGCGGGATCGAGGGCCCAGGCCGCTTCCCCGGGCCTGCCGGCCACCTGGGGCGGGGTCCTGAGCTCGGACGGTGGCGTGGGGGCGAGGGTGGCGTTGCTGGGTCTTAGGGGCCGTGCCAACTCAATGGTGGCTCCCAGTGGCTTCGGGCCAGCTTCTGTCGGGCAGGAGGGCCGGTCCGGTCTGCGTCTGAGCTGCGCCTAGCGCAGCATGGGCGGGCAGGTGGGATGCCCAAGGGCCCGCGGTCTCCGGGCCCGGAAGCCTCCTGGGCCACTTCCCCGTGAGCGGCCTGCGGGATGTGGGGCGTGGCACCTAGCTCCCAAAAGTTTGCTGGCTCCCGCCCGCCCTGGGCTGTGGGGTCGCCAGCACCTCCGCCACCCCCAGGTGCCCGAGATCTCCGTTCCCCTGCCTAGGCGGGCGGCAGGGCCCTGCCGGGACGGGCGGGCCGCTGGGCTGACGGTAAGGCCCAAGCGCCTGCTGAGCTGCGCCTCAAGAGGCAGCCCGCGACCCCGCCGGCATGTACTGCCAAAGCAGCCTAGAAGGGCCCGATCTCGCCGCGATCGCGGAAGCTAAGCAGGTTCGGGCCTGGTTAGAACTTGGATGGGAGACCTCTAGGGAAGACCGGGTGCTCTAGGATTTTTGCCTCCCGCTCCGCCTTCTCCTTTTGTCGCTCGCGGCGTTCGCGGCTATCTCCGCCCCCGCCCGGCACAGCTGCAAGCCCCACCTCCTCAGGCCCCTCCCACCACAGCAAGCGTCTGATGGGGCGCTCCCCGCCTTCCTGATCCGCCAGGCGGCCAGAAGGCGTCCCTGGAAGGCAGAGGCACACCAGACGCTCCGGGGGTGGCCTGAAGGGAACCAGACGTGGCCGCGGACCCGGGGGCCGTCCGTGCGGCCCGCGAGCCCCTCGACCTGCACCTGGCCGCCCCCACTGCAGCCCAGCCCCTGCGTCGCCACCTGTCTGCCGGGGTGGCTGTCCACAGCTCCATACGGAAAAAGCCGCCCCTCCGCCGTTTCGCCATGGCCGGGAGCGGGAGCGGGATCGAGGGCCCAGGCCGCTTCCCCGGGCCTGCCGGCCACCTGGGGCGGGGTCCTGAGCTCGGACGGTGGCGTGGGGGCGAGGGTGGCGTTGCTGGGTCTTAGGGGCCGTGCCAACTCAATGGTGGCTCCCAGTGGCTTCGGGCCAGCTTCTGTCGGGCAGGAGGGCCGGTCCGGTCTGCGTCTGAGCTGCGCCTAGCGCAGCGTGGGCGGGCAGGTGGGATGCCCAAGGGCCCGCGGTCTCCGGGCCCGGAAGCCTCCTGGGCCACTTCCCCGTGAGCGGCCTGCGGGATGTGGGGCGTGGCGCCTAGCTCCCAAAAGTTTGCTGGCTCCCGCCCGCCCTGGGCTGGGGGGTCGCCAGCACCTCCGCCACCCCCAGGTGCCCGAGATCTCCGTTCCGCTGCCTAGGCGGGCGGCGGGGCCCTGCCGGGACGGGCGGGCCGCTGGGCTGACGGTAAGGCCCAAGCGCCTGCTGAGCTGCGCCTCAAGAGGCAGCCCGCGACCCCGCCGGCATGTACTGCCAAAGCAGCCTAGAAGGGCCCGATCTCGCCGCGATCGTGGAAGCTAAGCAGGTTCGGGCCTGGTTAGAACTTGGATGGGAGACCTCTAGGGAAGACCGGGTGCTCTAGGCTTTTTGCCTCCCGCTCCGCCTTCTCCTTTTGTCGCTCGCGGCGTTCGCGGCTATCTCCGCCCCCGCCCGGCACAGCTGCAAGCCACACCTCCTCAGGCCCCTCCCACCACAGCAAGCGTCTGATGGGGCGCTCCCCGCCTTCCTGATCCGCCAGGCGGCCAGAAGGCGTCCCTGGAAGGCAGAGGCACACCAGACGCTCCGGGGGTGGCCTGAAGGGAACCAGACGTGGCCGCGGACCCGGGGGCCGTCCGTGCGGCCCGCGAGCCCCTCGACCTGCACCTGGCCGCCCCCACTGCAGCCCAGCTCCGGCGTCGCCACCTGTCTGCCGGGGTGGCTCTCCACAGCTGCATACGGAAAACGCCGCCCCTCCGCCGTTTCGCCATGGCCGAGGGCGGGAGCGGGATCGAGGGCCCAGGCCGCTTCCCCGGGCCTGCCGGCCACCTGGGGCGGGTTCCTGAGCTCGGACGGTGGCGTGGGGGCGAGGGTGGCGTTGCTGGGTCTTAGGGGCCTTGCCAACTCAATGGTGGCTCCCAGTGGCTTCGGGCCAGCTTCCGTCGGGCAGGAGGGCCGGTCCGGTCTGCGTCTGAGCTGCGCCTAGCGCAGCGTGGGCGGGCAGGTGGGATGCCCAAGGGCCCGCGGTCTCCGGGCCCGGAAGCCTCCTGGGCCACTTCCCCGTGAGCGGCCTGCGGGATGTGGGGCGTGGCGCCTAGCTCCCAAAAGTTTGCTGGCTCCCGCCCGCCCTGGGCTGGGTGGTCGCCAGCACCTCCGCCACCCCCAGGTGCCCGAGATCTCCGTTCCGCTGCCTAGGCGGGCGGCGGGGCCCTGCCGGGACGGGCGGGCCGCTGGGCTGACGGTAAGGCCCAAGCGCCTGCTGAGCTGCGCCTCAAGAGGCAGCCCGTGACCCCGCCGGCATGTACTGCCAAAGCAGCCTAGAAGGGCCCGATCTCGCCGCGATCGCGGAAGCTAAGCAGGTTCGGGCCTGGTTAGAACTTGGATGGGAGACCTCTAGGGAAGACCGGGTGCTCTAGGCTTTTTGCCTCCCGCTCCGCCTTCTCCTTTTGTCGCTCGCGGCGTTCGCGGCTATCTCCGCCCCCGCCCGGCACAGCTGCAAGCCCCAGCTCCTCAGGCCCCTCCCACCACAGCAAGCGTCTGATGGGGCGCTCCCCGCCTTCCTGATCCGCCAGGCGGCCAGAAGGCGTCCCTGGAAGGCAGAGGCACACCAGACGCTCCGGGGGTGGCCTGAAGGGAACCAGACGTGGCCGCGGACCCGGGGGCCGTCCGTGCGGCCCGCGAGCCCCTCGACCTGCACCTGGCCGCCCCCACTGCAGCCCAGCTCCGGCGTCGCCACCTGTCTGCCGGGGTGGCTCTCCACAGCTCCATACGGAAAAAGCCGCCCCTCCGCCGTTTCGCCATGGCCGAGGGCGGGAGCGGGATCGAGGGCCCAGGCCGCTTCCCCGGGCCTGCCGGCCACCTGGGGCGGGTTCCTGAGCTCGGACGGTGGCGTGGGGGCGAGGGTGGCGTTGCTGGGTCTTAGGGGCCGTGCCAACTCAATGGTGGCTCCCAGTGGCTTCGGGCCAGCTTCTGTCGGGCAGGAGGGCCGGTCCGGTCTGCGTCTGAGGTGCGCCTAGCGCAGCGTGGGCGGGCAGGTGGGATGCCCAAGGGCCCGCGGTCTCCGGGCCCGGAAGCCTCCTGGGCCACTTCCCCGTGAGCGGCCTGCGGGATCTGGGGCGTGGCGCCTAGCTCCCAAAAGTTTGCTGGCTCCCGCCCGCCCTAGGCTGGGGGGTCGCCAGCACCTCCGCCACCCCCAGGTGCCCGAGATCTCCGTTCCGCTGCCTAGGCGGGCGGCGGGGCCCTGCCGGGACGGGCGGGCCGCTGGGCTGACGGTAAGGCCCAAGCGCCTGCTGAGCTGCGCCTCAAGAGGCAGCCCGCGACCCCGCCGGCATGTACTGCCAAAGCAGCCTAGAAGGGCCCGATCTCGCCGCGATCGCGGAAGCTAAGCAGGTTCGGGCCTGGTTAGAACTTGGATGGGAGACCTCTAGGGAAGACCGGGTGCTCTAGGATTTTTGCCTCCCGCTCCGCCTTCTCCTTTTGTCGCTCGCGGCGTTCGCGGCTATCTCCGCCCCCGCCCGGCACAGCTGCAAGCCCCACCTCCTCAGGCCCCTCCCACCACAGCAAGCGTCTGATGGGGCGCTCCCCGCCTTCCTGATCCGCCAGGCGGCCAGAAGGCGTCCCTGGAAGGCAGAGGCACACCAGACGCTCCGGGGGTGGCCTGAAGGGAACCAGACGTGGCCGCGGACCCGGGGGCCGTCCGTGCGGCCCGCGAGCCCCTCGACCTGCACCTGGCCGCCCCCACTGCAGCCCAGCCCCGGCGTCGCCACCTGTCTGCCGGGGTGGCTCTCCACAGCTCCATACGGAAAAAGCCGCCCCTCCGCCGTTTCGCCATGGCCGGGGGCGGGAGCGGGATCGAGGGCCCAGGCCGCTTCCCCGGGCCTGCCGGCCACCTGGGGCGGGTTCCTGAGCTCGGACGGTGGCGTGGGGGCTAGGGTGGCGTTGCTGGGTCTTAGGGGCCTTGCCAACTCAATGGTGGCTCCCAGTGGCTTCGGGCCAGCTTCTGTCGGGCAGGAGGGCCGGTCCGGTCTGCGTCTGAGGTGCGCCTAGCGCAGCGTGGGCGGGCAGGTGGGATGCCCAAGGGCCCGCGGTCTCCGGGCCCGGAAGCCTCCTGGGCCACTTCCCCGTGAGCGGCCTGCGGGATGTGGGGCGTGGCGCCTAGCTCCCAAAAGTTTGCTGGCTCCCGCCCGCCCTGGGCTGGGGGGTCGCCAGCACCTCCGCCACCCCCAGGTGCCCGAGATCTCCGTTCCGCTGCCTAGGCGGGCGGCGGGGCCCTGCCGGGACGGGCGGGCCGCTGGGCTGACGGTAAGGCCCAAGCGCCTGCTGAGCTGCGCCTCAAGAGGCAGCCCGCGACCCCGCCGGCATGTACTGCCAAAGCAGCCTAGAAGGGCCCGATCTCGCCGCGATCGCGGAAGCTAAGCAGGTTCGGGCCTGGTTAGAACTTGGATGGGAGACCTCTAGGGAAGACCGGGTGCTCTAGGATTTTTGCCTCCCGCTCCGCCTTCTCCTTTTGTCGCTCGCGGCGTTCGCGGCTATCTCCGCCCCCGCCCGGCACAGCTGCAAGCCCCACCTCCTCAGGCCCCTCCCACCACAGCAAGCGTCTGATGGGGCGCTCCCCGCCTTCCTGATCCGCCAGGCGGCCAGAAGGCGTCCCTGGAAGGCAGAGGCACACCAGACGCTCCGGGGGTGGCCTGAAGGGAACCAGACGTGGCCGCGGACCCGGGGGCCGTCCGTGCGGCCCGCGAGCCCCTCGACCTGCACCTGGCCGCCCCCACTGCAGCCCAGCTCCGGCGTCGCCACCTGTCTGCCGGGGTGGATCTCCACAGCTCCATACGGCAAAAGCCGCCCCTCCGCCGTTTCGCCATGGCCGGGGGCGGGAGCGGGATCGAGGGCCCAGGCCGCTTCCCCGGGCCTGCCGGCCACCTGGGGCGGGGTCCTGAGCTCGGACGGTGGCGTGGGGGCGAGGGTGGCGTTGCTGGGTCTTAGGGGCCGTGCCAACTCACTGGTGGCTCCCAGTGGCTTCGGGCCAGCTTCTGTCGGGCAGGAGGGCCGGTCCGGTCTGCGTCTGAGCTGCGCCTAGCGCAGCGTGGGCGGGCAGGTGGGATGCCCAAGGGCCCGCGGTCTCCGGGCCCGGAAGCCTCCTGGGCCACTTCCCCGTGAGCGGCCTGCGGGATCTGGGGCGTGGCGCCTAGCTCCCAAAAGTTTGCTGGCTCCCGCCCGCCCTGGGCTGGGGGGTCGCCAGCACCTCCGCCACACCCAGGTGCCCGAGACCTCCGTTCCCCTGCCTAGGCGGGCGGCGGGGCCCTGCCGGGACGGGCGGGCCGCTGGGCTGACGGTAAGGCCCAAGCGCCTGCTGAGCTGCGCCTCAAGAGGCAGCCCGCGACCCCGCCGGCATGTACTGCCAAAGCAGCCTAGAAGGGCCCGATCTCGCCGCGATCGCGGAAGCTAAGCAGGTTCGGGCCTGGTTAGAACTTGGATGGGAGACCTCTAGGGAAGACCGGGTGCTCTAGGATTTTTGCCTCCCGCTCCGCCTTCTCCTTTTGTCGCTCGCGGCGTTCGCGGCTATCTCCGCCCCTGCCCGCCACAGCTGCAAGCCCCACCTCCTCAGGCCCCTCCCACCACAGCAAGCGTCTGATGGGGCGCTCCCCGCCTTCCTGATCCGCCAGGCGGCCAGAAGGCGTCCCTGGAAGGCAGAGGCACACCAGACGCTCCGGGGGTGGCCTGAAGGGAACCATACGTGGCCGCGGACCCGGGGGCCGTCCGTGCGGCCCGCGAGCCCCTCGACCTGCACCTGGCCGCCCCCACTGCAGCCCAGCTCCGGCGTCGCCACCTGTCTGCCGGGGTGGATCTCCACAGCTCCATACGGCAAAAGCCGCCCCTCCGCCGTTTCGCCATGGCCGGGGGCGGGAGCGGGATCGAGGGCCCAGGCCGCTTCCCCGGGCCTGCCGGCCACCTGGGGCGGGGTCCTGAGCTCGGACGGTGGCGTGGGGGCGAGGGTGGCGTTGCTGGGTCTTAGGGGCCGTGCCAACTCAATGGTGGCTCCCAGTGGCTTCGGGCCAGCTTCTGTCGGGCAGGAGGGCCGGTCCGGTCTGCGTCTGAGCTGCGCCTAGCGCAGCGTGGGCGGGCAGGTGGGATGCCCAAGGGCCCGCGGTCTCCGGGCCCGGAAGCCTCATGGGCCACTTCCCCGTGAGCGGCCTGCGGGATGTGGGGCGTGGCACTTAGCTCCCAAAAGTTTGCTGGCTCCCGCCCGCCCTGGGCTGGGGGGTCGCCAGCACCTCCGCCACGCCCAGGTGCCCGAGATCTCCGTTCCGCTGCCTAGGCGGGCGGCGGGGCCCTGCCGGGACGGGCGGGCCGCTGGGCTGACGGTAAGGCCCAAGCGCCTGCTGAGCTGCGCCTCAAGAGGCAGCCCGCGACCCCGCCAGCATGTACTTCCAAAGCAGCCTAGAAGGGCCCGATCTCGCCGCGATCGCGGAAGCTAAGCAGGTTCGGGCCTGGTTAGAACTTGGATGGGAGACCTCTAGGGAAGACCGGGTGCTCTAGGCTTTTTGCCTCCCGCTCCACCTTCTCCTTTTATCGCTCGCGGCGTTCGCGGCTATCTCCGCCCCCGCCCGGCACAGCTGCAAGCCCCACCTCCTCAGGCCCCTCCCACCACAGCAAGCGTCTGATGGGGCGCTCCCCGCCTTCCTGATCCGCCAGGCGGCCAGAAGGCGTCCCTGGAAGGCAGAGGCACACCAGACGCTCCGGGGGTGGCCTGAAGGGAACCAGACGTGGCCGCGGACCCGGGGGCCGTCCGTGCGGCCCGCGAGCCCCTCGACCTGCACCTGGCCGCCCCCACTGCAGCCCAGCTCCGGCGTCGCCACCTGTCTGCCGGGGTGGATCTCCACAGCTCCATACGGCAAAAGCCGCCCCTCCGCCGTTTCGCCATGGCCGGGGGCGGGAGCGGGATCGAGGGCCCAGGCCGCTTCCCCGGGCCTGCCGGCCACCTGGGGCGGGGTCCTGAGCTCGGACGGTGGCGTGGGGGCGAGGGTGGCGTTGCTGGGTCTTAGGGGCCGTGCCAACTCACTGGTGGCTCCCAGTGGCTTCGGGCCAGCTTCTGTCGGGCAGGAGGGCCGGTCCGGTCTGCGTCTGAGCTGCGCCTAGCGCAGCGTGGGCGGGCAGGTGGGATGCCCAAGGGCCCGCGGTCTCCGGGCCCGGAAGCCTCCTGGGCCACTTCCCCGTGAGCGGCCTGCGGGATCTGGGGCGTGGCGCCTAGCTCCCAAAAGTTTGCTGGCTCCCGCCCGCCCTGGGCTGGGGGGTCGCCAGCACCTCCGCCACACCCAGGTGCCGGAGATCTCCGTTACGCTGCCTAGGCGGGCGGCGGGGCCCTGCCGGGACGGGCGGGCCGCTGGGCTGACGGTAAGGCCCAAGCGCCTGCTGAGCTGCGCCTCAAGAGGCAGCCCGCGACCCCGCCGGCATGTACTGCCAAAGCAGCCTAGAAGGGCCCGATCTCGCCGCGATCGCGGAAGCTAAGCAGGTTCGGGCCTGGTTAGAACTTGGATGGGAGACCTCTAGGGAAGACCGGGTGCTCTAGGATTTTTGCCTCCCGCTCCGCCTTCTCCTTTTGTCGCTCGCGGCGTTCGCGGCTATCTCCGCCCCCGCCCGCCACAGCTGCAAGCCCCACCTCCTCAGGCCCCTCCCACCACAGCAAGCGTCTGATGGGGCGCTCCCCGCCTTCCTGATCCGCCAGGCGGCCAGAAGGCGTCCCTGGAAGGCAGAGGCACACCAGACGCTCCGGGGGTGGCCTGAAGGGAACCAGACGTGGCCGCGGACCCGGGGGCCGTCCGTGCGGCCCGCGAGCCCCTCGACCTGCACCTGGCCGCCCCCACTGCAGCCCAGCCCCGGCGTCGCCACCTGTCTGCCGGGGTGGCTCTCCACAGCTCCATACGGCAAAAGCCGCCCCTCCGCCGTTTCGCCATGGCCGGGGGCGGGAGCGGGATCGAGGGCCCAGGCCGCTTCCCCGGGCCTGCCGGCCACCTGGGGCGGGGTCCTGAGCTCGGACGGTGGCGTGGGGGCGAGGGTGGCGTTGCTGGGTCTTAGGGGCCGTGCCAACTCAATGGTGGCTCCCAGTGGCTTCGGGCCAGCTTCTGTCGGGCAGGAGGGCCGGTCCGGTCTGCGTCTGAGCTGCGCCTAGCGCAGCGTGGGCGGGCAGGTGGGATGCCCAAGGGCCCGCGGTCTCCGGGCCCGGAAGCCTCCTGGGCCACTTCCCCGTGAGCGGCCTGCGGGATGTGGGGCGTGGCGCCTAGCTCCCAAAAGTTTGCTGGCTCCCGCCCGCCCTGGGCTGGGGGGTCGCCAGCACCTCCGCCACCCCCAGGTGCCCGAGATCTCCGTTCCGCTGCCTAGGCGGGCGGCGGGGCCCTGCCGGGACGGGCGGGCCGCTGGGCTGACGGTAAGGCCCAAGCGCCTGCTGAGCTGCGCCTCAAGAGGCAGCCCGCGACCCCGCCGGCATGTACTGCCAAAGCAGCCTAGAAGGGCCCGATCTCGCCGCGATCGCGGAAGCTAAGCAGGTTCGGGCCTGGTTAGAACTTGGATGGGAGACCTCTAGGGAAGACCGGGTGCTCTAGGCTTTTTGCCTCCCGCTCCGCCTTCTCCTTTTGTCGCTCGCGGCGTTCGCGGCTATCTCCGCCCCCGCCCGGCACAGCTGCAAGCCACACCTCCTCAGGCCCCTCCCACCACAGCAAGCGTCTGATGGGGCGCTCCCCGCCTTCCTGATCCGCCAGGCGGCCAGAAGGCGTCCCTGGAAGGCAGAGGCACACCAGACGCTCCGGGGGTGGCCTGAAGGGAACCAGACGTGGCCGCGGACCCGGGGGCCGTCCGTGCGGCCCGCGAGCCCCTCGACCTGCACCTGGCCGCCCCCACTGCAGCCCAGCTCCGGCGTCGCCACCTGTCTGCCGGGGTGGCTCTCCACAGCTGCATACGGAAAACGCCGCCCCTCCGCCGTTTCGCCATGGCCGAGGGCGGGAGCGGGATCGAGGGCCCAGGCCGCTTCCCCGGGCCTGCCGGCCACCTGGGGCGGGTTCCTGAGCTCGGACGGTGGCGTGGGGGCGAGGGTGGCGTTGCTGGGTCTTAGGGGCCTTGCCAACTCAATGGTGGCTCCCAGTGGCTTCGGGCCAGCTTCCGTCGGGCAGGAGGGCCGGTCCGGTCTGCGTCTGAGCTGCGCCTAGCGCAGCGTGGGCGGGCAGGTGGGATGCCCAAGGGCCCGCGGTCTCCGGGCCCGGAAGCCTCCTGGGCCACTTCCCCGTGAGCGGCCTGCGGGATGTGGGGCGTGGCGCCTAGCTCCCAAAAGTTTGCTGGCTCCCGCCCGCCCTGGGCTGGGTGGTCGCCAGCACCTCCGCCACCCCCAGGTGCCCGAGATCTCCGTTCCGCTGCCTAGGCGGGCGGCGGGGCCCTGCCGGGACGGGCGGGCCGCTGGGCTGACGGTAAGGCCCAAGCGCCTGCTGAGCTGCGCCTCAAGAGGCAGCCCGTGACCCCGCCGGCATGTACTGCCAAAGCAGCCTAGAAGGGCCCGATCTCGCCGCGATCGCGGAAGCTAAGCAGGTTCGGGCCTGGTTAGAACTTGGATGGGAGACCTCTAGGGAAGACCGGGTGCTCTAGGCTTTTTGCCTCCCGCTCCGCCTTCTCCTTTTGTCGCTCGCGGCGTTCGCGGCTATCTCCGCCCCCGCCCGGCACAGCTGCAAGCCCCAGCTCCTCAGGCCCCTCCCACCACAGCAAGCGTCTGATGGGGCGCTCCCCGCCTTCCTGATCCGCCAGGCGGCCAGAAGGCGTCCCTGGAAGGCAGAGGCACACCAGACGCTCCGGGGGTGGCCTGAAGGGAACCAGACGTGGCCGCGGACCCGGGGGCCGTCCGTGCGGCCCGCGAGCCCCTCGACCTGCACCTGGCCGCCCCCACTGCAGCCCAGCTCCGGCGTCGCCACCTGTCTGCCGGGGTGGCTCTCCACAGCTCCATACGGAAAAAGCCGCCCCTCCGCCGTTTCGCCATGGCCGAGGGCGGGAGCGGGATCGAGGGCCCAGGCCGCTTCCCCGGGCCTGCCGGCCACCTGGGGCGGGTTCCTGAGCTCGGACGGTGGCGTGGGGGCGAGGGTGGCGTTGCTGGGTCTTAGGGGCCGTGCCAACTCAATGGTGGCTCCCAGTGGCTTCGGGCCAGCTTCTGTCGGGCAGGAGGGCCGGTCCGGTCTGCGTCTGAGGTGCGCCTAGCGCAGCGTGGGCGGGCAGGTGGGATGCCCAAGGGCCCGCGGTCTCCGGGCCCGGAAGCCTCCTGGGCCACTTCCCCGTGAGCGGCCTGCGGGATCTGGGGCGTGGCGCCTAGCTCCCAAAAGTTTGCTGGCTCCCGCCCGCCCTAGGCTGGGGGGTCGCCAGCACCTCCGCCACCCCCAGGTGCCCGAGATCTCCGTTCCGCTGCCTAGGCGGGCGGCGGGGCCCTGCCGGGACGGGCGGGCCGCTGGGCTGACGGTAAGGCCCAAGCGCCTGCTGAGCTGCGCCTCAAGAGGCAGCCCGCGACCCCGCCGGCATGTACTGCCAAAGCAGCCTAGAAGGGCCCGATCTCGCCGCGATCGCGGAAGCTAAGCAGGTTCGGGCCTGGTTAGAACTTGGATGGGAGACCTCTAGGGAAGACCGGGTGCTCTAGGATTTTTGCCTCCCGCTCCGCCTTCTCCTTTTGTCGCTCGCGGCGTTCGCGGCTATCTCCGCCCCCGCCCGGCACAGCTGCAAGCCCCACCTCCTCAGGCCCCTCCCACCACAGCAAGCGTCTGATGGGGCGCTCCCCGCCTTCCTGATCCGCCAGGCGGCCAGAAGGCGTCCCTGGAAGGCAGAGGCACACCAGACGCTCCGGGGGTGGCCTGAAGGGAACCAGACGTGGCCGCGGACCCGGGGGCCGTCCGTGCGGCCCGCGAGCCCCTCGACCTGCACCTGGCCGCCCCCACTGCAGCCCAGCCCCGGCGTCGCCACCTGTCTGCCGGGGTGGCTCTCCACAGCTCCATACGGAAAAAGCCGCCCCTCCGCCGTTTCGCCATGGCCGGGGGCGGGAGCGGGATCGAGGGCCCAGGCCGCTTCCCCGGGCCTGCCGGCCACCTGGGGCGGGTTCCTGAGCTCGGACGGTGGCGTGGGGGCGAGGGTGGCGTTGCTGGGTCTTAGGGGCCTTGCCAACTCAATGGTGGCTCCCAGTGGCTTCGGGCCAGCTTCTGTCGGGCAGGAGGGCCGGTCCGGTCTGCGTCTGAGGTGCGCCTAGCGCAGCGTGGGCGGGCAGGTGGGATGCCCAAGGGCCCGCGGTCTCCGGGCCCGGAAGCCTCCTGGGCCACTTCCCCGTGAGCGGCCTGCGGGATGTGGGGCGTGGCGCCTAGCTCCCAAAAGTTTGCTGGCTCCCGCCCGCCCTGGGCTGGGGGGTCGCCAGCACCTCCGCCACCCCCAGGTGCCCGAGATCTCCGTTCCGCTGCCTAGGCGGGCGGCGGGGCCCTGCCGGGACGGGCGGGCCGCTGGGCTGACGGTAAGGCCCAAGCGCCTGCTGAGCTGCGCCTCAAGAGGCAGCCCGCGACCCCGCCGGCATGTACTGCCAAAGCAGCCTAGAAGGGCCCGATCTCGCCGCGATCGCGGAAGCTAAGCAGGTTCGGGCCTGGTTAGAACTTGGATGGGAGACCTCTAGGGAAGACCGGGTGCTCTAGGATTTTTGCCTCCCGCTCCGCCTTCTCCTTTTGTCGCTCGCGGCGTTCGCGGCTATCTCCGCCCCCGCCCGGCACAGCTGCAAGCCCCACCTCCTCAGGCCCCTCCCACCACAGCAAGCGTCTGATGGGGCGCTCCCCGCCTTCCTGATCCGCCAGGCGGCCAGAAGGCGTCCCTGGAAGGCAGAGGCACACCAGACGCTCCGGGGGTGGCCTGAAGGGAACCAGACGTGGCCGCGGACCCGGGGGCCGTCCGTGCGGCCCGCGAGCCCCTCGACCTGCACCTGGCCGCCCCCACTGCAGCCCAGCTCCGGCGTCGCCACCTGTCTGCCGGGGTGGATCTCCACAGCTCCATACGGCAAAAGCCGCCCCTCCGCCGTTTCGCCATGGCCGGGGGCGGGAGCGGGATCGAGGGCCCAGGCCGCTTCCCCGGGCCTGCCGGCCACCTGGGGCGGGGTCCTGAGCTCGGACGGTGGCGTGGGGGCGAGGGTGGCGTTGCTGGGTCTTAGGGGCCGTGCCAACTCACTGGTGGCTCCCAGTGGCTTCGGGCCAGCTTCTGTCGGGCAGGAGGGCCGGTCCGGTCTGCGTCTGAGCTGCGCCTAGCGCAGCGTGGGCGGGCAGGTGGGATGCCCAAGGGCCCGCGGTCTCCGGGCCCGGAAGCCTCCTGGGCCACTTCCCCGTGAGCGGCCTGCGGGATCTGGGGCGTGGCGCCTAGCTCCCAAAAGTTTGCTGGCTCCCGCCCGCCCTGGGCTGGGGGGTCGCCAGCACCTCCGCCACACCCAGGTGCCCGAGACCTCCGTTCCCCTGCCTAGGCGGGCGGCGGGGCCCTGCCGGGACGGGCGGGCCGCTGGGCTGACGGTAAGGCCCAAGCGCCTGCTGAGCTGCGCCTCAAGAGGCAGCCCGCGACCCCGCCGGCATGTACTGCCAAAGCAGCCTAGAAGGGCCCGATCTCGCCGCGATCGCGGAAGCTAAGCAGGTTCGGGCCTGGTTAGAACTTGGATGGGAGACCTCTAGGGAAGACCGGGTGCTCTAGGATTTTTGCCTCCCGCTCCGCCTTCTCCTTTTGTCGCTCGCGGCGTTCGCGGCTATCTCCGCCCCTGCCCGCCACAGCTGCAAGCCCCACCTCCTCAGGCCCCTCCCACCACAGCAAGCGTCTGATGGGGCGCTCCCCGCCTTCCTGATCCGCCAGGCGGCCAGAAGGCGTCCCTGGAAGGCAGAGGCACACCAGACGCTCCGGGGGTGGCCTGAAGGGAACCATACGTGGCCGCGGACCCGGGGGCCGTCCGTGCGGCCCGCGAGCCCCTCGACCTGCACCTGGCCGCCCCCACTGCAGCCCAGCTCCGGCGTCGCCACCTGTCTGCCGGGGTGGATCTCCACAGCTCCATACGGCAAAAGCCGCCCCTCCGCCGTTTCGCCATGGCCGGGGGCGGGAGCGGGATCGAGGGCCCAGGCCGCTTCCCCGGGCCTGCCGGCCACCTGGGGCGGGGTCCTGAGCTCGGACGGTGGCGTGGGGGCGAGGGTGGCGTTGCTGGGTCTTAGGGGCCGTGCCAACTCAATGGTGGCTCCCAGTGGCTTCGGGCCAGCTTCTGTCGGGCAGGAGGGCCGGTCCGGTCTGCGTCTGAGCTGCGCCTAGCGCAGCGTGGGCGGGCAGGTGGGATGCCCAAGGGCCCGCGGTCTCCGGGCCCGGAAGCCTCATGGGCCACTTCCCCGTGAGCGGCCTGCGGGATGTGGGGCGTGGCACTTAGCTCCCAAAAGTTTGCTGGCTCCCGCCCGCCCTGGGCTGGGGGGTCGCCAGCACCTCCGCCACGCCCAGGTGCCCGAGATCTCCGTTCCGCTGCCTAGGCGGGCGGCGGGGCCCTGCCGGGACGGGCGGGCCGCTGGGCTGACGGTAAGGCCCAAGCGCCTGCTGAGCTGCGCCTCAAGAGGCAGCCCGCGACCCCGCCAGCATGTACTTCCAAAGCAGCCTAGAAGGGCCCGATCTCGCCGCGATCGCGGAAGCTAAGCAGGTTCGGGCCTGGTTAGAACTTGGATGGGAGACCTCTAGGGAAGACCGGGTGCTCTAGGCTTTTTGCCTCCCGCTCCGCCTTCTCCTTTTATCGCTCGCGGCGTTCGCGGCTATCTCCGCCCCCGCCCGGCACAGCTGCAAGCCCCACCTCCTCAGGCCCCTCCCACCACAGCAAGCGTCTGATGGGGCGCTCCCCGCCTTCCTGATCCGCCAGGCGGCCAGAAGGCGTCCCTGGAAGGCAGAGGCACACCAGACGCTCCGGGGGTGGCCTGAAGGGAACCAGACGTGGCCGCGGACCCGGGGGCCGTCCGTGCGGCCCGCGAGCCCCTCGACCTGCACCTGGCCGCCCCCACTGCAGCCCAGCTCCGGCGTCGCCACCTGTCTGCCGGGGTGGATCTCCACAGCTCCATACGGCAAAAGCCGCCCCTCCGCCGTTTCGCCATGGCCGGGGGCGGGAGCGGGATCGAGGGCCCAGGCCGCTTCCCCGGGCCTGCCGGCCACCTGGGGCGGGGTCCTGAGCTCGGACGGTGGCGTGGGGGCGAGGGTGGCGTTGCTGGGTCTTAGGGGCCGTGCCAACTCACTGGTGGCTCCCAGTGGCTTCGGGCCAGCTTCTGTCGGGCAGGAGGGCCGGTCCGGTCTGCGTCTGAGCTGCGCCTAGCGCAGCGTGGGCGGGCAGGTGGGATGCCCAAGGGCCCGCGGTCTCCGGGCCCGGAAGCCTCCTGGGCCACTTCCCCGTGAGCGGCCTGCGGGATCTGGGGCGTGGCGCCTAGCTCCCAAAAGTTTGCTGGCTCCCGCCCGCCCTGGGCTGGGGGGTCGCCAGCACCTCCGCCACACCCAGGTGCCCGAGACCTCCGTTCCCCTGCCTAGGCGGGCGGCGGGGCCCTGCCGGGACGGGCGGGCCGCTGGGCTGACGGTAAGGCCCAAGCGCCTGCTGAGCTGCGCCTCAAGAGGCAGCCCGCGACCCCGCCGGCATGTACTGCCAAAGCAGCCTAGAAGGGCCCGATCTCGCCGCGATCGCGGAAGCTAAGCAGGTTCGGGCCTGGTTAGAACTTGGATGGGAGACCTCTAGGGAAGACCGGGTGCTCTAGGATTTTTGCCTCCCGCTCCGCCTTCTCCTTTTGTCGCTCGCGGCGTTCGCGGCTATCTCCGCCCCTGCCCGGCGTTCGCGGCTATCTCCGCCCCTGCCCGCCACAGCTGCAAGCCCCACCTCCTCAGGCCCCTCCCACCACAGCAAGCGTCTGATGGGGCGCTCCCCGCCTTCCTGATCCGCCAGGCGGCCAGAAGGCGTCCCTGGAAGGCAGAGGCACACCAGACGCTCCGGGGGTGGCCTGAAGGGAACCAGACGTGGCCGCGGACCCGGGGGCCGTCCGTGCGGCCCGCGAGCCCCTCGACCTGCACCTGGCCGCCCCCACTGCAGCCCAGCCCCGGCGTCGCCACCTGTCTGCCGGGGTGGCTCTCCACAGCTCCATACGGAAAAAGCCGCCCCTCCGCCGTTTCGCCATGGCCGGGGGCGGGAGCGGGATCGAGGGCCCAGGCCGCTTCCCCGGGCCTGCCGGCCACCTGGGGCGGGGTCCTGAGCTCGGACGGTGGCGTGGGGGCGAGGGTGGCGTTGCTGGGTCTTAGGGGCCGTGCCAACTCAATGGTGGCTCCCAGTGGCTTCGGGCCAGCTTCTGTCGGGCAGGAGGGCCGGTCCGGTCTGCGTCTGAGCTGCGCCTAGCGCAGCGTGGGCGGGCAGGTGGGATGCCCAAGGGCCCGCGGTCTCCGGGCCCGGAAGCCTCCTGGGCCACTTCCCCGTGAGCGGCCTGCGGGATGTGGGGCGTGGCACCTAGCTCCCAAAAGTTTGCTGGCTCCCGCCCGCCCTGGGCTGGGGGGTCGCCAGCACCTCCGCCACCCCCAGGTGCCCGAGATCTCCGTTCCCCTGCCTAGGCGGGCGGCGGGGCCCTGCCGGGACGGGCGGGCCGCTGGGCTGACGGTAAGGCCCAAGCGCCTGCTGAGCTGCGCCTCAAGAGGCAGCCCGCGACCCCGCCGGCATGTACTGCCAAAGCAGCCTAGAAGGGCCCGATCTCGCCGCGATCGCGGAAGCTAAGCAGGTTCGGGCCTGGTTAGAACTTGGATGGGAGACCTCTAGGGAAGACCGGGTGCTCTAGGCTTTTTGCCTCCCGCTCCGCCTTCTCCTTTTGTCGCTCGCGGCGTTCGCGGCTATCTCCGCCCCCGCCCGGCACAGCTGCAAGCCCCAGCTCCTCAGGCCCCTCCCACCACAGCAAGCGTCTGATGGGGCGCTCCCCGCCTTCCTGATCCGCCAGGCGGCCAGAAGGCGTCCCTGGAAGGCAGAGGCACACCAGACGCTCCGGGGGTGGCCTGAAGGGAACCAGACGTGGCCGCGGACCCGGGGGCCGTCCGTGCGGCCCGCGAGCCCCTCGACCTGCACCTGGCCGCCCCCACTGCAGCCCAGCTCCGGCGTCGCCACCTGTCTGCCGGGGTGGATCTCCACAGCTCCATACGGCAAAAGCCGCCCCTCCGCCGTTTCGCCATGGCCGGGGGCGGGAGCGGGATCGAGGGCCCAGGCCGCTTCCCCGGGCCTGCCGGCCACCTGGGGCGGGGTCCTGAGCTCGGACGGTGGCGTGGGGGCGAGGGTGGCGTTGCTGGGTCTTAGGGGCCGTGCCAACTCAATGGTGGCTCCCAGTGGCTTCGGGCCAGCTTCTGTCGGGCAGGAGGGCCGGTCCGGTCTGCGTCTGAGCTGCGCCTAGCGCAGCGTGGGCGGGCAGGTGGGATGCCCAAGGGCCCGCGGTCTCCGGGCCCGGAAGCCTCCTGGGCCACTTCCCCGTGAGCGGCCTGCGGGATGTGGGGCGTGGCACTTAGCTCCCAAAAGTTTGCTGGCTCCCGCCCGCCCTGGGCTGGGGGGTCGCCAGCACCTCCGCCACGCCCAGGTGCCCGAGATCTCCGTTCCGCTGCCTAGGCGGGCGGCGGGGCCCTGCCGGGACGGGCGGGCCGCTGGGCTGACGGTAAGGCCCAAGCGCCTGCTGAGCTGCGCCTCAAGAGGCAGCCCGCGACCCCGCCAGCATGTACTTCCAAAGCAGCCTAGAAGGGCCCGATCTCGCCGCGATCGCGGAAGCTAAGCAGGTTCGGGCCTGGTTAGAACTTGGATGGGAGACCTCTAGGGAAGACCGGGTGCTCTAGGCTTTTTGCCTCCCGCTCCGCCTTCTCCTTTTGTCGCTCGCGGCGTTCGCGGCTATCTCCGCCCCCGCCCGCCACAGCTGCAAGCCCCAGCTCCTCAGGCCCCTCCCACCACAGCAAGCGTCTGATGGGGCGCTCCCCGCCTTCCTGATCCGCCAGGCGGCCAGAAGGCGTCCCTGGAAGGCAGAGGCACACCAGACGCTCCGGGGGTGGCCTGAAGGGAACCAGACGTGGCCGCGGACCCGGGGGCCGTCCGTGCGGCCCGCGAGCCCCTCGACCTGCACCTGGCCGCCCCCACTGCAGCCCAGCCCCGGCGTCGCCACCTGTCTGCCGGGGTGGCTCTCCACAGCTCCATACGGAAAAAGCCGCCCCTCCGCCGTTTCGCCATGGCCGGGGGCGGGAGCGGGATCGAGGGCCCAGGCCGCTTCCCCGGGCCTGCCGGCCACCTGGGGCGGGGTCCTGAGCTCGGACGGTGGCGTGGGGGCGAGGGTGGCGTTGCTGGGTCTTAGGGGCCGTGCCAACTCACTGGTGGCTCCCAGTGGCTTCGGGCGAGCTTCTGTCGGGCAGGAGGGCCGGTCCGGTCTGCGTCTGAGCTGCGCCTAGCGCAGCGTGGGCGGGCATGTGGGATGCCCAAGGGCCCGCGGTCTCCGGGCCCGGAAGCCTCCTGGGCCACTTCCCCGTGAGCGGCCTGCGGGATCTGGGGCGTGGCGCCTAGCTCCCAAAAGTTTGCTGGCTCCCGCCCGCCCTGGGCTGGGGGGTCGCCAGCACCTCCGCCACCTCCAGGTGCCCGAGATCTCCGTTCCGCTGCCTAGGCGGGCGGCGGGGCCCTGCCGGGACGGGCGGGCCGCTGGGCTGACGGTAAGGCCCAAGCGCCTGCTGAGCTGCGCCTCAAGAGGCAGCCCGCGACCCCGCCGGCATGTACTGCCAAAGCAGCCTAGAAGGGCCCGATCTCGCCGCGATCGCGGAAGCTAAGCAGGTTCGGGCCTGGTTAGAACTTGGATGGGAGACCTCTAGGGAAGACCGGGTGCTCTAGGATTTTTGCCTCCCGCTCCGCCTTCTCCTTTTGTCGCTCGCGGCGTTCGCGGCTATCTCCGCCCCTGCCCGCCACAGCTGCAAGCCCCACCTCCTCAGGCCCCTCCCACCACAGCAAGCGTCTGATGGGGCGCTCCCCGCCTTCCTGATCCGCCAGGCGGCCAGAAGGCGTCCCTGGAAGGCAGAGGCACACCAGACGCTCCGGGGGTGGCCTGAAGGGAACCAGACGTGGCCGCGGACCCGGGGGCCGTCCGTGCGGCCCGCGAGCCCCTCGACATGCACCTGGCCGCCCCCACTGCAGCCCAGCTCCGGCGTCGCCACCTGTCTGCCGGGGTGGCTCTCCACAGCTCCATACGGAAAAAGCCGCCCCTCCGCCGTTTCGCCATGGCCGAGGGCGGGAGCGGGATCGAGGGCCCAGGCCGCTTCCCCGGGCCTGCCGGCCACCTGGGGCGGGTTCCTGAGCTCGGACGGTGGCGTGGGGGCGAGGGTGGCGTTGCTGGGTCTTAGGGGCCTTGCCAACTCAATGGTGGCTCCCAGTGGCTTCGGGCCAGCTTCTGTCGGGCAGGAGGGCCGGTCCGGTCTGCGTCTGAGGTGCGCCTAGCGCAGCGTGGGCGGGCAGGTGGGATGCCCAAGGGCCCGCGGTCTCCGGGCCCGGAAGCCTCCTGGGCCACTTCCCCGTGAGCGGCCTGCGGGATCTGGGGCGTGGCGCCTAGCTCCCAAAAGTTTGCTGGCTCCCGCCCGCCCTGGGCTGGGGGGTCGCCAGCACCTCCGCCACACCCAGGTGCCGGAGATCTCCGTTACGCTGCCTAGGCGGGCGGCGGGGCCCTGCCGGGACGGGCGGGCCGCTGGGCTGACGGTAAGGCCCAAGCGCCTGCTGAGCTGCGCCTCAAGAGGCAGCCCGCGACCCCGCCGGCATGTACTGCCAAAGCAGCCTAGAAGGGCCCGATCTCGCCGCGATCGCGGAAGCTAAGCAGGTTCGGGCCTGGTTAGAACTTGGATGGGAGACCTCTAGGGAAGACCGGGTGCTCTAGGATTTTTGCCTCCCGCTCCGCCTTCTCCTTTTGTCGCTCGCGGCGTTCGCGGCTATCTCCGCCCCCGCCCGCCACAGCTGCAAGCCCCACCTCCTCAGGCCCCTCCCACCACAGCAAGCGTCTGATGGGGCGCTCCCCGCCTTCCTGATCCGCCAGGCGGCCAGAAGGCGTCCCTGGAAGGCAGAGGCACACCAGACGCTCCGGGGGTGGCCTGAAGGGAACCAGACGTGGCCGCGGACCCGGGGGCCGTCCGTGCGGCCCGCGAGCCCCTCGACCTGCACCTGGCCGCCCCCACTGCAGCCCAGCCCCGGCGTCGCCACCTGTCTGCCGGGGTGGCTCTCCACAGCTCCATACGGAAAAAGCCGCCCCTCCGCCGTTTCGCCATGGCTGGGGGCGGGAGCGGGATCGAGGGCCCAGGCCGCTTCCCCGGGCCTGCCGGCCACCTGGGGCGGGGTCCTGAGCTCGGACGGTGGCGTGGGGGCGAGGGTGGCGTTGCTGGGTCTTAGGGGCCGTGCCAACTCAATGGTGGCTCCCAGTGGCTTCGGGCGAGCTAATGTCGGGCAGGAGGGCTGGTCCGGTCTGCGTCTGAGCTGCGCCTAGCGCAGCGTGGGCAGGCAGGTGGGATGCCCAAGGGCCCGCGGTCTCCGGCCCGGAAGCCTCCTGGGCCACTTCCCCGTGAGCGGCCTGCGGGATGTGGGGCGTGGCACCTAGCTCCCAAAAGTTTGCTGGCTCCCGCCCGCCCTGGGCTGGGGGGTCGCCAGCACCTCCGCCACCCCCAGGTGCCCGAGATCTCCGTTCCCCTGCCTAGGCGGGCGGCGGGGCCCTGCCGGGACGGGCGGGCCGCTGGGCTGACGGTAAGGCCCAAGCGCCTGCTGAGCTGCGCCTCAAGAGGCAGCCCGCGACCCCGCCGGCATGTACTTCCAAAGCAGCCTAGAAGGGCCCGATCTCGCCGCGATCGCGGAAGCTAAGCAGGTTCGGGCCTGGTTAGAACTTGGATGGGAGACCTCTAGGGAAGACCGGGTGCTCTAGGCTTTTTGCCTCCCGCTCCGCCTTCTCCTTTTGTCGCTCGCGGCGTTCGCGGCTATCTCCGCCCCCGCCCGCCACAGCTGCAAGCCCCAGCTCCTCAGGCCCCTCCCACCACAGCAAGCGTCTGATGGGGCGCTCCCCGCCTTCCTGATCCGCCAGGCGGCCAGAAGGCGTCCCTGGAAGGCAGAGGCACACCAGACGCTCCGGGGGTGGCCTGAAGGGAACCAGACGTGGCCGCGGACCCGGGGGCCGTCCGTGCGGCCCGCGAGCCCCTCGACCTGCACCTGGCCGCCCCCACTGCAGCCCAGCTCCGGCGTCGCCACCTGTCTGCCGGGGTGGATCTCCACAGCTCCATACGGCAAAAGCCGCCCCTCCGCCGTTTCGCCATGTCCGGGGGCGGGAGCGGGATCGAGGGCCCAGGCCGCTTCCCCGGGCCTGCCGGCCACCTGGGGCGGGGTCCTGAGCTCGGACGGTGGCGTGGGGGCGAGGGTGGCGTTGCTGGGTCTTAGGGGCCGTGCCAACTCACTGGTGGCTCCCAGTGGCTTCGGGCGAGCTTCTGTCGGGCAGGAGGGCCGGTCCGGTCTGCGTCTGAGCTGCGCCTAGCGCAGCGTGGGCGGGCATGTGGGATGCCCAAGGGCCCGCGGTCTCCGGGCCCGGAAGCCTCCTGGGCCACTTCCCCGTGAGCGGCCTGCGGGATCTGGGGCGTGGCGCCTAGCTCCCAAAAGTTTGCTGGCTCCCGCCCGCCCTGGGCTGGGGGGTCGCCAGCACCTCCGCCACCTCCAGGTGCCCGAGATCTCCGTTCCGCTGCCTAGGCGGGCGGCGGGGCCCTGCCGGGACGGGCGGGCCGCTGGGCTGACGGTAAGGCCCAAGCGCCTGCTGAGCTGCGCCTCAAGAGGCAGCCCGCGACCCCGCCGGCATGTACTGCCAAAGCAGCCTAGAAGGGCCCGATCTCGCCGCGATCGCGGAAGCTAAGCAGGTTCGGGCCTGGTTAGAACTTGGATGGGAGACCTCTAGGGAAGACCGGGTGCTCTAGGATTTTTGCCTCCCGCTCCGCCTTCTCCTTTTGTCGCTCGCGGCGTTCGCGGCTATCTCCGCCCCTGCCCGCCACAGCTGCAAGCCCCACCTCCTCAGGCCCCTCCCACCACAGCAAGCGTCTGATGGGGCGCTCCCCGCCTTCCTGATCCGCCAGGCGGCCAGAAGGCGTCCCTGGAAGGCAGAGGCACACCAGACGCTCCGGGGGTGGCCTGAAGGGAACCAGACGTGGCCGCGGACCCGGGGGCCGTCCGTGCGGCCCGCGAGCCCCTCGACCTGCACCTGGCCGCCCCCACTGCAGCCCAGCCCCGGCGTCGCCACCTGTCTGCCGGGGTGGCTCTCCACAGCTCCATACGGAAAAAGCCGCCCCTCCGCCGTTTCGCCATGGCCGGGGGCGGGAGCGGGATCGAGGGCCCAGGCCGCTTCCCCGGGCCTGCCGGCCACCTGGGGCGGGGTCCTGAGCTCGGACGGTGGCGTGGGGGCGAGGGTGGCGTTGCTGGGTCTTAGGGGCCGTGCCAACTCAATGGTGGCTCCCAGTGGCTTCGGGCCAGCTTCTGTCGGGCAGGAGGGCCGGTCCGGTCTGCGTCTGAGCTGCGCCTAGCGCAGCGTGGGCGGGCAGGTGGGATGCCCAAGGGCCCGCGGTCTCCGGGCCCGGAAGCCTCCTGGGCCACTTCCCCGTGAGCGGCCTGCGGGATGTGGGGCGTGGCACCTAGCTCCCAAAAGTTTGCTGGCTCCCGCCCGCCCTGGGCTGGGGGGTCGCCAGCACCTCCGCCACCCCCAGGTGCCCGAGATCTCCGTTCCCCTGCCTAGGCGGGCGGCGGGGCCCTGCCGGGACGGGCGGGCCGCTGGGCTGACGGTAAGGCCCAAGCGCCTGCTGAGCTGCGCCTCAAGAGGCAGCCCGCGACACCGCCGGCATGTACTGCCAAAGCAGCCTAGAAGGGCCCGATCTCGCCGCGATCGCGGAAGCTAAGCAGGTTCGGGCCTGGTTAGAACTTGGATGGGAGACCTCTAGGGAAGACCGGGTGCTCTAGGCTTTTTGCCTCCCGCTCCGCCTTCTCCTTTTGTCGCTCGCGGCGTTCGCGGCTATCTCCGCCCCCGCCCGGCACAGCTGCAAGCCCCAGCTCCTCAGGCCCCTCCCACCACAGCAAGCGTCTGATGGGGCGCTCCCCGCCTTCCTGATCCGCCAGGCGGCCAGAAGGCGTCCCTGGAAGGCAGAGGCACACCAGACGCTCCGGGGGTGGCCTGAAGGGAACCAGACGTGGCCGCGGACCCGGGGGCCGTCCGTGCGGCCCGCGAGCCCCTCGACCTGCACCTGGCCGCCCCCACTGCAGCCCAGCTCCGGCGTCGCCACCTGTCTGCCGGGGTGGATCTCCACAGCTCCATACGGCAAAAGCCGCCCCTCCGCCGTTTCGCCATGGCCGGGGGCGGGAGCGGGATCGAGGGCCCAGGCCGCTTCCCCGGGCCTGCCGGCCACCTGGGGCGGGGTCCTGAGCTCGGACGGTGGCGTGGGGGCGAGGGTGGCGTTGCTGGGTCTTAGGGGCCGTGCCAACTCAATGGTGGCTCCCAGTGGCTTCGGGCCAGCTTCTGTCGGGCAGGAGGGCCGGTCCGGTCTGCGTCTGAGGTGCGCCTAGCGCAGCGTGGGCGGGCAGGTGGGATGCCCAAGGGCCCGCGGTCTCCGGGCCCGGAAGCCTCCTGGGCCACTTCCCCGTGAGCGGCCTGCGGGATCTGGGGCGTGGCGCCTAGCTCCCAAAAGTTTGCTGGCTCCCGCCCGCCCTGGGCTGGGGGGTCGCCAGCACCTCCGCCACACCCAGGTGCCGGAGATCTCCGTTACGCTGCCTAGGCGGGCGGCGGGGCCCTGCCGGGACGGGCGGGCCGCTGGGCTGACGGTAAGGCCCAAGCGCCTGCTGAGCTGCGCCTCAAGAGGCAGCCCGCGACCCCGCCGGCATGTACTGCCAAAGCAGCCTAGAAGGGCCCGATCTCGCCGCGATCGCGGAAGCTAAGCAGGTTCGGGCCTGGTTAGAACTTGGATGGGAGACCTCTAGGGAAGACCGGGTGCTCTAGGATTTTTGCCTCCCGCTCCGCCTTCTCCTTTTGTCGCTCGCGGCGTTCGCGGCTATCTCCGCCCCCGCCCGCCACAGCTGCAAGCCCCACCTCCTCAGGCCCCTCCCACCACAGCAAGCGTCTGATGGGGCGCTCCCCGCCTTCCTGATCCGCCAGGCGGCCAGAAGGCGTCCCTGGAAGGCAGAGGCACACCAGACGCTCCGGGGGTGGCCTGAAGGGAACCAGACGTGGCCGCGGACCCGGGGGCCGTCCGTGCGGCCCGCGAGCCCCTCGACCTGCACCTGGCCGCCCCCACTGCAGCCCAGCCCCGGCGTCGCCACCTGTCTGCCGGGGTGGCTCTCCACAGCTCCATACGGAAAAAGCCGCCCCTCCGCCGTTTCGCCATGGCCGGGGGCGGGAGCGGGATCGAGGGCCCAGGCCGCTTCCCCGGGCCTGCCGGCCACCTGGGGCGGGGTCCTGAGCTCGGACGGTGGCGTGGGGGCGAGGGTGGCGTTGCTGGGTCTTAGGGGCCGTGCCAACTCAATGGTGGCTCCCAGTGGCTTCGGGCGAGCTAATGTCGGGCAGGAGGGCCGGTCCGGTCTGCGTCTGAGCTGCGCCTAGCGCAGCGTGGGCAGGCAGGTGGGATGCCCAAGGGCCCGCGGTCTCCGGCCCGGAAGCCTCCTGGGCCACTTCCCCGTGAGCGGCCTGCGGGATGTGGGGCGTGGCACCTAGCTCCCAAAAGTTTGCTGGCTCCCGCCCGCCCTGGGCTGGGGGGTCGCCAGCACCTCCGCCACCCCCAGGTGCCCGAGATCTCCGTTCCCCTGCCTAGGCGGGCGGCGGGGCCCTGCCGGGACGGGCGGGCCGCTGGGCTGACGGTAAGGCCCAAGCGCCTGCTGAGCTGCGCCTCAAGAGGCAGCCCGCGACCCCGCCGGCATGTACTGCCAAAGCAGCCTAGAAGGGCCCGATCTCGCCGCGATCGCGGAAGCTAAGCAGGTTCGGGCCTGGTTAGAACTTGGATGGGAGACCTCTAGGGAAGACCGGGTGCTCTAGGATTTTTGCCTCCCGCTCCGCCTTCTCCTTTTGTCGCTCGCGGCGTTCGCGGCTATCTCCGCCCCTGCCCGCCACAGCTGCAAGCCCCACCTCCTCAGGCCCCTCCCACCACAGCAAGCGTCTGATGGGGCGCTCCCCGCCTTCCTGATCCGCCAGGCGGCCAGAAGGCGTCCCTGGAAGGCAGAGGCACACCAGACGCTCCGGGGGTGGCCTGAAGGGAACCAGACGTGGCCGCGGACCCGGGGGCCGTCCGTGCGGCCCGCGAGCCCCTCGACATGCACCTGGCCGCCCCCACTGCAGCCCAGCTCCGGCGTCGCCACCTGTCTGCCGGGGTGGCTCTCCACAGCTCCATACGGAAAAAGCCGCCCCTCCGCCGTTTCGCCATGGCCGAGGGCGGGAGCGGGATCGAGGGCCCAGGCCGCTTCCCCGGGCCTGCCGGCCACCTGGGGCGGGTTCCTGAGCTCGGACGGTGGCGTGGGGGCGAGGGTGGCGTTGCTGGGTCTTAGGGGCCTTGCCAACTCAATGGTGGCTCCCAGTGGCTTCGGGCCAGCTTCTGTCGGGCAGGAGGGCCGGTCCGGTCTGCGTCTGAGGTGCGCCTAGCGCAGCGTGGGCGGGCAGGTGGGATGCCCAAGGGCCCGCGGTCTCCGGGCCCGGAAGCCTCCTGGGCCACTTCCCCGTGAGCGGCCTGCGGGATCTGGGGCGTGGCGCCTAGCTCCCAAAAGTTTGCTGGCTCCCGCCCGCCCTGGGCTGGGGGGTCGCCAGCACCTCCGCCACACCCAGGTGCCGGAGATCTCCGTTACGCTGCCTAGGCGGGCGGCGGGGCCCTGCCGGGACGGGCGGGCCGCTGGGCTGACGGTAAGGCCCAAGCGCCTGCTGAGCTGCGCCTCAAGAGGCAGCCCGCGACCCCGCCGGCATGTACTGCCAAAGCAGCCTAGAAGGGCCCGATCTCGCCGCGATCGCGGAAGCTAAGCAGGTTCGGGCCTGGTTAGAACTTGGATGGGAGACCTCTAGGGAAGACCGGGTGCTCTAGGATTTTTGCCTCCCGCTCCGCCTTCTCCTTTTGTCGCTCGCGGCGTTCGCGGCTATCTCCGCCCCCGCCCGCCACAGCTGCAAGCCCCACCTCCTCAGGCCCCTCCCACCACAGCAAGCGTCTGATGGGGCGCTCCCCGCCTTCCTGATCCGCCAGGCGGCCAGAAGGCGTCCCTGGAAGGCAGAGGCACACCAGACGCTCCGGGGGTGGCCTGAAGGGAACCAGACGTGGCCGCGGACCCGGGGGCCGTCCGTGCGGCCCGCGAGCCCCTCGACCTGCACCTGGCCGCCCCCACTGCAGCCCAGCCCCGGCGTCGCCACCTGTCTGCCGGGGTGGCTCTCCACAGCTCCATACGGAAAAAGCCGCCCCTCCGCCGTTTCGCCATGGCTGGGGGCGGGAGCGGGATCGAGGGCCCAGGCCGCTTCCCCGGGCCTGCCGGCCACCTGGGGCGGGGTCCTGAGCTCGGACGGTGGCGTGGGGGCGAGGGTGGCGTTGCTGGGTCTTAGGGGCCGTGCCAACTCAATGGTGGCTCCCAGTGGCTTCGGGCGAGCTAATGTCGGGCAGGAGGGCTGGTCCGGTCTGCGTCTGAGCTGCGCCTAGCGCAGCGTGGGCAGGCAGGTGGGATGCCCAAGGGCCCGCGGTCTCCGGCCCGGAAGCCTCCTGGGCCACTTCCCCGTGAGCGGCCTGCGGGATGTGGGGCGTGGCACCTAGCTCCCAAAAGTTTGCTGGCTCCCGCCCGCCCTGGGCTGGGGGGTCGCCAGCACCTCCGCCACCCCCAGGTGCCCGAGATCTCCGTTCCCCTGCCTAGGCGGGCGGCGGGGCCCTGCCGGGACGGGCGGGCCGCTGGGCTGACGGTAAGGCCCAAGCGCCTGCTGAGCTGCGCCTCAAGAGGCAGCCCGCGACCCCGCCGGCATGTACTTCCAAAGCAGCCTAGAAGGGCCCGATCTCGCCGCGATCGCGGAAGCTAAGCAGGTTCGGGCCTGGTTAGAACTTGGATGGGAGACCTCTAGGGAAGACCGGGTGCTCTAGGCTTTTTGCCTCCCGCTCCGCCTTCTCCTTTTGTCGCTCGCGGCGTTCGCGGCTATCTCCGCCCCCGCCCGCCACAGCTGCAAGCCCCAGCTCCTCAGGCCCCTCCCACCACAGCAAGCGTCTGATGGGGCGCTCCCCGCCTTCCTGATCCGCCAGGCGGCCAGAAGGCGTCCCTGGAAGGCAGAGGCACACCAGACGCTCCGGGGGTGGCCTGAAGGGAACCAGACGTGGCCGCGGACCCGGGGGCCGTCCGTGCGGCCCGCGAGCCCCTCGACCTGCACCTGGCCGCCCCCACTGCAGCCCAGCTCCGGCGTCGCCACCTGTCTGCCGGGGTGGATCTCCACAGCTCCATACGGCAAAAGCCGCCCCTCCGCCGTTTCGCCATGTCCGGGGGCGGGAGCGGGATCGAGGGCCCAGGCCGCTTCCCCGGGCCTGCCGGCCACCTGGGGCGGGGTCCTGAGCTCGGACGGTGGCGTGGGGGCGAGGGTGGCGTTGCTGGGTCTTAGGGGCCGTGCCAACTCACTGGTGGCTCCCAGTGGCTTCGGGCGAGCTTCTGTCGGGCAGGAGGGCCGGTCCGGTCTGCGTCTGAGCTGCGCCTAGCGCAGCGTGGGCGGGCATGTGGGATGCCCAAGGGCCCGCGGTCTCCGGGCCCGGAAGCCTCCTGGGCCACTTCCCCGTGAGCGGCCTGCGGGATCTGGGGCGTGGCGCCTAGCTCCCAAAAGTTTGCTGGCTCCCGCCCGCCCTGGGCTGGGGGGTCGCCAGCACCTCCGCCACCTCCAGGTGCCCGAGATCTCCGTTCCGCTGCCTAGGCGGGCGGCGGGGCCCTGCCGGGACGGGCGGGCCGCTGGGCTGACGGTAAGGCCCAAGCGCCTGCTGAGCTGCGCCTCAAGAGGCAGCCCGCGACCCCGCCGGCATGTACTGCCAAAGCAGCCTAGAAGGGCCCGATCTCGCCGCGATCGCGGAAGCTAAGCAGGTTCGGGCCTGGTTAGAACTTGGATGGGAGACCTCTAGGGAAGACCGGGTGCTCTAGGATTTTTGCCTCCCGCTCCGCCTTCTCCTTTTGTCGCTCGCGGCGTTCGCGGCTATCTCCGCCCCTGCCCGCCACAGCTGCAAGCCCCACCTCCTCAGGCCCCTCCCACCACAGCAAGCGTCTGATGGGGCGCTCCCCGCCTTCCTGATCCGCCAGGCGGCCAGAAGGCGTCCCTGGAAGGCAGAGGCACACCAGACGCTCCGGGGGTGGCCTGAAGGGAACCAGACGTGGCCGCGGACCCGGGGGCCGTCCGTGCGGCCCGCGAGCCCCTCGACCTGCACCTGGCCGCCCCCACTGCAGCCCAGCCCCGGCGTCGCCACCTGTCTGCCGGGGTGGCTCTCCACAGCTCCATACGGAAAAAGCCGCCCCTCCGCCGTTTCGCCATGGCCGGGGGCGGGAGCGGGATCGAGGGCCCAGGCCGCTTCCCCGGGCCTGCCGGCCACCTGGGGCGGGGTCCTGAGCTCGGACGGTGGCGTGGGGGCGAGGGTGGCGTTGCTGGGTCTTAGGGGCCGTGCCAACTCAATGGTGGCTCCCAGTGGCTTCGGGCCAGCTTCTGTCGGGCAGGAGGGCCGGTCCGGTCTGCGTCTGAGCTGCGCCTAGCGCAGCGTGGGCGGGCAGGTGGGATGCCCAAGGGCCCGCGGTCTCCGGGCCCGGAAGCCTCCTGGGCCACTTCCCCGTGAGCGGCCTGCGGGATGTGGGGCGTGGCACCTAGCTCCCAAAAGTTTGCTGGCTCCCGCCCGCCCTGGGCTGGGGGGTCGCCAGCACCTCCGCCACCCCCAGGTGCCCGAGATCTCCGTTCCCCTGCCTAGGCGGGCGGCGGGGCCCTGCCGGGACGGGCGGGCCGCTGGGCTGACGGTAAGGCCCAAGCGCCTGCTGAGCTGCGCCTCAAGAGGCAGCCCGCGACCCCGCCGGCATGTACTGCCAAAGCAGCCTAGAAGGGCCCGATCTCGCCGCGATCGCGGAAGCTAAGCAGGTTCGGGCCTGGTTAGAACTTGGATGGGAGACCTCTAGGGAAGACCGGGTGCTCTAGGCTTTTTGCCTCCCGCTCCGCCTTCTCCTTTTGTCGCTCGCGGCGTTCGCGGCTATCTCCGCCCCCGCCCGGCACAGCTGCAAGCCCCAGCTCCTCAGGCCCCTCCCACCACAGCAAGCGTCTGATGGGGCGCTCCCCGCCTTCCTGATCCGCCAGGCGGCCAGAAGGCGTCCCTGGAAGGCAGAGGCACACCAGACGCTCCGGGGGTGGCCTGAAGGGAACCAGACGTGGCCGCGGACCCGGGGGCCGTCCGTGCGGCCCGCGAGCCCCTCGACCTGCACCTGGCCGCCCCCACTGCAGCCCAGCTCCGGCGTCGCCACCTGTCTGCCGGGGTGGATCTCCACAGCTCCATACGGCAAAAGCCGCCCCTCCGCCGTTTCGCCATGGCCGGGGGCGGGAGCGGGATCGAGGGCCCAGGCCGCTTCCCCGGGCCTGCCGGCCACCTGGGGCGGGGTCCTGAGCTCGGACGGTGGCGTGGGGGCGAGGGTGGCGTTGCTGGGTCTTAGGGGCCGTGCCAACTCAATGGTGGCTCCCAGTGGCTTCGGGCCAGCTTCTGTCGGGCAGGAGGGCCGGTCCGGTCTGCGTCTGAGGTGCGCCTAGCGCAGCGTGGGCGGGCAGGTGGGATGCCCAAGGGCCCGCGGTCTCCGGGCCCGGAAGCCTCCTGGGCCACTTCCCCGTGAGCGGCCTGCGGGATCTGGGGCGTGGCGCCTAGCTCCCAAAAGTTTGCTGGCTCCCGCCCGCCCTGGGCTGGGGGGTCGCCAGCACCTCCGCCACACCCAGGTGCCGGAGATCTCCGTTACGCTGCCTAGGCGGGCGGCGGGGCCCTGCCGGGACGGGCGGGCCGCTGGGCTGACGGTAAGGCCCAAGCGCCTGCTGAGCTGCGCCTCAAGAGGCAGCCCGCGACCCCGCCGGCATGTACTGCCAAAGCAGCCTAGAAGGGCCCGATCTCGCCGCGATCGCGGAAGCTAAGCAGGTTCGGGCCTGGTTAGAACTTGGATGGGAGACCTCTAGGGAAGACCGGGTGCTCTAGGATTTTTGCCTCCCGCTCCGCCTTCTCCTTTTGTCGCTCGCGGCGTTCGCGGCTATCTCCGCCCCCGCCCGCCACAGCTGCAAGCCCCACCTCCTCAGGCCCCTCCCACCACAGCAAGCGTCTGATGGGGCGCTCCCCGCCTTCCTGATCCGCCAGGCGGCCAGAAGGCGTCCCTGGAAGGCAGAGGCACACCAGACGCTCCGGGGGTGGCCTGAAGGGAACCAGACGTGGCCGCGGACCCGGGGGCCGTCCGTGCGGCCCGCGAGCCCCTCGACCTGCACCTGGCCGCCCCCACTGCAGCCCAGCCCCGGCGTCGCCACCTGTCTGCCGGGGTGGCTCTCCACAGCTCCATACGGAAAAAGCCGCCCCTCCGCCGTTTCGCCATGGCCGGGGGCGGGAGCGGGATCGAGGGCCCAGGCCGCTTCCCCGGGCCTGCCGGCCACCTGGGGCGGGGTCCTGAGCTCGGACGGTGGCGTGGGGGCGAGGGTGGCGTTGCTGGGTCTTAGGGGCCGTGCCAACTCAATGGTGGCTCCCAGTGGCTTCGGGCGAGCTAATGTCGGGCAGGAGGGCCGGTCCGGTCTGCGTCTGAGCTGCGCCTAGCGCAGCGTGGGCAGGCAGGTGGGATGCCCAAGGGCCCGCGGTCTCCGGCCCGGAAGCCTCCTGGGCCACTTCCCCGTGAGCGGCCTGCGGGATGTGGGGCGTGGCACCTAGCTCCCAAAAGTTTGCTGGCTCCCGCCCGCCCTGGGCTGGGGGGTCGCCAGCACCTCCGCCACCCCCAGGTGCCCGAGATCTCCGTTCCCCTGCCTAGGCGGGCGGCGGGGCCCTGCCGGGACGGGCGGGCCGCTGGGCTGACGGTAAGGCCCAAGCGCCTGCTGAGCTGCGCCTCAAGAGGCAGCCCGCGACCCCGCCGGCATGTACTGCCAAAGCAGCCTAGAAGGGCCCGATCTCGCCGCGATCGCGGAAGCTAAGCAGGTTCGGGCCTGGTTAGAACTTGGATGGGAGACCTCTAGGGAAGACCGGGTGCTCTAGGATTTTTGCCTCCCGCTCCGCCTTCTCCTTTTGTCGCTCGCGGCGTTCGCGGCTATCTCCGCCCCCGCCCGCCACAGCTGCAAGCCCCAGCTCCTCAGGCCCCTCCCACCACAGCAAGCGTCTGATGGGGCGCTCCCCGCCTTCCTGATCCGCCAGGCGGCCAGAAGGCGTCCCTGGAAGGCAGAGGCACACCAGACGCTCCGGGGGTGGCCTGAAGGGAACCAGACGTGGCCGCGGACCCGGGGGCCGTCCGTGCGGCCCGCGAGCCCCTCGACCTGCACCTGGCCGCCCCCACTGCAGCCCAGCTCCGGCGTCGCCACCTGTCTGCCGGGGTGGATCTCCACAGCTCCATACGGCAAAAGCCGCCCCTCCGCCGTTTCGCCATGTCCGGGGGCGGGAGCGGGATCGAGGGCCCAGGCCGCTTCCCCGGGCCTGCCGGCCACCTGGGGCGGGGTCCTGAGCTCGGACGGTGGCGTGGGGGCGAGGGTGGCGTTGCTGGGTCTTAGGGGCCGTGCCAACTCACTGGTGGCTCCCAGTGGCTTCGGGCGAGCTTCTGTCGGGCAGGAGGGCCGGTCCGGTCTGCGTCTGAGCTGCGCCTAGCGCAGCGTGGGCGGGCATGTGGGATGCCCAAGGGCCCGCGGTCTCCGGGCCCGGAAGCCTCCTGGGCCACTTCCCCGTGAGCGGCCTGCGGGATCTGGGGCGTGGCGCCTAGCTCCCAAAAGTTTGCTGGCTCCCGCCCGCCCTGGGCTGGGGGGTCGCCAGCACCTCCGCCACCCCCAGGTGCCCGAGATCTCCGTTCCGCTGCCTAGGCGGGCGGCGGGGCCCTGCCGGGACGGGCGGGCCGCTGGGCTGACGGTAAGGCCCAAGCGCCTGCTGAGCTGCGCCTCAAGAGGCAGCCCGCGACCCCGCCGGCATGTACTGCCAAAGCAGCCTAGAAGGGCCCGATCTCGCCGCGATCGCGGAAGCTAAGCAGGTTCGGGCCTGGTTAGAACTTGGATGGGAGACCTCTAGGGAAGACCGGGTGCTCTAGGATTTTTGCCTCCCGCTCCGCCTTCTCCTTTTGTCGCTCGCGGCGTTCGCGGCTATCTCCGCCCCCGCCCGCCACAGCTGCAAGCCCCACCTCCTCAGGCCCCTCCCACCACAGCAAGCGTCTGATGGGGCGCTCCCCGCCTTCCTGATCCGCCAGGCGGCCAGAAGGCGTCCCTGGAAGGCAGAGGCACACCAGACGCTCCGGGGGTGGCCTGAAGGGAACCAGACGTGGCCGCGGACCCGGGGGCCGTCCGTGCGGCCCGCGAGCCCCTCGACCTGCACCTGGCCGCCCCCACTGCAGCCCAGCCCCGGCGTCGCCACCTGTCTGCCGGGGTGGCTCTCCACAGCTCCATACGGAAAAAGCCGCCCCTCCGCCGTTTCGCCATGGCCGGGGGCGGGAGCGGGATCGAGGGCCCAGGCCGCTTCCCCGGGCCTGCCGGCCACCTGGGGCGGGGTCCTGAGCTCGGACGGTGGCGTGGGGGCGAGGGTGGCGTTGCTGGGTCTTAGGGGCCGTGCCAACTCAATGGTGGCTCCCAGTGGCTTCGGGCCAGCTTCTGTCGGGCAGGAGGGCCGGTCCGGTCTGCGTCTGAGCTGCGCCTAGCGCAGCGTGGGCGGGCATGTGGGATGCCCAAGGGCCCGCGGTCTCCGGGCCCGGAAGCCTCCTGGGCCACTTCCCCGTGAGCGGCCTGCGGGATCTGGGGCGTGGCGCCTAGCTCCCAAAAGTTTGCTGGCTCCCGCCCGCCCTGGGCTGGGGGGTCGCCAGCACCTCCGCCACCTCCAGGTGCCCGAGATCTCCGTTCCGCTGCCTAGGCGGGCGGCGGGGCCCTGCCGGGACGGGCGGGCCGCTGGGCTGACGGTAAGGCCCAAGCGCCTGCTGAGCTGCGCCTCAAGAGGCAGCCCGCGACCCCGCCGGCATGTACTGCCAAAGCAGCCTAGAAGGGCCCGATCTCG
This sequence comes from Globicephala melas, assembly GCF_963455315.2. Taxonomy (NCBI): domain Eukaryota; kingdom Metazoa; phylum Chordata; class Mammalia; order Artiodactyla; family Delphinidae; genus Globicephala; species Globicephala melas. The sequence goes on along the minus strand of NW_027207443.1, from coordinate 84,158 downwards.
CCGCGATCGCGGAAGCTAAGCAGGTTCGGGCCTGGTTAGAACTTGGATGGGAGACCTCTAGGGAAGACCGGGTGCTCTAGGATTTTTGCCTCCCGCTCCGCCTTCTCCTTTTGTCGCTCGCGGCGTTCGCGGCTATCTCCGCCCCTGCCCGCCACAGCTGCAAGCCCCACCTCCTCAGGCCCCTCCCACCACAGCAAGCGTCTGATGGGGCGCTCCCCGCCTTCCTGATCCGCCAGGCGGCCAGAAGGCGTCCCTGGAAGGCAGAGGCACACCAGACGCTCCGGGGGTGGCCTGAAGGGAACCAGACGTGGCCGCGGACCCGGGGGCCGTCCGTGCGGCCCGCGAGCCCCTCGACCTGCACCTGGCCGCCCCCACTGCAGCCCAGCTCCGGCGTCACCACCTGTCTGCCGGGGTGGCTCTCCACAGCTCCATACGGAAAAAGCCGCCCCTCCGCCGTTTCGCCATGGCCGAGGGCGGGAGCGGGATCGAGGGCCCAGGCCGCTTCCCCGGGCCTGCCGGCCACCTGGGGCGGGTTCCTGAGCTCGGACGGTGGCGTGGGGGCGAGGGTGGCGTTGCTGGGTCTTAGGGGCCTTGCCAACTCAATGGTGGCTCCCAGTGGCTTCGGGCCAGCTTCTGTCGGGCAGGAGGGCCGGTCCGGTCTGCGTCTGAGGTGCGCCTAGCGCAGCGTGGGCGGGCAGGTGGGATGCCCAAGGGCCCGCGGTCTCCGGGCCCGGAAGCCTCCTGGGCCACTTCCCCGTGAGCGGCCTGCGGGATCTGGGGCGTGGCGCCTAGCTCCCAAAAGTTTGCTGGCTCCCGCCCGCCCTGGGCTGGGGGGTCGCCAGCACCTCCGCCACACCCAGGTGCCGGAGATCTCCGTTACGCTGCCTAGGCGGGCGGCGGGGCCCTGCCGGGACGGGCGGGCCGCTGGGCTGACGGTAAGGCCCAAGCGCCTGCTGAGCTGCGCCTCAAGAGGCAGCCCGCGACCCCGCCGGCATGTACTGCCAAAGCAGCCTAGAAGGGCCCGATCTCGCCGCGATCGCGGAAGCTAAGCAGGTTCGGGCCTGGTTAGAACTTGGATGGGAGACCTCTAGGGAAGACCGGGTGCTCTAGGATTTTTGCCTCCCGCTCCGCCTTCTCCTTTTGTCGCTCGCGGCGTTCGCGGCTATCTCCGCCCCCGCCCGCCACAGCTGCAAGCCCCACCTCCTCAGGCCCCTCCCACCACAGCAAGCGTCTGATGGGGCGCTCCCCGCCTTCCTGATCCGCCAGGCGGCCAGAAGGCGTCCCTGGAAGGCAGAGGCACACCAGACGCTCCGGGGGTGGCCTGAAGGGAACCAGACGTGGCCGCGGACCCGGGGGCCGTCCGTGCGGCCCGCGAGCCCCTCGACCTGCACCTGGCCGCCCCCACTGCAGCCCAGCCCCGGCGTCGCCACCTGTCTGCCGGGGTGGCTCTCCACAGCTCCATACGGAAAAAGCCGCCCCTCCGCCGTTTCGCCATGGCCGGGGGCGGGAGCGGGATCGAGGGCCCAGGCCGCTTCCCCGGGCCTGCCGGCCACCTGGGGCGGGGTCCTGAGCTCGGACGGTGGCGTGGGGGCGAGGGTGGCGTTGCTGGGTCTTAGGGGCCGTGCCAACTCAATGGTGGCTCCCAGTGGCTTCGGGCGAGCTAATGTCGGGCAGGAGGGCTGGTCCGGTCTGCGTCTGAGCTGCGCCTAGCGCAGCGTGGGCAGGCAGGTGGGATGCCCAAGGGCCCGCGGTCTCCGGCCCGGAAGCCTCCTGGGCCACTTCCCCGTGAGCGGCCTGCGGGATGTGGGGCGTGGCACCTAGCTCCCAAAAGTTTGCTGGCTCCCGCCCGCCCTGGGCTGGGGGGTCGCCAGCACCTCCGCCACCCCCAGGTGCCCGAGATCTCCGTTCCCCTGCCTAGGCGGGCGGCGGGGCCCTGCCGGGACGGGCGGGCCGCTGGGCTGACGGTAAGGCCCAAGCGCCTGCTGAGCTGCGCCTCAAGAGGCAGCCCGCGACCCCGCCGGCATGTACTTCCAAAGAAGCCTAGAAGGGCCCGATCTCGCCGCGATCGCGGAAGCTAAGCAGGTTCGGGCCTGGTTAGAACTTGGATGGGAGACCTCTAGGGAAGACCGGGTGCTCTAGGCTTTTTGCCTCCCGCTCCGCCTTCTCCTTTTGTCGCTCGCGGCGTTCGCGGCTATCTCCGCCCCCGCCCGCCACAGCTGCAAGCCCCAGCTCCTCAGGCCCCTCCCACCACAGCAAGCGTCTGATGGGGCGCTCCCCGCCTTCCTGATCCGCCAGGCGGCCAGAAGGCGTCCCTGGAAGGCAGAGGCACACCAGACGCTCCGGGGGTGGCCTGAAGGGAACCAGACGTGGCCGCGGACCCGGGGGCCGTCCGTGCGGCCCGCGAGCCCCTCGACCTGCACCTGGCCGCCCCCACTGCAGCCCAGCTCCGGCGTCGCCACCTGTCTGCCGGGGTGGATCTCCACAGCTCCATACGGCAAAAGCCGCCCCTCCGCCGTTTCGCCATGTCCGGGGGCGGGAGCGGGATCGAGGGCCCAGGCCGCTTCCCCGGGCCTGCCGGCCACCTGGGGCGGGGTCCTGAGCTCGGACGGTGGCGTGGGGGCGAGGGTGGCGTTGCTGGGTCTTAGGGGCCGTGCCAACTCACTGGTGGCTCCCAGTGGCTTCGGGCGAGCTTCTGTCGGGCAGGAGGGCCGGTCCGGTCTGCGTCTGAGCTGCGCCTAGCGCAGCGTGGGCGGGCATGTGGGATGCCCAAGGGCCCGCGGTCTCCGGGCCCGGAAGCCTCCTGGGCCACTTCCCCGTGAGCGGCCTGCGGGATCTGGGGCGTGGCGCCTAGCTCCCAAAAGTTTGCTGGCTCCCGCCCGCCCTGGGCTGGGGGGTCGCCAGCACCTCCGCCACCTCCAGGTGCCCGAGATCTCCGTTCCGCTGCCTAGGCGGGCGGCGGGGCCCTGCCGGGACGGGCGGGCCGCTGGGCTGACGGTAAGGCCCAAGCGCCTGCTGAGCTGCGCCTCAAGAGGCAGCCCGCGACCCCGCCAGCATGTACTGCCAAAACAGCCTAGAAGGGCCCGATCTCGCCGCGATCGCGGAAGCTAAGCAGGTTCGGGCCTGGTTAGAACTTGGATGGGAGACCTCTAGGGAAGACCGGGTGCTCTAGGATTTTTGCCTCCCGCTCCGCCTTCTCCTTTTGTCGCTCGCGGCGTTCGCGGCTATCTCCGCCCCTGCCCGCCACAGCTGCAAGCCCCACCTCCTCAGGCCCCTCCCACCACAGCAAGCGTCTGATGGGGCGCTCCCCGCCTTCCTGATCCGCCAGGCGGCCAGAAGGCGTCCCTGGAAGGCAGAGGCACACCAGACGCTCCGGGGGTGGCCTGAAGGGAACCAGACGTGGCCGCGGACCCGGGGGCCGTCCGTGCGGCCCGCGAGCCCCTCGACCTGCACCTGGCCGCCCCCACTGCAGCCCAGCCCCGGCGTCGCCACCTGTCTGCCGGGGTGGCTCTCCACAGCTCCATACGGAAAAAGCCGCCCCTCCGCCGTTTCGCCATGGCCGGGGGCGGGAGCGGGATCGAGGGCCCAGGCCGCTTCCCCGGGCCTGCCGGCCACCTGGGGCGGGGTCCTGAGCTCGGACGGTGGCGTGGGGGCGAGGGTGGCGTTGCTGGGTCTTAGGGGCCGTGCCAACTCAATGGTGGCTCCCAGTGGCTTCGGGCCAGCTTCTGTCGGGCAGGAGGGCCGGTCCGGTCTGCGTCTGAGCTGCGCCTAGCGCAGCGTGGGCGGGCAGGTGGGATGCCCAAGGGCCCGCGGTCTCCGGGCCCGGAAGCCTCCTGGGCCACTTCCCCGTGAGCGGCCTGCGGGATGTGGGGCGTGGCACCTAGCTCCCAAAAGTTTGCTGGCTCCCGCCCGCCCTGGGCTGGGGGGTCGCCAGCACCTCCGCCACCCCCAGGTGCCCGAGATCTCCGTTCCCCTGCCTAGGCGGGCGGCGGGGCCCTGCCGGGACGGGCGGGCCGCTGGGCTGACGGTAAGGCCCAAGCGCCTGCTGAGCTGCGCCTCAAGAGGCAGCACGCGACCCCGCCGGCATGTACTGCCAAAGCAGCCTAGAAGGGCCCGATCTCGCCGCGATCGCGGAAGCTAAGCAGGTTCGGGCCTGGTTAGAACTTGGATGGGAGACCTCTAGGGAAGACCGGGTGCTCTAGGATTTTTGCCTCCCGCTCCGCCTTCTCCTTTTGTCGCTCGCGGCGTTCGCGGCTATCTCCGCCCCCGCCCGGCACAGCTGCAAGCCCCAGCTCCTCAGGCCCCTCCCACCACAGCAAGCGTCTGATGGGGCGCTCCCCGCCTTCCTGATCCGCCAGGCGGCCAGAAGGCGTCCCTGGAAGGCAGAGGCACACCAGACGCTCCGGGGGTGGCCTGAAGGGAACCAGACGTGGCCGCGGACCCGGGGGCCGTCCGTGCGGCCCGCGAGCCCCTCGACCTGCACCTGGCCGCCCCCACTGCAGCCCAGCTCCGGCGTCGCCACCTGTCTGCCGGGGTGGCTCTCCACAGCTCCATACGGAAAAAGCCGCCCCTCCGCCGTTTCGCCATGGCCGAGGGCGGGAGCGGGATCGAGGGCCCAGGCCGCTTCCCCGGGCCTGCCGGCCACCTGGGGCGGGTTCCTGAGCTCGGACGGTGGCGTGGGGGCGAGGGTGGCGTTGCTGGGTCTTAGGGGCCGTGCCAACTCAATGGTGGCTCCCAGTGGCTTCGGGCCAGCTTCTGTCGGGCAGGAGGGCCGGTCCGGTCTGCGTCTGAGGTGCGCCTAGCGCAGCGTGGGCGGGCAGGTGGGATGCCCAAGGGCCCGCGGTCTCCGGGCCCGGAAGCCTCCTGGGCCACTTCCCCGTGAGCGGCCTGCGGGATGTGGGGCGTGGCGCCTAGCTCCCAAAAGTTTGCTGGCTCCCGCCCGCCCTGGGCTGGGGGGTCGCCAGCACCTCCGCCACCCCCAGGTGCCCGAGATCTCCGTTCCGCTGCCTAGGCGGGCGGCGGGGCCCTGCCGGGACGGGCGGGCCGCTGGGCTGACGGTAAGGCCCAAGCGCCTGCTGAGCTGCGCCTCAAGAGGCAGCCCGCGACCCCGCCGGCATGTACTGCCAAAGCAGCCTAGAAGGGCCCGATCTCGCCGCGATCGCGGAAGCTAAGCAGGTTTGGGCCTGGTTAGAACTTGGATGGGAGACCTCTAGGGAAGACCGGGTGCTCTAGGCTTTTTGCCTCCCGCTCCGCCTTCTCCTTTTGTCGCTCGCGGCGTTCGCGGCTATCTCCGCCCCCGCCCGGCACAGCTGCAAGCCACACCTCCTCAGGCCCCTCCCACCACAGCAAGCGTCTGATGGGGCGCTCCCCGCCTTCCTGATCCGCCAGGCGGCCAGAAGGCGTCCCTGGAAGGCAGAGGCACACCAGACGCTCCGGGGGTGGCCTGAAGGGAACCAGACGTGGCCGCGGACCCGGGGGCCGTCCGTGCGGCCCGCGAGCCCCTCGACCTGCACCTGGCCGCCCCCACTGCAGCCCAGCTCCGGCGTCGCCACCTGTCTGCCGGGGTGGCTCTCCACAGCTGCATACGGAAAAAGCCGCCCCTCCGCCGTTTCGCCATGGCCGAGGGCGGGAGCGGGATCGAGGGCCCAGGCCGCTTCCCCGGGCCTGCCGGCCACCTGGGGCGGGTTCCTGAGCTCGGACGGTGGCGTGGGGGCGAGGGTGGCGTTGCTGGGTCTTAGGGGCCTTGCCAACTCAATGGTGGCTCCCAGTGGCTTCGGGCCAGCTTCCGTCGGGCAGGAGGGCCGGTCCGGTCTGCGTCTGAGCTGCGCCTAGCGCAGCGTGGGCGGGCAGGTGGGATGCCCAAGGGCCCGCGGTCTCCGGGCCCGGAAGCCTCCTGGGCCACTTCCCCGTGAGCGGCCTGCGGGATGTGGGGCGTGGCGCCTAGCTCCCAAAAGTTTGCTGGCTCCCGCCCGCCCTGGGCTGGGTGGTCGCCAGCACCTCCGCCACCCCCAGGTGCCCGAGATCTCCGTTCCGCTGCCTAGGCGGGCGGCGGGGCCCTGCCGGGACGGGCGGGCCGCTGGGCTGACGGTAAGGCCCAAGCGCCTGCTGAGCTGCGCCTCAAGAGGCAGCCCGCGACCCCGCCGGCATGTACTGCCAAAGCAGCCTAGAAGGGCCCGATCTCGCCGCGATCGCGGAAGCTAAGCAGGTTCGGGCCTGGTTAGAACTTGGATGGGAGACCTCTAGGGAAGACCGGGTGCTCTAGGCTTTTTGCCTCCCGCTCCGCCTTCTCCTTTTGTCGCTCGCGGCGTTCGCGGCTATCTCCGCCCCCGCCCGGCACAGCTGCAAGCCCCAGCTCCTCAGGCCGCTCCCACCACAGCAAGCGTCTGATGGGGCGCTCCCCGCCTTCCTGATCCGCCAGGCGGCCAGAAGGCGTCCCTGGAAGGCAGAGGCACACCAGACGCTCCGGGGGTGGCCTGAAGGGAACCAGACGTGGCCGCGGACCCGGGGGCCGTCCGTGCGGCCCGCGAGCCCCTCGACCTGCACCTGGCCGCCCCCACTGCAGCCCAGCTCCGGCGTCGCCACCTGTCTGCCGGGGTGGCTCTCCACAGCTCCATACGGAAAAAGCCGCCCCTCCGCCGTTTCGCCATGGCCGAGGGCGGGAGCGGGATCGAGGGCCCAGGCCGCTTCCCCGGGCCTGCCGGCCACCTGGGGCGGGTTCCTGAGCTCGGACGGTGGCGTGGGGGCGAGGGTGGCGTTGCTGGGTCTTAGGGGCCGTGCCAACTCAATGGTGGCTCCCAGTGGCTTCGGGCCAGCTTCTGTCGGGCAGGAGGGCCGGTCCGGTCTGCGTCTGAGGTGCGCCTAGCGCAGCGTGGGCGGGCAGGTGGGATGCCCAAGGGCCCGCGGTCTCCGGGCCCGGAAGCCTCCTGGGCCACTTCCCCGTGAGCGGCCTGCGGGATCTGGGGCGTGGCGCCTAGCTCCCAAAAGTTTGCTGGCTCCCGCCCGCCCTAGGCTGGGGGGTCGCCAGCACCTCCGCCACCCCCAGGTGCCCGAGATCTCCGTTCCGCTGCCTAGGCGGGCGGCGGGGCCCTGCCGGGACGGGCGGGCCGCTGGGCTGACGGTAAGGCCCAAGCGCCTGCTGAGCTGCGCCTCAAGAGGCAGCCCGCGACCCCGCCGGCATGTACTGCCAAAGCAGCCTAGAAGGGCCCGATCTCGCCGCGATCGCGGAAGCTAAGCAGGTTCGGGCCTGGTTAGAACTTGGATGGGAGACCTCTAGGGAAGACCGGGTGCTCTAGGATTTTTGCCTCCCGCTCCGCCTTCTCCTTTTGTCGCTCGCGGCGTTCGCGGCTATCTCCGCCCCCGCCCGGCACAGCTGCAAGCCCCACCTCCTCAGGCCCCTCCCACCACAGCAAGCGTCTGATGGGGCGCTCCCCGCCTTCCTGATCCGCCAGGCGGCCAGAAGGCGTCCCTGGAAGGCAGAGGCACACCAGACGCTCCGGGGGTGGCCTGAAGGGAACCAGACGTGGCCGCGGACCCGGGGGCCGTCCGTGCGGCCCGCGAGCCCCTCGACCTGCACCTGGCCGCCCCCACTGCAGCCCAGCTCCGGCGTCGCCACCTGTCTGCCGGGGTGGATCTCCACAGCTCCATACGGCAAAAGCCGCCCCTCCGCCGTTTCGCCATGGCCGGGGGCGGGAGCGGGATCGAGGGCCCAGGCCGCTTCCCCGGGCCTGCCGGCCACCTGGGGCGGGGTCCTGAGCTCGGACGGTGGCGTGGGGGCGAGGGTGGCGTTGCTGGGTCTTAGGGGCCGTGCCAACTCAATGGTGGCTCCCAGTGGCTTCGGGCCAGCTTCTGTCGGGCAGGAGGGCCGGTCCGGTCTGCGTCTGAGCTGCGCCTAGCGCAGCGTGGGCGGGCAGGTGGGATGCCCAAGGGCCCGCGGTCTCCGGGCCCGGAAGCCTCCTGGGCCACTTCCCCGTGAGCGGCCTGCGGGATGTGGGGCGTGGCACTTAGCTCCCAAAAGTTTGCTGGCTCCCGCCCGCCCTGGGTTGGGGGGTCGCCAGCACCTCCGCCACGCCCAGGTGCCCGAGATCTCCGTTCCGCTGCCTAGGCGGGCGGCGGGGCCCTGCCGGGACGGGCGGGCCGCTGGGCTGACGGTAAGGCCCAAGCGCCTGCTGAGCTGCGCCTCAAGAGGCAGCCCGCGACCCCGCCGGCATGTACTTCCAAAGCAGCCTAGAAGGGCCCGATCTCGCCGCGATCGCGGAAGCTAAGCAGGGTCGGGCCTGGTTAGAACTTGGATGGGAGACCTCTAGGGAAGACCGGGTGCTCTAGGCTTTTTGCCTCCCGCTCCGCCTTCTCCTTTTGTCGCTCGCGGCGTTCGCGGCTATCTCCGCCCCCGCCCGCCACAGCTGCAAGCCCCAGCTCCTCAGGCCCCTCCCACCACAGCAAGCGTCTGATGGGGCGCTCCCCGCCTTCCTGATCCGCCAGGCGGCCAGAAGGCGTCCCTGGAAGGCAGAGGCACACCAGACGCTCCGGGGGTGGCCTGAAGGGAACCAGACGTGGCCGCGGACCCGGGGGCCGTCCGTGCGGCCCGCGAGCCCCTCGACCTGCACCTGGCCGCCCCCACTGCAGCCCAGCTCCGGCGTCGCCACCTGTCTGCCGGGGTGGATCTCCACAGCTCCATACGGCAAAAGCCGCCCCTCCGCCGTTTCGCCATGGCCGGGGGCGGGAGCGGGATCGAGGGCCCAGGCCGCTTCCCCGGGCCTGCCGGCCACCTGGGGCGGGGTCCTGAGCTCGGACGGTGGCGTGGGGGCGAGGGTGGCGTTGCTGGGTCTTAGGGGCCGTGCCAACTCAATGGTGGCTCCCAGTGGCTTCGGGCCAGCTTCTGTCGGGCAGGAGGGCCGGTCCGGTCTGCGTCTGAGCTGCGCCTAGCGCAGCGTGGGCGGGCAGGTGGGATGCCCAAGGGCCCGCGGTCTCCGGGCCCGGAAGCCTCCTGGGCCACTTCCCCGTGAGCGGCCTGCGGGATGTGGGGCGTGGCACTTAGCTCCCAAAAGTTTGCTGGCTCCCGCCCGCCCTGGGTTGGGGGGTCGCCAGCACCTCCGCCACGCCCAGGTGCCCGAGATCTCCGTTCCGCTGCCTAGGCGGGCGGCGGGGCCCTGCCGGGACGGGCGGGCCGCTGGGCTGACGGTAAGGCCCAAGCGCCTGCTGAGCTGCGCCTCAAGAGGCAGCCCGCGACCCCGCCGGCATGTACTTCCAAAGCAGCCTAGAAGGGCCCGATCTCGCCGCGATCGCGGAAGCTAAGCAGGGTCGGGCCTGGTTAGAACTTGGATGGGAGACCTCTAGGGAAGACCGGGTGCTCTAGGCTTTTTGCCTCCCGCTCCGCCTTCTCCTTTTGTCGCTCGCGGCGTTCGCGGCTATCTCCGCCCCCGCCCGCCACAGCTGCAAGCCCCAGCTCCTCAGGCCCCTCCCACCACAGCAAGCGTCTGATGGGGCGCTCCCCGCCTTCCTGATCCGCCAGGCGGCCAGAAGGCGTCCCTGGAAGGCAGAGGCACACCAGACGCTCCGGGGGTGGCCTGAAGGGAACCAGACGTGGCCGCGGACCCGGGGGCCGTCCGTGCGGCCCGCGAGCCCCTCGACCTGCACCTGGCCGCCCCCACTGCAGCCCAGCTCCGGCGTCGCCACCTGTCTGCCGGGGTGGCTCTCCACAGCTCCATACGGAAAAAGCCGCCCCTCCGCCGTTTCGCCATGGCCGAGGGCGGGAGCGGGATCGAGGGCCCAGGCCGCTTCCCCGGGCCTGCCGGCCACCTGGGGCGGGTTCCTGAGCTCGGACGGTGGCGTGGGGGCGAGGGTGGCGTTGCTGGGTCTTAGGGGCCGTGCCAACTCAATGGTGGCTCCCAGTGGCTTCGGGCCAGCTTCTGTCGGGCAGGAGGGCCGGTCCGGTCTGCGTCTGAGGTGCGCCTAGCGCAGCGTGGGCGGGCAGGTGGGATGCCCAAGGGCCCGCGGTCTCCGGGCCCGGAAGCCTCCTGGGCCACTTCCCCGTGAGCGGCCTGCGGGATGTGGGGCGTGGCGCCTAGCTCCCAAAAGTTTGCTGGCTCCCGCCCGCCCTGGGCTGGGGGGTCGCCAGCACCTCCGCCACCCCCAGGTGCCCGAGATCTCCGTTCCGCTGCCTAGGCGGGCGGCGGGGCCCTGCCGGGACGGGCGGGCCGCTGGGCTGACGGTAAGGCCCAAGCGCCTGCTGAGCTGCGCCTCAAGAGGCAGCCCGCGACCCCGCCGGCATGTACTGCCAAAGCAGCCTAGAAGGGCCCGATCTCGCCGCGATCGCGGAAGCTAAGCAGGTTCGGGCCTGGTTAGAACTTGGATGGGAGACCTCTAGGGAAGACCGGGTGCTCTAGGATTTTTGCCTCCCGCTCCGCCTTCTCCTTTTGTCGCTCGCGGCGTTCGCGGCTATCTCCGCCCCCGCCCGGCACAGCTGCAAGCCCCACCTCCTCAGGCCCCTCCCACCACAGCAAGCGTCTGATGGGGCGCTCCCCGCCTTCCTGATCCGCCAGGCGGCCAGAAGGCGTCCCTGGAAGGCAGAGGCACACCAGACGCTCCGGGGGTGGCCTGAAGGGAACCAGACGTGGCCGCGGACCCGGGGGCCGTCCGTGCGGCCCGCGAGCCCCTCGACCTGCACCTGGCCGCCCCCACTGCAACCCAGCCCTTGCGTCGCCACCTGTCTGCCGGGGTGGCTCTCCACAGCTCCATACGGAAAAAGCCGCCCCTCCGCCGTTTCGCCATGGCCGGGGGCGGGAGCGGGATCGAGGGCCCAGGCCGCTTCCCCGGGCCTGCCGGCCACCTGGGGCGGGGTCCTGAGCTCGGACGGTGGCGTGGGGGCGAGGGTGGCGTTGCTGGGTCTTAGGGGCCGTGCCAACTCAATGGTGGCTCCCAGTGGCTTCGGGCCAGCTTCTGTCGGGCAGGAGGGCCGGTCCGGTCTGCGTCTGAGCTGCGCCTAGCGCAGCATGGGCGGGCAGGTGGGATGCCCAAGGGCCCGCGGTCTCCGGGCCCGGAAGCCTCCTGGGCCACTTCCCCGTGAGCGGCCTGCGGGATGTGGGGCGTGGCACCTAGCTCCCAAAAGTTTGCTGGCTCCCGCCCGCCCTGGGCTGTGGGGTCGCCAGCACCTCCGCCACCCCCAGGTGCCCGAGATCTCCGTTCCCCTGCCTAGGCGGGCGGCAGGGCCCTGCCGGGACGGGCGGGCCGCTGGGCTGACGGTAAGGCCCAAGCGCCTGCTGAGCTGCGCCTCAAGAGGCAGCCCGCGACCCCGCCGGCATGTACTGCCAAAGCAGCCTAGAAGGGCCCGATCTCGCCGCGATCGCGGAAGCTAAGCAGGTTCGGGCCTGGTTAGAACTTGGATGGGAGACCTCTAGGGAAGACCGGGTGCTCTAGGATTTTTGCCTCCCGCTCCGCCTTCTCCTTTTGTCGCTCGCGGCGTTCGCGGCTATCTCCGCCCCCGCCCGGCACAGCTGCAAGCCCCACCTCCTCAGGCCCCTCCCACCACAGCAAGCGTCTGATGGGGCGCTCCCCGCCTTCCTGATCCGCCAGGCGGCCAGAAGGCGTCCCTGGAAGGCAGAGGCACACCAGACGCTCCGGGGGTGGCCTGAAGGGAACCAGACGTGGCCGCGGACCCGGGGGCCGTCCGTGCGGCCCGCGAGCCCCTCGACCTGCACCTGGCCGCCCCCACTGCAGCCCAGCCCCTGCGTCGCCACCTGTCTGCCGGGGTGGCTGTCCACAGCTCCATACGGAAAAAGCCGCCCCTCCGCCGTTTCGCCATGGCCGGGAGCGGGAGCGGGATCGAGGGCCCAGGCCGCTTCCCCGGGCCTGCCGGCCACCTGGGGCGGGGTCCTGAGCTCGGACGGTGGCGTGGGGGCGAGGGTGGCGTTGCTGGGTCTTAGGGGCCGTGCCAACTCAATGGTGGCTCCCAGTGGCTTCGGGCCAGCTTCTGTCGGGCAGGAGGGCCGGTCCGGTCTGCGTCTGAGCTGCGCCTAGCGCAGCGTGGGCGGGCAGGTGGGATGCCCAAGGGCCCGCGGTCTCCGGGCCCGGAAGCCTCCTGGGCCACTTCCCCGTGAGCGGCCTGCGGGATGTGGGGCGTGGCGCCTAGCTCCCAAAAGTTTGCTGGCTCCCGCCCGCCCTGGGCTGGGGGGTCGCCAGCACCTCCGCCACCCCCAGGTGCCCGAGATCTCCGTTCCGCTGCCTAGGCGGGCGGCGGGGCCCTGCCGGGACGGGCGGGCCGCTGGGCTGACGGTAAGGCCCAAGCGCCTGCTGAGCTGCGCCTCAAGAGGCAGCCCGCGACCCCGCCGGCATGTACTGCCAAAGCAGCCTAGAAGGGCCCGATCTCGCCGCGATCGTGGAAGCTAAGCAGGTTCGGGCCTGGTTAGAACTTGGATGGGAGACCTCTAGGGAAGACCGGGTGCTCTAGGCTTTTTGCCTCCCGCTCCGCCTTCTCCTTTTGTCGCTCGCGGCGTTCGCGGCTATCTCCGCCCCCGCCCGGCACAGCTGCAAGCCACACCTCCTCAGGCCCCTCCCACCACAGCAAGCGTCTGATGGGGCGCTCCCCGCCTTCCTGATCCGCCAGGCGGCCAGAAGGCGTCCCTGGAAGGCAGAGGCACACCAGACGCTCCGGGGGTGGCCTGAAGGGAACCAGACGTGGCCGCGGACCCGGGGGCCGTCCGTGCGGCCCGCGAGCCCCTCGACCTGCACCTGGCCGCCCCCACTGCAGCCCAGCTCCGGCGTCGCCACCTGTCTGCCGGGGTGGCTCTCCACAGCTGCATACGGAAAACGCCGCCCCTCCGCCGTTTCGCCATGGCCGAGGGCGGGAGCGGGATCGAGGGCCCAGGCGGCTTCCCCGGGCCTGCCGGCCACCTGGGGCGGGTTCCTGAGCTCGGACGGTGGCGTGGGGGCGAGGGTGGCGTTGCTGGGTCTTAGGGGCCTTGCCAACTCAATGGTGGCTCCCAGTGGCTTCGGGCCAGCTTCCGTCGGGCAGGAGGGCCGGTCCGGTCTGCGTCTGAGCTGCGCCTAGCGCAGCGTGGGCGGGCAGGTGGGATGCCCAAGGGCCCGCGGTCTCCGGGCCCGGAAGCCTCCTGGGCCACTTCCCCGTGAGCGGCCTGCGGGATGTGGGGCGTGGCGCCTAGCTCCCAAAAGTTTGCTGGCTCCCGCCCGCCCTGGGCTGGGTGGTCGCCAGCACCTCCGCCACCCCCAGGTGCCCGAGATCTCCGTTCCGCTGCCTAGGCGGGCGGCGGGGCCCTGCCGGGACGGGCGGGCCGCTGGGCTGACGGTAAGGCCCAAGCGCCTGCTGAGCTGCGCCTCAAGAGGCAGCCCGTGACCCCGCCGGCATGTACTGCCAAAGCAGCCTAGAAGGGCCCGATCTCGCCGCGATCGCGGAAGCTAAGCAGGTTCGGGCCTGGTTAGAACTTGGATGGGAGACCTCTAGGGAAGACCGGGTGCTCTAGGCTTTTTGCCTCCCGCTCCGCCTTCTCCTTTTGTCGCTCGCGGCGTTCGCGGCTATCTCCGCCCCCGCCCGGCACAGCTGCAAGCCCCAGCTCCTCAGGCCCCTCCCACCACAGCAAGCGTCTGATGGGGCGCTCCCCGCCTTCCTGATCCGCCAGGCGGCCAGAAGGCGTCCCTGGAAGGCAGAGGCACACCAGACGCTCCGGGGGTGGCCTGAAGGGAACCAGACGTGGCCGCGGACCCGGGGGCCGTCCGTGCGGCCCGCGAGCCCCTCGACCTGCACCTGGCCGCCCCCACTGCAGCCCAGCTCCGGCGTCGCCACCTGTCTGCCGGGGTGGCTCTCCACAGCTCCATACGGAAAAAGCCGCCCCTCCGCCGTTTCGCCATGGCCGAGGGCGGGAGCGGGATCGAGGGCCCAGGCCGCTTCCCCGGGCCTGCCGGCCACCTGGGGCGGGTTCCTGAGCTCGGACGGTGGCGTGGGGGCGAGGGTGGCGTTGCTGGGTCTTAGGGGCCGTGCCAACTCAATGGTGGCTCCCAGTGGCTTCGGGCCAGCTTCTGTCGGGCAGGAGGGCCGGTCCGGTCTGCGTCTGAGGTGCGCCTAGCGCAGCGTGGGCGGGCAGGTGGGATGCCCAAGGGCCCGCGGTCTCCGGGCCCGGAAGCCTCCTGGGCCACTTCCCCGTGAGCGGCCTGCGGGATCTGGGGCGTGGCGCCTAGCTCCCAAAAGTTTGCTGGCTCCCGCCCGCCCTAGGCTGGGGGGTCGCCAGCACCTCCGCCACCCCCAGGTGCCCGAGATCTCCGTTCCGCTGCCTAGGCGGGCGGCGGGGCCCTGCCGGGACGGGCGGGCCGCTGGGCTGACGGTAAGGCCCAAGCGCCTGCTGAGCTGCGCCTCAAGAGGCAGCCCGCGACCCCGCCGGCATGTACTGCCAAAGCAGCCTAGAAGGGCCCGATCTCGCCGCGATCGCGGAAGCTAAGCAGGTTCGGGCCTGGTTAGAACTTGGATGGGAGACCTCTAGGGAAGACCGGGTGCTCTAGGATTTTTGCCTCCCGCTCCGCCTTCTCCTTTTGTCGCTCGCGGCGTTCGCGGCTATCTCCGCCCCCGCCCGGCACAGCTGCAAGCCCCACCTCCTCAGGCCCCTCCCACCACAGCAAGCGTCTGATGGGGCGCTCCCCGCCTTCCTGATCCGCCAGGCGGCCAGAAGGCGTCCCTGGAAGGCAGAGGCACACCAGACGCTCCGGGGGTGGCCTGAAGGGAACCAGACGTGGCCGCGGACCCGGGGGCCGTCCGTGCGGCCCGCGAGCCCCTCGACCTGCACCTGGCCGCCCCCACTGCAGCCCAGCCCCGGCGTCGCCACCTGTCTGCCGGGGTGGCTCTCCACAGCTCCATACGGAAAAAGCCGCCCCTCCGCCGTTTCGCCATGGCCGGGGGCGGGAGCGGGATCGAGGGCCCAGGCCGCTTCCCCGGGCCTGCCGGCCACCTGGGGCGGGTTCCTGAGCTCGGACGGTGGCGTGGGGGCTAGGGTGGCGTTGCTGGGTCTTAGGGGCCTTGCCAACTCAATGGTGGCTCCCAGTGGCTTCGGGCCAGCTTCTGTCGGGCAGGAGGGCCGGTCCGGTCTGCGTCTGAGGTGCGCCTAGCGCAGCGTGGGCGGGCAGGTGGGATGCCCAAGGGCCCGCGGTCTCCGGGCCCGGAAGCCTCCTGGGCCACTTCCCCGTGAGCGGCCTGCGGGATGTGGGGCGTGGCGCCTAGCTCCCAAAAGTTTGCTGGCTCCCGCCCGCCCTGGGCTGGGGGGTCGCCAGCACCTCCGCCACCCCCAGGTGCCCGAGATCTCCGTTCCGCTGCCTAGGCGGGCGGCGGGGCCCTGCCGGGACGGGCGGGCCGCTGGGCTGACGGTAAGGCCCAAGCGCCTGCTGAGCTGCGCCTCAAGAGGCAGCCCGCGACCCCGCCGGCATGTACTGCCAAAGCAGCCTAGAAGGGCCCGATCTCGCCGCGATCGCGGAAGCTAAGCAGGTTCGGGCCTGGTTAGAACTTGGATGGGAGACCTCTAGGGAAGACCGGGTGCTCTAGGATTTTTGCCTCCCGCTCCGCCTTCTCCTTTTGTCGCTCGCGGCGTTCGCGGCTATCTCCGCCCCCGCCCGGCACAGCTGCAAGCCCCACCTCCTCAGGCCCCTCCCACCACAGCAAGCGTCTGATGGGGCGCTCCCCGCCTTCCTGATCCGCCAGGCGGCCAGAAGGCGTCCCTGGAAGGCAGAGGCACACCAGACGCTCCGGGGGTGGCCTGAAGGGAACCAGACGTGGCCGCGGACCCGGGGGCCGTCCGTGCGGCCCGCGAGCCCCTCGACCTGCACCTGGCCGCCCCCACTGCAGCCCAGCTCCGGCGTCGCCACCTGTCTGCCGGGGTGGATCTCCACAGCTCCATACGGCAAAAGCCGCCCCTCCGCCGTTTCGCCATGGCCGGGGGCGGGAGCGGGATCGAGGGCCCAGGCCGCTTCCCCGGGCCTGCCGGCCACCTGGGGCGGGGTCCTGAGCTCGGACGGTGGCGTGGGGGCGAGGGTGGCGTTGCTGGGTCTTAGGGGCCGTGCCAACTCACTGGTGGCTCCCAGTGGCTTCGGGCCAGCTTCTGTCGGGCAGGAGGGCCGGTCCGGTCTGCGTCTGAGCTGCGCCTAGCGCAGCGTGGGCGGGCAGGTGGGATGCCCAAGGGCCCGCGGTCTCCGGGCCCGGAAGCCTCCTGGGCCACTTCCCCGTGAGCGGCCTGCGGGATCTGGGGCGTGGCGCCTAGCTCCCAAAAGTTTGCTGGCTCCCGCCCGCCCTGGGCTGGGGGGTCGCCAGCACCTCCGCCACACCCAGGTGCCCGAGACCTCCGTTCCCCTGCCTAGGCGGGCGGCGGGGCCCTGCCGGGACGGGCGGGCCGCTGGGCTGACGGTAAGGCCCAAGCGCCTGCTGAGCTGCGCCTCAAGAGGCAGCCCGCGACCCCGCCGGCATGTACTGCCAAAGCAGCCTAGAAGGGCCCGATCTCGCCGCGATCGCGGAAGCTAAGCAGGTTCGGGCCTGGTTAGAACTTGGATGGGAGACCTCTAGGGAAGACCGGGTGCTCTAGGATTTTTGCCTCCCGCTCCGCCTTCTCCTTTTGTCGCTCGCGGCGTTCGCGGCTATCTCCGCCCCTGCCCGCCACAGCTGCAAGCCCCACCTCCTCAGGCCCCTCCCACCACAGCAAGCGTCTGATGGGGCGCTCCCCGCCTTCCTGATCCGCCAGGCGGCCAGAAGGCGTCCCTGGAAGGCAGAGGCACACCAGACGCTCCGGGGGTGGCCTGAAGGGAACCATACGTGGCCGCGGACCCGGGGGCCGTCCGTGCGGCCCGCGAGCCCCTCGACCTGCACCTGGCCGCCCCCACTGCAGCCCAGCTCCGGCGTCGCCACCTGTCTGCCGGGGTGGATCTCCACAGCTCCATACGGCAAAAGCCGCCCCTCCGCCGTTTCGCCATGGCCGGGGGCGGGAGCGGGATCGAGGGCCCAGGCCGCTTCCCCGGGCCTGCCGGCCACCTGGGGCGGGGTCCTGAGCTCGGACGGTGGCGTGGGGGCGAGGGTGGCGTTGCTGGGTCTTAGGGGCCGTGCCAACTCAATGGTGGCTCCCAGTGGCTTCGGGCCAGCTTCTGTCGGGCAGGAGGGCCGGTCCGGTCTGCGTCTGAGCTGCGCCTAGCGCAGCGTGGGCGGGCAGGTGGGATGCCCAAGGGCCCGCGGTCTCCGGGCCCGGAAGCCTCATGGGCCACTTCCCCGTGAGCGGCCTGCGGGATGTGGGGCGTGGCACTTAGCTCCCAAAAGTTTGCTGGCTCCCGCCCGCCCTGGGCTGGGGGGTCGCCAGCACCTCCGCCACGCCCAGGTGCCCGAGATCTCCGTTCCGCTGCCTAGGCGGGCGGCGGGGCCCTGCCGGGACGGGCGGGCCGCTGGGCTGACGGTAAGGCCCAAGCGCCTGCTGAGCTGCGCCTCAAGAGGCAGCCCGCGACCCCGCCAGCATGTACTTCCAAAGCAGCCTAGAAGGGCCCGATCTCGCCGCGATCGCGGAAGCTAAGCAGGTTCGGGCCTGGTTAGAACTTGGATGGGAGACCTCTAGGGAAGACCGGGTGCTCTAGGCTTTTTGCCTCCCGCTCCACCTTCTCCTTTTATCGCTCGCGGCGTTCGCGGCTATCTCCGCCCCCGCCCGGCACAGCTGCAAGCCCCACCTCCTCAGGCCCCTCCCACCACAGCAAGCGTCTGATGGGGCGCTCCCCGCCTTCCTGATCCGCCAGGCGGCCAGAAGGCGTCCCTGGAAGGCAGAGGCACACCAGACGCTCCGGGGGTGGCCTGAAGGGAACCAGACGTGGCCGCGGACCCGGGGGCCGTCCGTGCGGCCCGCGAGCCCCTCGACCTGCACCTGGCCGCCCCCACTGCAGCCCAGCTCCGGCGTCGCCACCTGTCTGCCGGGGTGGATCTCCACAGCTCCATACGGCAAAAGCCGCCCCTCCGCCGTTTCGCCATGGCCGGGGGCGGGAGCGGGATCGAGGGCCCAGGCCGCTTCCCCGGGCCTGCCGGCCACCTGGGGCGGGGTCCTGAGCTCGGACGGTGGCGTGGGGGCGAGGGTGGCGTTGCTGGGTCTTAGGGGCCGTGCCAACTCACTGGTGGCTCCCAGTGGCTTCGGGCCAGCTTCTGTCGGGCAGGAGGGCCGGTCCGGTCTGCGTCTGAGCTGCGCCTAGCGCAGCGTGGGCGGGCAGGTGGGATGCCCAAGGGCCCGCGGTCTCCGGGCCCGGAAGCCTCCTGGGCCACTTCCCCGTGAGCGGCCTGCGGGATCTGGGGCGTGGCGCCTAGCTCCCAAAAGTTTGCTGGCTCCCGCCCGCCCTGGGCTGGGGGGTCGCCAGCACCTCCGCCACACCCAGGTGCCGGAGATCTCCGTTACGCTGCCTAGGCGGGCGGCGGGGCCCTGCCGGGACGGGCGGGCCGCTGGGCTGACGGTAAGGCCCAAGCGCCTGCTGAGCTGCGCCTCAAGAGGCAGCCCGCGACCCCGCCGGCATGTACTGCCAAAGCAGCCTAGAAGGGCCCGATCTCGCCGCGATCGCGGAAGCTAAGCAGGTTCGGGCCTGGTTAGAACTTGGATGGGAGACCTCTAGGGAAGACCGGGTGCTCTAGGATTTTTGCCTCCCGCTCCGCCTTCTCCTTTTGTCGCTCGCGGCGTTCGCGGCTATCTCCGCCCCCGCCCGGCACAGCTGCAAGCCCCACCTCCTCAGGCCCCTCCCACCACAGCAAGCGTCTGATGGGGCGCTCCCCGCCTTCCTGATCCGCCAGGCGGCCAGAAGGCGTCCCTGGAAGGCAGAGGCACACCAGACGCTCCGGGGGTGGCCTGAAGGGAACCAGACGTGGCCGCGGACCCGGGGGCCGTCCGTGCGGCCCGCGAGCCCCTCGACCTGCACCTGGCCGCCCCCACTGCAGCCCAGCCCCGGCGTCGCCACCTGTCTGCCGGGGTGGCTCTCCACAGCTCCATACGGCAAAAGCCGCCCCTCCGCCGTTTCGCCATGGCCGGGGGCGGGAGCGGGATCGAGGGCCCAGGCCGCTTCCCCGGGCCTGCCGGCCACCTGGGGCGGGGTCCTGAGCTCGGACGGTGGCGTGGGGGCGAGGGTGGCGTTGCTGGGTCTTAGGGGCCGTGCCAACTCAATGGTGGCTCCCAGTGGCTTCGGGCCAGCTTCTGTCGGGCAGGAGGGCCGGTCCGGTCTGCGTCTGAGCTGCGCCTAGCGCAGCGTGGGCGGGCAGGTGGGATGCCCAAGGGCCCGCGGTCTCCGGGCCCGGAAGCCTCCTGGGCCACTTCCCCGTGAGCGGCCTGCGGGATGTGGGGCGTGGCGCCTAGCTCCCAAAAGTTTGCTGGCTCCCGCCCGCCCTGGGCTGGGGGGTCGCCAGCACCTCCGCCACCCCCAGGTGCCCGAGATCTCCGTTCCGCTGCCTAGGCGGGCGGCGGGGCCCTGCCGGGACGGGCGGGCCGCTGGGCTGACGGTAAGGCCCAAGCGCCTGCTGAGCTGCGCCTCAAGAGGCAGCCCGCGACCCCGCCGGCATGTACTGCCAAAGCAGCCTAGAAGGGCCCGATCTCGCCGCGATCGCGGAAGCTAAGCAGGTTCGGGCCTGGTTAGAACTTGGATGGGAGACCTCTAGGGAAGACCGGGTGCTCTAGGCTTTTTGCCTCCCGCTCCGCCTTCTCCTTTTGTCGCTCGCGGCGTTCGCGGCTATCTCCGCCCCCGCCCGGCACAGCTGCAAGCCACACCTCCTCAGGCCCCTCCCACCACAGCAAGCGTCTGATGGGGCGCTCCCCGCCTTCCTGATCCGCCAGGCGGCCAGAAGGCGTCCCTGGAAGGCAGAGGCACACCAGACGCTCCGGGGGTGGCCTGAAGGGAACCAGACGTGGCCGCGGACCCGGGGGCCGTCCGTGCGGCCCGCGAGCCCCTCGACCTGCACCTGGCCGCCCCCACTGCAGCCCAGCTCCGGCGTCGCCACCTGTCTGCCGGGGTGGCTCTCCACAGCTGCATACGGAAAACGCCGCCCCTCCGCCGTTTCGCCATGGCCGAGGGCGGGAGCGGGATCGAGGGCCCAGGCCGCTTCCCCGGGCCTGCCGGCCACCTGGGGCGGGTTCCTGAGCTCGGACGGTGGCGTGGGGGCGAGGGTGGCGTTGCTGGGTCTTAGGGGCCTTGCCAACTCAATGGTGGCTCCCAGTGGCTTCGGGCCAGCTTCCGTCGGGCAGGAGGGCCGGTCCGGTCTGCGTCTGAGCTGCGCCTAGCGCAGCGTGGGCGGGCAGGTGGGATGCCCAAGGGCCCGCGGTCTCCGGGCCCGGAAGCCTCCTGGGCCACTTCCCCGTGAGCGGCCTGCGGGATGTGGGGCGTGGCGCCTAGCTCCCAAAAGTTTGCTGGCTCCCGCCCGCCCTGGGCTGGGTGGTCGCCAGCACCTCCGCCACCCCCAGGTGCCCGAGATCTCCGTTCCGCTGCCTAGGCGGGCGGCGGGGCCCTGCCGGGACGGGCGGGCCGCTGGGCTGACGGTAAGGCCCAAGCGCCTGCTGAGCTGCGCCTCAAGAGGCAGCCCGTGACCCCGCCGGCATGTACTGCCAAAGCAGCCTAGAAGGGCCCGATCTCGCCGCGATCGCGGAAGCTAAGCAGGTTCGGGCCTGGTTAGAACTTGGATGGGAGACCTCTAGGGAAGACCGGGTGCTCTAGGCTTTTTGCCTCCCGCTCCGCCTTCTCCTTTTGTCGCTCGCGGCGTTCGCGGCTATCTCCGCCCCCGCCCGGCACAGCTGCAAGCCCCAGCTCCTCAGGCCCCTCCCACCACAGCAAGCGTCTGATGGGGCGCTCCCCGCCTTCCTGATCCGCCAGGCGGCCAGAAGGCGTCCCTGGAAGGCAGAGGCACACCAGACGCTCCGGGGGTGGCCTGAAGGGAACCAGACGTGGCCGCGGACCCGGGGGCCGTCCGTGCGGCCCGCGAGCCCCTCGACCTGCACCTGGCCGCCCCCACTGCAGCCCAGCTCCGGCGTCGCCACCTGTCTGCCGGGGTGGCTCTCCACAGCTCCATACGGAAAAAGCCGCCCCTCCGCCGTTTCGCCATGGCCGAGGGCGGGAGCGGGATCGAGGGCCCAGGCCGCTTCCCCGGGCCTGCCGGCCACCTGGGGCGGGTTCCTGAGCTCGGACGGTGGCGTGGGGGCGAGGGTGGCGTTGCTGGGTCTTAGGGGCCGTGCCAACTCAATGGTGGCTCCCAGTGGCTTCGGGCCAGCTTCTGTCGGGCAGGAGGGCCGGTCCGGTCTGCGTCTGAGGTGCGCCTAGCGCAGCGTGGGCGGGCAGGTGGGATGCCCAAGGGCCCGCGGTCTCCGGGCCCGGAAGCCTCCTGGGCCACTTCCCCGTGAGCGGCCTGCGGGATCTGGGGCGTGGCGCCTAGCTCCCAAAAGTTTGCTGGCTCCCGCCCGCCCTAGGCTGGGGGGTCGCCAGCACCTCCGCCACCCCCAGGTGCCCGAGATCTCCGTTCCGCTGCCTAGGCGGGCGGCGGGGCCCTGCCGGGACGGGCGGGCCGCTGGGCTGACGGTAAGGCCCAAGCGCCTGCTGAGCTGCGCCTCAAGAGGCAGCCCGCGACCCCGCCGGCATGTACTGCCAAAGCAGCCTAGAAGGGCCCGATCTCGCCGCGATCGCGGAAGCTAAGCAGGTTCGGGCCTGGTTAGAACTTGGATGGGAGACCTCTAGGGAAGACCGGGTGCTCTAGGATTTTTGCCTCCCGCTCCGCCTTCTCCTTTTGTCGCTCGCGGCGTTCGCGGCTATCTCCGCCCCCGCCCGGCACAGCTGCAAGCCCCACCTCCTCAGGCCCCTCCCACCACAGCAAGCGTCTGATGGGGCGCTCCCCGCCTTCCTGATCCGCCAGGCGGCCAGAAGGCGTCCCTGGAAGGCAGAGGCACACCAGACGCTCCGGGGGTGGCCTGAAGGGAACCAGACGTGGCCGCGGACCCGGGGGCCGTCCGTGCGGCCCGCGAGCCCCTCGACCTGCACCTGGCCGCCCCCACTGCAGCCCAGCCCCGGCGTCGCCACCTGTCTGCCGGGGTGGCTCTCCACAGCTCCATACGGAAAAAGCCGCCCCTCCGCCGTTTCGCCATGGCCGGGGGCGGGAGCGGGATCGAGGGCCCAGGCCGCTTCCCCGGGCCTGCCGGCCACCTGGGGCGGGTTCCTGAGCTCGGACGGTGGCGTGGGGGCGAGGGTGGCGTTGCTGGGTCTTAGGGGCCTTGCCAACTCAATGG
The DNA here is from genome assembly GCF_963455315.2 of Globicephala melas. Lineage (NCBI taxonomy): Eukaryota > Metazoa > Chordata > Mammalia > Artiodactyla > Delphinidae > Globicephala > Globicephala melas. The sequence continues at coordinate 61,923 of NW_027207443.1, read as the reverse complement.
TGGCTCCCAGTGGCTTCGGGCCAGCTTCTGTCGGGCAGGAGGGCCGGTCCGGTCTGCGTCTGAGGTGCGCCTAGCGCAGCGTGGGCGGGCAGGTGGGATGCCCAAGGGCCCGCGGTCTCCGGGCCCGGAAGCCTCCTGGGCCACTTCCCCGTGAGCGGCCTGCGGGATGTGGGGCGTGGCGCCTAGCTCCCAAAAGTTTGCTGGCTCCCGCCCGCCCTGGGCTGGGGGGTCGCCAGCACCTCCGCCACCCCCAGGTGCCCGAGATCTCCGTTCCGCTGCCTAGGCGGGCGGCGGGGCCCTGCCGGGACGGGCGGGCCGCTGGGCTGACGGTAAGGCCCAAGCGCCTGCTGAGCTGCGCCTCAAGAGGCAGCCCGCGACCCCGCCGGCATGTACTGCCAAAGCAGCCTAGAAGGGCCCGATCTCGCCGCGATCGCGGAAGCTAAGCAGGTTCGGGCCTGGTTAGAACTTGGATGGGAGACCTCTAGGGAAGACCGGGTGCTCTAGGATTTTTGCCTCCCGCTCCGCCTTCTCCTTTTGTCGCTCGCGGCGTTCGCGGCTATCTCCGCCCCCGCCCGGCACAGCTGCAAGCCCCACCTCCTCAGGCCCCTCCCACCACAGCAAGCGTCTGATGGGGCGCTCCCCGCCTTCCTGATCCGCCAGGCGGCCAGAAGGCGTCCCTGGAAGGCAGAGGCACACCAGACGCTCCGGGGGTGGCCTGAAGGGAACCAGACGTGGCCGCGGACCCGGGGGCCGTCCGTGCGGCCCGCGAGCCCCTCGACCTGCACCTGGCCGCCCCCACTGCAGCCCAGCTCCGGCGTCGCCACCTGTCTGCCGGGGTGGATCTCCACAGCTCCATACGGCAAAAGCCGCCCCTCCGCCGTTTCGCCATGGCCGGGGGCGGGAGCGGGATCGAGGGCCCAGGCCGCTTCCCCGGGCCTGCCGGCCACCTGGGGCGGGGTCCTGAGCTCGGACGGTGGCGTGGGGGCGAGGGTGGCGTTGCTGGGTCTTAGGGGCCGTGCCAACTCACTGGTGGCTCCCAGTGGCTTCGGGCCAGCTTCTGTCGGGCAGGAGGGCCGGTCCGGTCTGCGTCTGAGCTGCGCCTAGCGCAGCGTGGGCGGGCAGGTGGGATGCCCAAGGGCCCGCGGTCTCCGGGCCCGGAAGCCTCCTGGGCCACTTCCCCGTGAGCGGCCTGCGGGATCTGGGGCGTGGCGCCTAGCTCCCAAAAGTTTGCTGGCTCCCGCCCGCCCTGGGCTGGGGGGTCGCCAGCACCTCCGCCACACCCAGGTGCCCGAGACCTCCGTTCCCCTGCCTAGGCGGGCGGCGGGGCCCTGCCGGGACGGGCGGGCCGCTGGGCTGACGGTAAGGCCCAAGCGCCTGCTGAGCTGCGCCTCAAGAGGCAGCCCGCGACCCCGCCGGCATGTACTGCCAAAGCAGCCTAGAAGGGCCCGATCTCGCCGCGATCGCGGAAGCTAAGCAGGTTCGGGCCTGGTTAGAACTTGGATGGGAGACCTCTAGGGAAGACCGGGTGCTCTAGGATTTTTGCCTCCCGCTCCGCCTTCTCCTTTTGTCGCTCGCGGCGTTCGCGGCTATCTCCGCCCCTGCCCGCCACAGCTGCAAGCCCCACCTCCTCAGGCCCCTCCCACCACAGCAAGCGTCTGATGGGGCGCTCCCCGCCTTCCTGATCCGCCAGGCGGCCAGAAGGCGTCCCTGGAAGGCAGAGGCACACCAGACGCTCCGGGGGTGGCCTGAAGGGAACCATACGTGGCCGCGGACCCGGGGGCCGTCCGTGCGGCCCGCGAGCCCCTCGACCTGCACCTGGCCGCCCCCACTGCAGCCCAGCTCCGGCGTCGCCACCTGTCTGCCGGGGTGGATCTCCACAGCTCCATACGGAAAAAGCCGCCCCTCCGCCGTTTCGCCATGGCCGGGGGCGGGAGCGGGATCGAGGGCCCAGGCCGCTTCCCCGGGCCTGCCGGCCACCTGGGGCGGGGTCCTGAGCTCGGACGGTGGCGTGGGGGCGAGGGTGGCGTTGCTGGGTCTTAGGGGCCGTGCCAACTCAATGGTGGCTCCCAGTGGCTTCGGGCCAGCTTCTGTCGGGCAGGAGGGCCGGTCCGGTCTGCGTCTGAGCTGCGCCTAGCGCAGCGTGGGCGGGCAGGTGGGATGCCCAAGGGCCCGCGGTCTCCGGGCCCGGAAGCCTCATGGGCCACTTCCCCGTGAGCGGCCTGCGGGATGTGGGGCGTGGCACTTAGCTCCCAAAAGTTTGCTGGCTCCCGCCCGCCCTGGGCTGGGGGGTCGCCAGCACCTCCGCCACGCCCAGGTGCCCGAGATCTCCGTTCCGCTGCCTAGGCGGGCGGCGGGGCCCTGCCGGGACGGGCGGGCCGCTGGGCTGACGGTAAGGCCCAAGCGCCTGCTGAGCTGCGCCTCAAGAGGCAGCCCGCGACCCCGCCAGCATGTACTTCCAAAGCAGCCTAGAAGGGCCCGATCTCGCCGCGATCGCGGAAGCTAAGCAGGTTCGGGCCTGGTTAGAACTTGGATGGGAGACCTCTAGGGAAGACCGGGTGCTCTAGGCTTTTTGCCTCCCGCTCCGCCTTCTCCTTTTATCGCTCGCGGCGTTCGCGGCTATCTCCGCCCCCGCCCGGCACAGCTGCAAGCCCCACCTCCTCAGGCCCCTCCCACCACAGCAAGCGTCTGATGGGGCGCTCCCCGCCTTCCTGATCCGCCAGGCGGCCAGAAGGCGTCCCTGGAAGGCAGAGGCACACCAGACGCTCCGGGGGTGGCCTGAAGGGAACCAGACGTGGCCGCGGACCCGGGGGCCGTCCGTGCGGCCCGCGAGCCCCTCGACCTGCACCTGGCCGCCCCCACTGCAGCCCAGCTCCGGCGTCGCCACCTGTCTGCCGGGGTGGATCTCCACAGCTCCATACGGCAAAAGCCGCCCCTCCGCCGTTTCGCCATGGCCGGGGGCGGGAGCGGGATCGAGGGCCCAGGCCGCTTCCCCGGGCCTGCCGGCCACCTGGGGCGGGGTCCTGAGCTCGGACGGTGGCGTGGGGGCGAGGGTGGCGTTGCTGGGTCTTAGGGGCCGTGCCAACTCACTGGTGGCTCCCAGTGGCTTCGGGCCAGCTTCTGTCGGGCAGGAGGGCCGGTCCGGTCTGCGTCTGAGCTGCGCCTAGCGCAGCGTGGGCGGGCAGGTGGGATGCCCAAGGGCCCGCGGTCTCCGGGCCCGGAAGCCTCCTGGGCCACTTCCCCGTGAGCGGCCTGCGGGATCTGGGGCGTGGCGCCTAGCTCCCAAAAGTTTGCTGGCTCCCGCCCGCCCTGGGCTGGGGGGTCGCCAGCACCTCCGCCACACCCAGGTGCCCGAGACCTCCGTTCCCCTGCCTAGGCGGGCGGCGGGGCCCTGCCGGGACGGGCGGGCCGCTGGGCTGACGGTAAGGCCCAAGCGCCTGCTGAGCTGCGCCTCAAGAGGCAGCCCGCGACCCCGCCGGCATGTACTGCCAAAGCAGCCTAGAAGGGCCCGATCTCGCCGCGATCGCGGAAGCTAAGCAGGTTCGGGCCTGGTTAGAACTTGGATGGGAGACCTCTAGGGAAGACCGGGTGCTCTAGGATTTTTGCCTCCCGCTCCGCCTTCTCCTTTTGTCGCTCGCGGCGTTCGCGGCTATCTCCGCCCCTGCCCGGCGTTCGCGGCTATCTCCGCCCCTGCCCGCCACAGCTGCAAGCCCCACCTCCTCAGGCCCCTCCCACCACAGCAAGCGTCTGATGGGGCGCTCCCCGCCTTCCTGATCCGCCAGGCGGCCAGAAGGCGTCCCTGGAAGGCAGAGGCACACCAGACGCTCCGGGGGTGGCCTGAAGGGAACCAGACGTGGCCGCGGACCCGGGGGCCGTCCGTGCGGCCCGCGAGCCCCTCGACCTGCACCTGGCCGCCCCCACTGCAGCCCAGCCCCGGCGTCGCCACCTGTCTGCCGGGGTGGCTCTCCACAGCTCCATACGGAAAAAGCCGCCCCTCCGCCGTTTCGCCATGGCCGGGGGCGGGAGCGGGATCGAGGGCCCAGGCCGCTTCCCCGGGCCTGCCGGCCACCTGGGGCGGGGTCCTGAGCTCGGACGGTGGCGTGGGGGCGAGGGTGGCGTTGCTGGGTCTTAGGGGCCGTGCCAACTCAATGGTGGCTCCCAGTGGCTTCGGGCCAGCTTCTGTCGGGCAGGAGGGCCGGTCCGGTCTGCGTCTGAGCTGCGCCTAGCGCAGCGTGGGCGGGCAGGTGGGATGCCCAAGGGCCCGCGGTCTCCGGGCCCGGAAGCCTCCTGGGCCACTTCCCCGTGAGCGGCCTGCGGGATGTGGGGCGTGGCACCTAGCTCCCAAAAGTTTGCTGGCTCCCGCCCGCCCTGGGCTGGGGGGTCGCCAGCACCTCCGCCACCCCCAGGTGCCCGAGATCTCCGTTCCCCTGCCTAGGCGGGCGGCGGGGCCCTGCCGGGACGGGCGGGCCGCTGGGCTGACGGTAAGGCCCAAGCGCCTGCTGAGCTGCGCCTCAAGAGGCAGCCCGCGACCCCGCCGGCATGTACTGCCAAAGCAGCCTAGAAGGGCCCGATCTCGCCGCGATCGCGGAAGCTAAGCAGGTTCGGGCCTGGTTAGAACTTGGATGGGAGACCTCTAGGGAAGACCGGGTGCTCTAGGCTTTTTGCCTCCCGCTCCGCCTTCTCCTTTTGTCGCTCGCGGCGTTCGCGGCTATCTCCGCCCCCGCCCGGCACAGCTGCAAGCCCCAGCTCCTCAGGCCCCTCCCACCACAGCAAGCGTCTGATGGGGCGCTCCCCGCCTTCCTGATCCGCCAGGCGGCCAGAAGGCGTCCCTGGAAGGCAGAGGCACACCAGACGCTCCGGGGGTGGCCTGAAGGGAACCAGACGTGGCCGCGGACCCGGGGGCCGTCCGTGCGGCCCGCGAGCCCCTCGACCTGCACCTGGCCGCCCCCACTGCAGCCCAGCTCCGGCGTCGCCACCTGTCTGCCGGGGTGGATCTCCACAGCTCCATACGGCAAAAGCCGCCCCTCCGCCGTTTCGCCATGGCCGGGGGCGGGAGCGGGATCGAGGGCCCAGGCCGCTTCCCCGGGCCTGCCGGCCACCTGGGGCGGGGTCCTGAGCTCGGACGGTGGCGTGGGGGCGAGGGTGGCGTTGCTGGGTCTTAGGGGCCGTGCCAACTCAATGGTGGCTCCCAGTGGCTTCGGGCCAGCTTCTGTCGGGCAGGAGGGCCGGTCCGGTCTGCGTCTGAGCTGCGCCTAGCGCAGCGTGGGCGGGCAGGTGGGATGCCCAAGGGCCCGCGGTCTCCGGGCCCGGAAGCCTCCTGGGCCACTTCCCCGTGAGCGGCCTGCGGGATGTGGGGCGTGGCACTTAGCTCCCAAAAGTTTGCTGGCTCCCGCCCGCCCTGGGCTGGGGGGTCGCCAGCACCTCCGCCACGCCCAGGTGCCCGAGATCTCCGTTCCGCTGCCTAGGCGGGCGGCGGGGCCCTGCCGGGACGGGCGGGCCGCTGGGCTGACGGTAAGGCCCAAGCGCCTGCTGAGCTGCGCCTCAAGAGGCAGCCCGCGACCCCGCCAGCATGTACTTCCAAAGCAGCCTAGAAGGGCCCGATCTCGCCGCGATCGCGGAAGCTAAGCAGGTTCGGGCCTGGTTAGAACTTGGATGGGAGACCTCTAGGGAAGACCGGGTGCTCTAGGCTTTTTGCCTCCCGCTCCGCCTTCTCCTTTTGTCGCTCGCGGCGTTCGCGGCTATCTCCGCCCCCGCCCGCCACAGCTGCAAGCCCCAGCTCCTCAGGCCCCTCCCACCACAGCAAGCGTCTGATGGGGCGCTCCCCGCCTTCCTGATCCGCCAGGCGGCCAGAAGGCGTCCCTGGAAGGCAGAGGCACACCAGACGCTCCGGGGGTGGCCTGAAGGGAACCAGACGTGGCCGCGGACCCGGGGGCCGTCCGTGCGGCCCGCGAGCCCCTCGACCTGCACCTGGCCGCCCCCACTGCAGCCCAGCCCCGGCGTCGCCACCTGTCTGCCGGGGTGGCTCTCCACAGCTCCATACGGAAAAAGCCGCCCCTCCGCCGTTTCGCCATGGCCGGGGGCGGGAGCGGGATCGAGGGCCCAGGCCGCTTCCCCGGGCCTGCCGGCCACCTGGGGCGGGGTCCTGAGCTCGGACGGTGGCGTGGGGGCGAGGGTGGCGTTGCTGGGTCTTAGGGGCCGTGCCAACTCACTGGTGGCTCCCAGTGGCTTCGGGCGAGCTTCTGTCGGGCAGGAGGGCCGGTCCGGTCTGCGTCTGAGCTGCGCCTAGCGCAGCGTGGGCGGGCATGTGGGATGCCCAAGGGCCCGCGGTCTCCGGGCCCGGAAGCCTCCTGGGCCACTTCCCCGTGAGCGGCCTGCGGGATCTGGGGCGTGGCGCCTAGCTCCCAAAAGTTTGCTGGCTCCCGCCCGCCCTGGGCTGGGGGGTCGCCAGCACCTCCGCCACCTCCAGGTGCCCGAGATCTCCGTTCCGCTGCCTAGGCGGGCGGCGGGGCCCTGCCGGGACGGGCGGGCCGCTGGGCTGACGGTAAGGCCCAAGCGCCTGCTGAGCTGCGCCTCAAGAGGCAGCCCGCGACCCCGCCGGCATGTACTGCCAAAGCAGCCTAGAAGGGCCCGATCTCGCCGCGATCGCGGAAGCTAAGCAGGTTCGGGCCTGGTTAGAACTTGGATGGGAGACCTCTAGGGAAGACCGGGTGCTCTAGGATTTTTGCCTCCCGCTCCGCCTTCTCCTTTTGTCGCTCGCGGCGTTCGCGGCTATCTCCGCCCCTGCCCGCCACAGCTGCAAGCCCCACCTCCTCAGGCCCCTCCCACCACAGCAAGCGTCTGATGGGGCGCTCCCCGCCTTCCTGATCCGCCAGGCGGCCAGAAGGCGTCCCTGGAAGGCAGAGGCACACCAGACGCTCCGGGGGTGGCCTGAAGGGAACCAGACGTGGCCGCGGACCCGGGGGCCGTCCGTGCGGCCCGCGAGCCCCTCGACATGCACCTGGCCGCCCCCACTGCAGCCCAGCTCCGGCGTCGCCACCTGTCTGCCGGGGTGGCTCTCCACAGCTCCATACGGAAAAAGCCGCCCCTCCGCCGTTTCGCCATGGCCGAGGGCGGGAGCGGGATTGAGGGCCCAGGCCGCTTCCCCGGGCCTGCCGGCCACCTGGGGCGGGTTCCTGAGCTCGGACGGTGGCGTGGGGGCGAGGGTGGCGTTGCTGGGTCTTAGGGGCCTTGCCAACTCAATGGTGGCTCCCAGTGGCTTCGGGCCAGCTTCTGTCGGGCAGGAGGGCCGGTCCGGTCTGCGTCTGAGGTGCGCCTAGCGCAGCGTGGGCGGGCAGGTGGGATGCCCAAGGGCCCGCGGTCTCCGGGCCCGGAAGCCTCCTGGGCCACTTCCCCGTGAGCGGCCTGCGGGATCTGGGGCGTGGCGCCTAGCTCCCAAAAGTTTGCTGGCTCCCGCCCGCCCTGGGCTGGGGGGTCGCCAGCACCTCCGCCACACCCAGGTGCCGGAGATCTCCGTTACGCTGCCTAGGCGGGCGGCGGGGCCCTGCCGGGACGGGCGGGCCGCTGGGCTGACGGTAAGGCCCAAGCGCCTGCTGAGCTGCGCCTCAAGAGGCAGCCCGCGACCCCGCCGGCATGTACTGCCAAAGCAGCCTAGAAGGGCCCGATCTCGCCGCGATCGCGGAAGCTAAGCAGGTTCGGGCCTGGTTAGAACTTGGATGGGAGACCTCTAGGGAAGACCGGGTGCTCTAGGATTTTTGCCTCCCGCTCCGCCTTCTCCTTTTGTCGCTCGCGGCGTTCGCGGCTATCTCCGCCCCCGCCCGCCACAGCTGCAAGCCCCACCTCCTCAGGCCCCTCCCACCACAGCAAGCGTCTGATGGGGCGCTCCCCGCCTTCCTGATCCGCCAGGCGGCCAGAAGGCGTCCCTGGAAGGCAGAGGCACACCAGACGCTCCGGGGGTGGCCTGAAGGGAACCAGACGTGGCCGCGGACCCGGGGGCCGTCCGTGCGGCCCGCGAGCCCCTCGACCTGCACCTGGCCGCCCCCACTGCAGCCCAGCCCCGGCGTCGCCACCTGTCTGCCGGGGTGGCTCTCCACAGCTCCATACGGAAAAAGCCGCCCCTCCGCCGTTTCGCCATGGCTGGGGGCGGGAGCGGGATCGAGGGCCCAGGCCGCTTCCCCGGGCCTGCCGGCCACCTGGGGCGGGGTCCTGAGCTCGGACGGTGGCGTGGGGGCGAGGGTGGCGTTGCTGGGTCTTAGGGGCCGTGCCAACTCAATGGTGGCTCCCAGTGGCTTCGGGCGAGCTAATGTCGGGCAGGAGGGCTGGTCCGGTCTGCGTCTGAGCTGCGCCTAGCGCAGCGTGGGCAGGCAGGTGGGATGCCCAAGGGCCCGCGGTCTCCGGCCCGGAAGCCTCCTGGGCCACTTCCCCGTGAGCGGCCTGCGGGATGTGGGGCGTGGCACCTAGCTCCCAAAAGTTTGCTGGCTCCCGCCCGCCCTGGGCTGGGGGGTCGCCAGCACCTCCGCCACCCCCAGGTGCCCGAGATCTCCGTTCCCCTGCCTAGGCGGGCGGCGGGGCCCTGCCGGGACGGGCGGGCCGCTGGGCTGACGGTAAGGCCCAAGCGCCTGCTGAGCTGCGCCTCAAGAGGCAGCCCGCGACCCCGCCGGCATGTACTTCCAAAGCAGCCTAGAAGGGCCCGATCTCGCCGCGATCGCGGAAGCTAAGCAGGTTCGGGCCTGGTTAGAACTTGGATGGGAGACCTCTAGGGAAGACCGGGTGCTCTAGGCTTTTTGCCTCCCGCTCCGCCTTCTCCTTTTGTCGCTCGCGGCGTTCGCGGCTATCTCCGCCCCCGCCCGCCACAGCTGCAAGCCCCAGCTCCTCAGGCCCCTCCCACCACAGCAAGCGTCTGATGGGGCGCTCCCCGCCTTCCTGATCCGCCAGGCGGCCAGAAGGCGTCCCTGGAAGGCAGAGGCACACCAGACGCTCCGGGGGTGGCCTGAAGGGAACCAGACGTGGCCGCGGACCCGGGGGCCGTCCGTGCGGCCCGCGAGCCCCTCGACCTGCACCTGGCCGCCCCCACTGCAGCCCAGCTCCGGCGTCGCCACCTGTCTGCCGGGGTGGATCTCCACAGCTCCATACGGCAAAAGCCGCCCCTCCGCCGTTTCGCCATGTCCGGGGGCGGGAGCGGGATCGAGGGCCCAGGCCGCTTCCCCGGGCCTGCCGGCCACCTGGGGCGGGGTCCTGAGCTCGGACGGTGGCGTGGGGGCGAGGGTGGCGTTGCTGGGTCTTAGGGGCCGTGCCAACTCACTGGTGGCTCCCAGTGGCTTCGGGCGAGCTTCTGTCGGGCAGGAGGGCCGGTCCGGTCTGCGTCTGAGCTGCGCCTAGCGCAGCGTGGGCGGGCATGTGGGATGCCCAAGGGCCCGCGGTCTCCGGGCCCGGAAGCCTCCTGGGCCACTTCCCCGTGAGCGGCCTGCGGGATCTGGGGCGTGGCGCCTAGCTCCCAAAAGTTTGCTGGCTCCCGCCCGCCCTGGGCTGGGGGGTCGCCAGCACCTCCGCCACCTCCAGGTGCCCGAGATCTCCGTTCCGCTGCCTAGGCGGGCGGCGGGGCCCTGCCGGGACGGGCGGGCCGCTGGGCTGACGGTAAGGCCCAAGCGCCTGCTGAGCTGCGCCTCAAGAGGCAGCCCGCGACCCCGCCGGCATGTACTGCCAAAGCAGCCTAGAAGGGCCCGATCTCGCCGCGATCGCGGAAGCTAAGCAGGTTCGGGCCTGGTTAGAACTTGGATGGGAGACCTCTAGGGAAGACCGGGTGCTCTAGGATTTTTGCCTCCCGCTCCGCCTTCTCCTTTTGTCGCTCGCGGCGTTCGCGGCTATCTCCGCCCCTGCCCGCCACAGCTGCAAGCCCCACCTCCTCAGGCCCCTCCCACCACAGCAAGCGTCTGATGGGGCGCTCCCCGCCTTCCTGATCCGCCAGGCGGCCAGAAGGCGTCCCTGGAAGGCAGAGGCACACCAGACGCTCCGGGGGTGGCCTGAAGGGAACCAGACGTGGCCGCGGACCCGGGGGCCGTCCGTGCGGCCCGCGAGCCCCTCGACCTGCACCTGGCCGCCCCCACTGCAGCCCAGCCCCGGCGTCGCCACCTGTCTGCCGGGGTGGCTCTCCACAGCTCCATACGGAAAAAGCCGCCCCTCCGCCGTTTCGCCATGGCCGGGGGCGGGAGCGGGATCGAGGGCCCAGGCCGCTTCCCCGGGCCTGCCGGCCACCTGGGGCGGGGTCCTGAGCTCGGACGGTGGCGTGGGGGCGAGGGTGGCGTTGCTGGGTCTTAGGGGCCGTGCCAACTCAATGGTGGCTCCCAGTGGCTTCGGGCCAGCTTCTGTCGGGCAGGAGGGCCGGTCCGGTCTGCGTCTGAGCTGCGCCTAGCGCAGCGTGGGCGGGCAGGTGGGATGCCCAAGGGCCCGCGGTCTCCGGGCCCGGAAGCCTCCTGGGCCACTTCCCCGTGAGCGGCCTGCGGGATGTGGGGCGTGGCACCTAGCTCCCAAAAGTTTGCTGGCTCCCGCCCGCCCTGGGCTGGGGGGTCGCCAGCACCTCCGCCACCCCCAGGTGCCCGAGATCTCCGTTCCCCTGCCTAGGCGGGCGGCGGGGCCCTGCCGGGACGGGCGGGCCGCTGGGCTGACGGTAAGGCCCAAGCGCCTGCTGAGCTGCGCCTCAAGAGGCAGCCCGCGACCCCGCCGGCATGTACTGCCAAAGCAGCCTAGAAGGGCCCGATCTCGCCGCGATCGCGGAAGCTAAGCAGGTTCGGGCCTGGTTAGAACTTGGATGGGAGACCTCTAGGGAAGACCGGGTGCTCTAGGCTTTTTGCCTCCCGCTCCGCCTTCTCCTTTTGTCGCTCGCGGCGTTCGCGGCTATCTCCGCCCCCGCCCGGCACAGCTGCAAGCCCCAGCTCCTCAGGCCCCTCCCACCACAGCAAGCGTCTGATGGGGCGCTCCCCGCCTTCCTGATCCGCCAGGCGGCCAGAAGGCGTCCCTGGAAGGCAGAGGCACACCAGACGCTCCGGGGGTGGCCTGAAGGGAACCAGACGTGGCCGCGGACCCGGGGGCCGTCCGTGCGGCCCGCGAGCCCCTCGACCTGCACCTGGCCGCCCCCACTGCAGCCCAGCTCCGGCGTCGCCACCTGTCTGCCGGGGTGGATCTCCACAGCTCCATACGGCAAAAGCCGCCCCTCCGCCGTTTCGCCATGGCCGGGGGCGGGAGCGGGATCGAGGGCCCAGGCCGCTTCCCCGGGCCTGCCGGCCACCTGGGGCGGGGTCCTGAGCTCGGACGGTGGCGTGGGGGCGAGGGTGGCGTTGCTGGGTCTTAGGGGCCGTGCCAACTCAATGGTGGCTCCCAGTGGCTTCGGGCCAGCTTCTGTCGGGCAGGAGGGCCGGTCCGGTCTGCGTCTGAGGTGCGCCTAGCGCAGCGTGGGCGGGCAGGTGGGATGCCCAAGGGCCCGCGGTCTCCGGGCCCGGAAGCCTCCTGGGCCACTTCCCCGTGAGCGGCCTGCGGGATCTGGGGCGTGGCGCCTAGCTCCCAAAAGTTTGCTGGCTCCCGCCCGCCCTGGGCTGGGGGGTCGCCAGCACCTCCGCCACACCCAGGTGCCGGAGATCTCCGTTACGCTGCCTAGGCGGGCGGCGGGGCCCTGCCGGGACGGGCGGGCCGCTGGGCTGACGGTAAGGCCCAAGCGCCTGCTGAGCTGCGCCTCAAGAGGCAGCCCGCGACCCCGCCGGCATGTACTGCCAAAGCAGCCTAGAAGGGCCCGATCTCGCCGCGATCGCGGAAGCTAAGCAGGTTCGGGCCTGGTTAGAACTTGGATGGGAGACCTCTAGGGAAGACCGGGTGCTCTAGGATTTTTGCCTCCCGCTCCGCCTTCTCCTTTTGTCGCTCGCGGCGTTCGCGGCTATCTCCGCCCCCGCCCGCCACAGCTGCAAGCCCCACCTCCTCAGGCCCCTCCCACCACAGCAAGCGTCTGATGGGGCGCTCCCCGCCTTCCTGATCCGCCAGGCGGCCAGAAGGCGTCCCTGGAAGGCAGAGGCACACCAGACGCTCCGGGGGTGGCCTGAAGGGAACCAGACGTGGCCGCGGACCCGGGGGCCGTCCGTGCGGCCCGCGAGCCCCTCGACCTGCACCTGGCCGCCCCCACTGCAGCCCAGCCCCGGCGTCGCCACCTGTCTGCCGGGGTGGCTCTCCACAGCTCCATACGGAAAAAGCCGCCCCTCCGCCGTTTCGCCATGGCCGGGGGCGGGAGCGGGATCGAGGGCCCAGGCCGCTTCCCCGGGCCTGCCGGCCACCTGGGGCGGGGTCCTGAGCTCGGACGGTGGCGTGGGGGCGAGGGTGGCGTTGCTGGGTCTTAGGGGCCGTGCCAACTCAATGGTGGCTCCCAGTGGCTTCGGGCGAGCTAATGTCGGGCAGGAGGGCCGGTCCGGTCTGCGTCTGAGCTGCGCCTAGCGCAGCGTGGGCAGGCAGGTGGGATGCCCAAGGGCCCGCGGTCTCCGGCCCGGAAGCCTCCTGGGCCACTTCCCCGTGAGCGGCCTGCGGGATGTGGGGCGTGGCACCTAGCTCCCAAAAGTTTGCTGGCTCCCGCCCGCCCTGGGCTGGGGGGTCGCCAGCACCTCCGCCACCCCCAGGTGCCCGAGATCTCCGTTCCCCTGCCTAGGCGGGCGGCGGGGCCCTGCCGGGACGGGCGGGCCGCTGGGCTGACGGTAAGGCCCAAGCGCCTGCTGAGCTGCGCCTCAAGAGGCAGCCCGCGACCCCGCCGGCATGTACTGCCAAAGCAGCCTAGAAGGGCCCGATCTCGCCGCGATCGCGGAAGCTAAGCAGGTTCGGGCCTGGTTAGAACTTGGATGGGAGACCTCTAGGGAAGACCGGGTGCTCTAGGATTTTTGCCTCCCGCTCCGCCTTCTCCTTTTGTCGCTCGCGGCGTTCGCGGCTATCTCCGCCCCTGCCCGCCACAGCTGCAAGCCCCACCTCCTCAGGCCCCTCCCACCACAGCAAGCGTCTGATGGGGCGCTCCCCGCCTTCCTGATCCGCCAGGCGGCCAGAAGGCGTCCCTGGAAGGCAGAGGCACACCAGACGCTCCGGGGGTGGCCTGAAGGGAACCAGACGTGGCCGCGGACCCGGGGGCCGTCCGTGCGGCCCGCGAGCCCCTCGACATGCACCTGGCCGCCCCCACTGCAGCCCAGCTCCGGCGTCGCCACCTGTCTGCCGGGGTGGCTCTCCACAGCTCCATACGGAAAAAGCCGCCCCTCCGCCGTTTCGCCATGGCCGAGGGCGGGAGCGGGATCGAGGGCCCAGGCCGCTTCCCCGGGCCTGCCGGCCACCTGGGGCGGGTTCCTGAGCTCGGACGGTGGCGTGGGGGCGAGGGTGGCGTTGCTGGGTCTTAGGGGCCTTGCCAACTCAATGGTGGCTCCCAGTGGCTTCGGGCCAGCTTCTGTCGGGCAGGAGGGCCGGTCCGGTCTGCGTCTGAGGTGCGCCTAGCGCAGCGTGGGCGGGCAGGTGGGATGCCCAAGGGCCCGCGGTCTCCGGGCCCGGAAGCCTCCTGGGCCACTTCCCCGTGAGCGGCCTGCGGGATCTGGGGCGTGGCGCCTAGCTCCCAAAAGTTTGCTGGCTCCCGCCCGCCCTGGGCTGGGGGGTCGCCAGCACCTCCGCCACACCCAGGTGCCGGAGATCTCCGTTACGCTGCCTAGGCGGGCGGCGGGGCCCTGCCGGGACGGGCGGGCCGCTGGGCTGACGGTAAGGCCCAAGCGCCTGCTGAGCTGCGCCTCAAGAGGCAGCCCGCGACCCCGCCGGCATGTACTGCCAAAGCAGCCTAGAAGGGCCCGATCTCGCCGCGATCGCGGAAGCTAAGCAGGTTCGGGCCTGGTTAGAACTTGGATGGGAGACCTCTAGGGAAGACCGGGTGCTCTAGGATTTTTGCCTCCCGCTCCGCCTTCTCCTTTTGTCGCTCGCGGCGTTCGCGGCTATCTCCGCCCCCGCCCGCCACAGCTGCAAGCCCCACCTCCTCAGGCCCCTCCCACCACAGCAAGCGTCTGATGGGGCGCTCCCCGCCTTCCTGATCCGCCAGGCGGCCAGAAGGCGTCCCTGGAAGGCAGAGGCACACCAGACGCTCCGGGGGTGGCCTGAAGGGAACCAGACGTGGCCGCGGACCCGGGGGCCGTCCGTGCGGCCCGCGAGCCCCTCGACCTGCACCTGGCCGCCCCCACTGCAGCCCAGCCCCGGCGTCGCCACCTGTCTGCCGGGGTGGCTCTCCACAGCTCCATACGGAAAAAGCCGCCCCTCCGCCGTTTCGCCATGGCTGGGGGCGGGAGCGGGATCGAGGGCCCAGGCCGCTTCCCCGGGCCTGCCGGCCACCTGGGGCGGGGTCCTGAGCTCGGACGGTGGCGTGGGGGCGAGGGTGGCGTTGCTGGGTCTTAGGGGCCGTGCCAACTCAATGGTGGCTCCCAGTGGCTTCGGGCGAGCTAATGTCGGGCAGGAGGGCTGGTCCGGTCTGCGTCTGAGCTGCGCCTAGCGCAGCGTGGGCAGGCAGGTGGGATGCCCAAGGGCCCGCGGTCTCCGGCCCGGAAGCCTCCTGGGCCACTTCCCCGTGAGCGGCCTGCGGGATGTGGGGCGTGGCACCTAGCTCCCAAAAGTTTGCTGGCTCCCGCCCGCCCTGGGCTGGGGGGTCGCCAGCACCTCCGCCACCCCCAGGTGCCCGAGATCTCCGTTCCCCTGCCTAGGCGGGCGGCGGGGCCCTGCCGGGACGGGCGGGCCGCTGGGCTGACGGTAAGGCCCAAGCGCCTGCTGAGCTGCGCCTCAAGAGGCAGCCCGCGACCCCGCCGGCATGTACTTCCAAAGCAGCCTAGAAGGGCCCGATCTCGCCGCGATCGCGGAAGCTAAGCAGGTTCGGGCCTGGTTAGAACTTGGATGGGAGACCTCTAGGGAAGACCGGGTGCTCTAGGCTTTTTGCCTCCCGCTCCGCCTTCTCCTTTTGTCGCTCGCGGCGTTCGCGGCTATCTCCGCCCCCGCCCGCCACAGCTGCAAGCCCCAGCTCCTCAGGCCCCTCCCACCACAGCAAGCGTCTGATGGGGCGCTCCCCGCCTTCCTGATCCGCCAGGCGGCCAGAAGGCGTCCCTGGAAGGCAGAGGCACACCAGACGCTCCGGGGGTGGCCTGAAGGGAACCAGACGTGGCCGCGGACCCGGGGGCCGTCCGTGCGGCCCGCGAGCCCCTCGACCTGCACCTGGCCGCCCCCACTGCAGCCCAGCTCCGGCGTCGCCACCTGTCTGCCGGGGTGGATCTCCACAGCTCCATACGGCAAAAGCCGCCCCTCCGCCGTTTCGCCATGTCCGGGGGCGGGAGCGGGATCGAGGGCCCAGGCCGCTTCCCCGGGCCTGCCGGCCACCTGGGGCGGGGTCCTGAGCTCGGACGGTGGCGTGGGGGCGAGGGTGGCGTTGCTGGGTCTTAGGGGCCGTGCCAACTCACTGGTGGCTCCCAGTGGCTTCGGGCGAGCTTCTGTCGGGCAGGAGGGCCGGTCCGGTCTGCGTCTGAGCTGCGCCTAGCGCAGCGTGGGCGGGCATGTGGGATGCCCAAGGGCCCGCGGTCTCCGGGCCCGGAAGCCTCCTGGGCCACTTCCCCGTGAGCGGCCTGCGGGATCTGGGGCGTGGCGCCTAGCTCCCAAAAGTTTGCTGGCTCCCGCCCGCCCTGGGCTGGGGGGTCGCCAGCACCTCCGCCACCTCCAGGTGCCCGAGATCTCCGTTCCGCTGCCTAGGCGGGCGGCGGGGCCCTGCCGGGACGGGCGGGCCGCTGGGCTGACGGTAAGGCCCAAGCGCCTGCTGAGCTGCGCCTCAAGAGGCAGCCCGCGACCCCGCCGGCATGTACTGCCAAAGCAGCCTAGAAGGGCCCGATCTCGCCGCGATCGCGGAAGCTAAGCAGGTTCGGGCCTGGTTAGAACTTGGATGGGAGACCTCTAGGGAAGACCGGGTGCTCTAGGATTTTTGCCTCCCGCTCCGCCTTCTCCTTTTGTCGCTCGCGGCGTTCGCGGCTATCTCCGCCCCTGCCCGCCACAGCTGCAAGCCCCACCTCCTCAGGCCCCTCCCACCACAGCAAGCGTCTGATGGGGCGCTCCCCGCCTTCCTGATCCGCCAGGCGGCCAGAAGGCGTCCCTGGAAGGCAGAGGCACACCAGACGCTCCGGGGGTGGCCTGAAGGGAACCAGACGTGGCCGCGGACCCGGGGGCCGTCCGTGCGGCCCGCGAGCCCCTCGACCTGCACCTGGCCGCCCCCACTGCAGCCCAGCCCCGGCGTCGCCACCTGTCTGCCGGGGTGGCTCTCCACAGCTCCATACGGAAAAAGCCGCCCCTCCGCCGTTTCGCCATGGCCGGGGGCGGGAGCGGGATCGAGGGCCCAGGCCGCTTCCCCGGGCCTGCCGGCCACCTGGGGCGGGGTCCTGAGCTCGGACGGTGGCGTGGGGGCGAGGGTGGCGTTGCTGGGTCTTAGGGGCCGTGCCAACTCAATGGTGGCTCCCAGTGGCTTCGGGCCAGCTTCTGTCGGGCAGGAGGGCCGGTCCGGTCTGCGTCTGAGCTGCGCCTAGCGCAGCGTGGGCGGGCAGGTGGGATGCCCAAGGGCCCGCGGTCTCCGGGCCCGGAAGCCTCCTGGGCCACTTCCCCGTGAGCGGCCTGCGGGATGTGGGGCGTGGCACCTAGCTCCCAAAAGTTTGCTGGCTCCCGCCCGCCCTGGGCTGGGGGGTCGCCAGCACCTCCGCCACCCCCAGGTGCCCGAGATCTCCGTTCCCCTGCCTAGGCGGGCGGCGGGGCCCTGCCGGGACGGGCGGGCCGCTGGGCTGACGGTAAGGCCCAAGCGCCTGCTGAGCTGCGCCTCAAGAGGCAGCCCGCGACCCCGCCGGCATGTACTGCCAAAGCAGCCTAGAAGGGCCCGATCTCGCCGCGATCGCGGAAGCTAAGCAGGTTCGGGCCTGGTTAGAACTTGGATGGGAGACCTCTAGGGAAGACCGGGTGCTCTAGGCTTTTTGCCTCCCGCTCCGCCTTCTCCTTTTGTCGCTCGCGGCGTTCGCGGCTATCTCCGCCCCCGCCCGGCACAGCTGCAAGCCCCAGCTCCTCAGGCCCCTCCCACCACAGCAAGCGTCTGATGGGGCGCTCCCCGCCTTCCTGATCCGCCAGGCGGCCAGAAGGCGTCCCTGGAAGGCAGAGGCACACCAGACGCTCCGGGGGTGGCCTGAAGGGAACCAGACGTGGCCGCGGACCCGGGGGCCGTCCGTGCGGCCCGCGAGCCCCTCGACCTGCACCTGGCCGCCCCCACTGCAGCCCAGCTCCGGCGTCGCCACCTGTCTGCCGGGGTGGATCTCCACAGCTCCATACGGCAAAAGCCGCCCCTCCGCCGTTTCGCCATGGCCGGGGGCGGGAGCGGGATCGAGGGCCCAGGCCGCTTCCCCGGGCCTGCCGGCCACCTGGGGCGGGGTCCTGAGCTCGGACGGTGGCGTGGGGGCGAGGGTGGCGTTGCTGGGTCTTAGGGGCCGTGCCAACTCAATGGTGGCTCCCAGTGGCTTCGGGCCAGCTTCTGTCGGGCAGGAGGGCCGGTCCGGTCTGCGTCTGAGGTGCGCCTAGCGCAGCGTGGGCGGGCAGGTGGGATGCCCAAGGGCCCGCGGTCTCCGGGCCCGGAAGCCTCCTGGGCCACTTCCCCGTGAGCGGCCTGCGGGATCTGGGGCGTGGCGCCTAGCTCCCAAAAGTTTGCTGGCTCCCGCCCGCCCTGGGCTGGGGGGTCGCCAGCACCTCCGCCACACCCAGGTGCCGGAGATCTCCGTTACGCTGCCTAGGCGGGCGGCGGGGCCCTGCCGGGACGGGCGGGCCGCTGGGCTGACGGTAAGGCCCAAGCGCCTGCTGAGCTGCGCCTCAAGAGGCAGCCCGCGACCCCGCCGGCATGTACTGCCAAAGCAGCCTAGAAGGGCCCGATCTCGCCGCGATCGCGGAAGCTAAGCAGGTTCGGGCCTGGTTAGAACTTGGATGGGAGACCTCTAGGGAAGACCGGGTGCTCTAGGATTTTTGCCTCCCGCTCCGCCTTCTCCTTTTGTCGCTCGCGGCGTTCGCGGCTATCTCCGCCCCCGCCCGCCACAGCTGCAAGCCCCACCTCCTCAGGCCCCTCCCACCACAGCAAGCGTCTGATGGGGCGCTCCCCGCCTTCCTGATCCGCCAGGCGGCCAGAAGGCGTCCCTGGAAGGCAGAGGCACACCAGACGCTCCGGGGGTGGCCTGAAGGGAACCAGACGTGGCCGCGGACCCGGGGGCCGTCCGTGCGGCCCGCGAGCCCCTCGACCTGCACCTGGCCGCCCCCACTGCAGCCCAGCCCCGGCGTCGCCACCTGTCTGCCGGGGTGGCTCTCCACAGCTCCATACGGAAAAAGCCGCCCCTCCGCCGTTTCGCCATGGCCGGGGGCGGGAGCGGGATCGAGGGCCCAGGCCGCTTCCCCGGGCCTGCCGGCCACCTGGGGCGGGGTCCTGAGCTCGGACGGTGGCGTGGGGGCGAGGGTGGCGTTGCTGGGTCTTAGGGGCCGTGCCAACTCAATGGTGGCTCCCAGTGGCTTCGGGCGAGCTAATGTCGGGCAGGAGGGCCGGTCCGGTCTGCGTCTGAGCTGCGCCTAGCGCAGCGTGGGCAGGCAGGTGGGATGCCCAAGGGCCCGCGGTCTCCGGCCCGGAAGCCTCCTGGGCCACTTCCCCGTGAGCGGCCTGCGGGATGTGGGGCGTGGCACCTAGCTCCCAAAAGTTTGCTGGCTCCCGCCCGCCCTGGGCTGGGGGGTCGCCAGCACCTCCGCCACCCCCAGGTGCCCGAGATCTCCGTTCCCCTGCCTAGGCGGGCGGCGGGGCCCTGCCGGGACGGGCGGGCCGCTGGGCTGACGGTAAGGCCCAAGCGCCTGCTGAGCTGCGCCTCAAGAGGCAGCCCGCGACCCCGCCGGCATGTACTGCCAAAGCAGCCTAGAAGGGCCCGATCTCGCCGCGATCGCGGAAGCTAAGCAGGTTCGGGCCTGGTTAGAACTTGGATGGGAGACCTCTAGGGAAGACCGGGTGCTCTAGGATTTTTGCCTCCCGCTCCGCCTTCTCCTTTTGTCGCTCGCGGCGTTCGCGGCTATCTCCGCCCCCGCCCGCCACAGCTGCAAGCCCCAGCTCCTCAGGCCCCTCCCACCACAGCAAGCGTCTGATGGGGCGCTCCCCGCCTTCCTGATCCGCCAGGCGGCCAGAAGGCGTCCCTGGAAGGCAGAGGCACACCAGACGCTCCGGGGGTGGCCTGAAGGGAACCAGACGTGGCCGCGGACCCGGGGGCCGTCCGTGCGGCCCGCGAGCCCCTCGACCTGCACCTGGCCGCCCCCACTGCAGCCCAGCTCCGGCGTCGCCACCTGTCTGCCGGGGTGGATCTCCACAGCTCCATACGGCAAAAGCCGCCCCTCCGCCGTTTCGCCATGTCCGGGGGCGGGAGCGGGATCGAGGGCCCAGGCCGCTTCCCCGGGCCTGCCGGCCACCTGGGGCGGGGTCCTGAGCTCGGACGGTGGCGTGGGGGCGAGGGTGGCGTTGCTGGGTCTTAGGGGCCGTGCCAACTCACTGGTGGCTCCCAGTGGCTTCGGGCGAGCTTCTGTCGGGCAGGAGGGCCGGTCCGGTCTGCGTCTGAGCTGCGCCTAGCGCAGCGTGGGCGGGCATGTGGGATGCCCAAGGGCCCGCGGTCTCCGGGCCCGGAAGCCTCCTGGGCCACTTCCCCGTGAGCGGCCTGCGGGATCTGGGGCGTGGCGCCTAGCTCCCAAAAGTTTGCTGGCTCCCGCCCGCCCTGGGCTGGGGGGTCGCCAGCACCTCCGCCACCCCCAGGTGCCCGAGATCTCCGTTCCGCTGCCTAGGCGGGCGGCGGGGCCCTGCCGGGACGGGCGGGCCGCTGGGCTGACGGTAAGGCCCAAGCGCCTGCTGAGCTGCGCCTCAAGAGGCAGCCCGCGACCCCGCCGGCATGTACTGCCAAAGCAGCCTAGAAGGGCCCGATCTCGCCGCGATCGCGGAAGCTAAGCAGGTTCGGGCCTGGTTAGAACTTGGATGGGAGACCTCTAGGGAAGACCGGGTGCTCTAGGATTTTTGCCTCCCGCTCCGCCTTCTCCTTTTGTCGCTCGCGGCGTTCGCGGCTATCTCCGCCCCCGCCCGCCACAGCTGCAAGCCCCACCTCCTCAGGCCCCTCCCACCACAGCAAGCGTCTGATGGGGCGCTCCCCGCCTTCCTGATCCGCCAGGCGGCCAGAAGGCGTCCCTGGAAGGCAGAGGCACACCAGACGCTCCGGGGGTGGCCTGAAGGGAACCAGACGTGGCCGCGGACCCGGGGGCCGTCCGTGCGGCCCGCGAGCCCCTCGACCTGCACCTGGCCGCCCCCACTGCAGCCCAGCCCCGGCGTCGCCACCTGTCTGCCGGGGTGGCTCTCCACAGCTCCATACGGAAAAAGCCGCCCCTCCGCCGTTTCGCCATGGCCGGGGGCGGGAGCGGGATCGAGGGCCCAGGCCGCTTCCCCGGGCCTGCCGGCCACCTGGGGCGGGGTCCTGAGCTCGGACGGTGGCGTGGGGGCGAGGGTGGCGTTGCTGGGTCTTAGGGGCCGTGCCAACTCAATGGTGGCTCCCAGTGGCTTCGGGCCAGCTTCTGTCGGGCAGGAGGGCCGGTCCGGTCTGCGTCTGAGCTGCGCCTAGCGCAGCGTGGGCGGGCATGTGGGATGCCCAAGGGCCCGCGGTCTCCGGGCCCGGAAGCCTCCTGGGCCACTTCCCCGTGAGCGGCCTGCGGGATCTGGGGCGTGGCGCCTAGCTCCCAAAAGTTTGCTGGCTCCCGCCCGCCCTGGGCTGGGGGGTCGCCAGCACCTCCGCCACCTCCAGGTGCCCGAGATCTCCGTTCCGCTGCCTAGGCGGGCGGCGGGGCCCTGCCGGGACGGGCGGGCCGCTGGGCTGACGGTAAGGCCCAAGCGCCTGCTGAGCTGCGCCTCAAGAGGCAGCCCGCGACCCCGCCGGCATGTACTGCCAAAGCAGCCTAGAAGGGCCCGATCTCGCCGCGATCGCGGAAGCTAAGCAGGTTCGGGCCTGGTTAGAACTTGGATGGGAGACCTCTAGGGAAGACCGGGTGCTCTAGGATTTTTGCCTCCCGCTCCGCCTTCTCCTTTTGTCGCTCGCGGCGTTCGCGGCTATCTCCGCCCCTGCCCGCCACAGCTGCAAGCCCCACCTCCTCAGGCCCCTCCCACCACAGCAAGCGTCTGATGGGGCGCTCCCCGCCTTCCTGATCCGCCAGGCGGCCAGAAGGCGTCCCTGGAAGGCAGAGGCACACCAGACGCTCCGGGGGTGGCCTGAAGGGAACCAGACGTGGCCGCGGACCCGGGGGCCGTCCGTGCGGCCCGCGAGCCCCTCGACCTGCACCTGGCCGCCCCCACTGCAGCCCAGCTCCGGCGTCACCACCTGTCTGCCGGGGTGGCTCTCCACAGCTCCATACGGAAAAAGCCGCCCCTCCGCCGTTTCGCCATGGCCGAGGGCGGGAGCGGGATCGAGGGCCCAGGCCGCTTCCCCGGGCCTGCCGGCCACCTGGGGCGGGTTCCTGAGCTCGGACGGTGGCGTGGGGGCGAGGGTGGCGTTGCTGGGTCTTAGGGGCCTTGCCAACTCAATGGTGGCTCCCAGTGGCTTCGGGCCAGCTTCTGTCGGGCAGGAGGGCCGGTCCGGTCTGCGTCTGAGGTGCGCCTAGCGCAGCGTGGGCGGGCAGGTGGGATGCCCAAGGGCCCGCGGTCTCCGGGCCCGGAAGCCTCCTGGGCCACTTCCCCGTGAGCGGCCTGCGGGATCTGGGGCGTGGCGCCTAGCTCCCAAAAGTTTGCTGGCTCCCGCCCGCCCTGGGCTGGGGGGTCGCCAGCACCTCCGCCACACCCAGGTGCCGGAGATCTCCGTTACGCTGCCTAGGCGGGCGGCGGGGCCCTGCCGGGACGGGCGGGCCGCTGGGCTGACGGTAAGGCCCAAGCGCCTGCTGAGCTGCGCCTCAAGAGGCAGCCCGCGACCCCGCCGGCATGTACTGCCAAAGCAGCCTAGAAGGGCCCGATCTCGCCGCGATCGCGGAAGCTAAGCAGGTTCGGGCCTGGTTAGAACTTGGATGGGAGACCTCTAGGGAAGACCGGGTGCTCTAGGATTTTTGCCTCCCGCTCCGCCTTCTCCTTTTGTCGCTCGCGGCGTTCGCGGCTATCTCCGCCCCCGCCCGCCACAGCTGCAAGCCCCACCTCCTCAGGCCCCTCCCACCACAGCAAGCGTCTGATGGGGCGCTCCCCGCCTTCCTGATCCGCCAGGCGGCCAGAAGGCGTCCCTGGAAGGCAGAGGCACACCAGACGCTCCGGGGGTGGCCTGAAGGGAACCAGACGTGGCCGCGGACCCGGGGGCCGTCCGTGCGGCCCGCGAGCCCCTCGACCTGCACCTGGCCGCCCCCACTGCAGCCCAGCCCCGGCGTCGCCACCTGTCTGCCGGGGTGGCTCTCCACAGCTCCATACGGAAAAAGCCGCCCCTCCGCCGTTTCGCCATGGCCGGGGGCGGGAGCGGGATCGAGGGCCCAGGCCGCTTCCCCGGGCCTGCCGGCCACCTGGGGCGGGGTCCTGAGCTCGGACGGTGGCGTGGGGGCGAGGGTGGCGTTGCTGGGTCTTAGGGGCCGTGCCAACTCAATGGTGGCTCCCAGTGGCTTCGGGCGAGCTAATGTCGGGCAGGAGGGCTGGTCCGGTCTGCGTCTGAGCTGCGCCTAGCGCAGCGTGGGCAGGCAGGTGGGATGCCCAAGGGCCCGCGGTCTCCGGCCCGGAAGCCTCCTGGGCCACTTCCCCGTGAGCGGCCTGCGGGATGTGGGGCGTGGCACCTAGCTCCCAAAAGTTTGCTGGCTCCCGCCCGCCCTGGGCTGGGGGGTCGCCAGCACCTCCGCCACCCCCAGGTGCCCGAGATCTCCGTTCCCCTGCCTAGGCGGGCGGCGGGGCCCTGCCGGGACGGGCGGGCCGCTGGGCTGACGGTAAGGCCCAAGCGCCTGCTGAGCTGCGCCTCAAGAGGCAGCCCGCGACCCCGCCGGCATGTACTTCCAAAGAAGCCTAGAAGGGCCCGATCTCGCCGCGATCGCGGAAGCTAAGCAGGTTCGGGCCTGGTTAGAACTTGGATGGGAGACCTCTAGGGAAGACCGGGTGCTCTAGGCTTTTTGCCTCCCGCTCCGCCTTCTCCTTTTGTCGCTCGCGGCGTTCGCGGCTATCTCCGCCCCCGCCCGCCACAGCTGCAAGCCCCAGCTCCTCAGGCCCCTCCCACCACAGCAAGCGTCTGATGGGGCGCTCCCCGCCTTCCTGATCCGCCAGGCGGCCAGAAGGCGTCCCTGGAAGGCAGAGGCACACCAGACGCTCCGGGGGTGGCCTGAAGGGAACCAGACGTGGCCGCGGACCCGGGGGCCGTCCGTGCGGCCCGCGAGCCCCTCGACCTGCACCTGGCCGCCCCCACTGCAGCCCAGCTCCGGCGTCGCCACCTGTCTGCCGGGGTGGATCTCCACAGCTCCATACGGCAAAAGCCGCCCCTCCGCCGTTTCGCCATGTCCGGGGGCGGGAGCGGGATCGAGGGCCCAGGCCGCTTCCCCGGGCCTGCCGGCCACCTGGGGCGGGGTCCTGAGCTCGGACGGTGGCGTGGGGGCGAGGGTGGCGTTGCTGGGTCTTAGGGGCCGTGCCAACTCACTGGTGGCTCCCAGTGGCTTCGGGCGAGCTTCTGTCGGGCAGGAGGGCCGGTCCGGTCTGCGTCTGAGCTGCGCCTAGCGCAGCGTGGGCGGGCATGTGGGATGCCCAAGGGCCCGCGGTCTCCGGGCCCGGAAGCCTCCTGGGCCACTTCCCCGTGAGCGGCCTGCGGGATCTGGGGCGTGGCGCCTAGCTCCCAAAAGTTTGCTGGCTCCCGCCCGCCCTGGGCTGGGGGGTCGCCAGCACCTCCGCCACCTCCAGGTGCCCGAGATCTCCGTTCCGCTGCCTAGGCGGGCGGCGGGGCCCTGCCGGGACGGGCGGGCCGCTGGGCTGACGGTAAGGCCCAAGCGCCTGCTGAGCTGCGCCTCAAGAGGCAGCCCGCGACCCCGCCGGCATGTACTGCCAAAACAGCCTAGAAGGGCCCGATCTCGCCGCGATCGCGGAAGCTAAGCAGGTTCGGGCCTGGTTAGAACTTGGATGGGAGACCTCTAGGGAAGACCGGGTGCTCTAGGATTTTTGCCTCCCGCTCCGCCTTCTCCTTTTGTCGCTCGCGGCGTTCGCGGCTATCTCCGCCCCTGCCCGCCACAGCTGCAAGCCCCACCTCCTCAGGCCCCTCCCACCACAGCAAGCGTCTGATGGGGCGCTCCCCGCCTTCCTGATCCGCCAGGCGGCCAGAAGGCGTCCCTGGAAGGCAGAGGCACACCAGACGCTCCGGGGGTGGCCTGAAGGGAACCAGACGTGGCCGCGGACCCGGGGGCCGTCCGTGCGGCCCGCGAGCCCCTCGACCTGCACCTGGCCGCCCCCACTGCAGCCCAGCCCCGGCGTCGCCACCTGTCTGCCGGGGTGGCTCTCCACAGCTCCATACGGAAAAAGCCGCCCCTCCGCCGTTTCGCCATGGCCGGGGGCGGGAGCGGGATCGAGGGCCCAGGCCGCTTCCCCGGGCCTGCCGGCCACCTGGGGCGGGGTCCTGAGCTCGGACGGTGGCGTGGGGGCGAGGGTGGCGTTGCTGGGTCTTAGGGGCCGTGCCAACTCAATGGTGGCTCCCAGTGGCTTCGGGCCAGCTTCTGTCGGGCAGGAGGGCCGGTCCGGTCTGCGTCTGAGCTGCGCCTAGCGCAGCGTGGGCGGGCAGGTGGGATGCCCAAGGGCCCGCGGTCTCCGGGCCCGGAAGCCTCCTGGGCCACTTCCCCGTGAGCGGCCTGCGGGATGTGGGGCGTGGCACCTAGCTCCCAAAAGTTTGCTGGCTCCCGCCCGCCCTGGGCTGGGGGGTCGCCAGCACCTCCGCCACCCCCAGGTGCCCGAGATCTCCGTTCCCCTGCCTAGGCGGGCGGCGGGGCCCTGCCGGGACGGGCGGGCCGCTGGGCTGACGGTAAGGCCCAAGCGCCTGCTGAGCTGCGCCTCAAGAGGCAGCCCGCGACCCCGCCGGCATGTACTGCCAAAGCAGCCTAGAAGGGCCCGATCTCGCCGCGATCGCGGAAGCTAAGCAGGTTCGGGCCTGGTTAGAACTTGGATGGGAGACCTCTAGGGAAGACCGGGTGCTCTAGGCTTTTTGCCTCCCGCTCCGCCTTCTCCTTTTGTCGCTCGCGGCGTTCGCGGCTATCTCCGCCCCCGCCCGGCACAGCTGCAAGCCCCAGCTCCTCAGGCCCCTCCCACCACAGCAAGCGTCTGATGGGGCGCTCCCCGCCTTCCTGATCCGCCAGGCGGCCAGAAGGCGTCCCTGGAAGGCAGAGGCACACCAGACGCTCCGGGGGTGGCCTGAAGGGAACCAGACGTGGCCGCGGACCCGGGGGCCGTCCGTGCGGCCCGCGAGCCCCTCGACCTGCACCTGGCCGCCCCCACTGCAGCCCAGCTCCGGCGTCGCCACCTGTCTGCCGGGGTGGATCTCCACAGCTCCATACGGCAAAAGCCGCCCCTCCGCCGTTTCGCCATGGCCGGGGGCGGGAGCGGGATCGAGGGCCCAGGCCGCTTCCCCGGGCCTGCCGGCCACCTGGGGCGGGGTCCTGAGCTCGGACGGTGGCGTGGGGGCGAGGGTGGCGTTGCTGGGTCTTAGGGGCCGTGCCAACTCAATGGTGGCTCCCAGTGGCTTCGGGCCAGCTTCTGTCGGGCAGGAGGGCCGGTCCGGTCTGCGTCTGAGGTGCGCCTAGCGCAGCGTGGGCGGGCAGGTGGGATGCCCAAGGGCCCGCGGTCTCCGGGCCCGGAAGCCTCCTGGGCCACTTCCCCGTGAGCGGCCTGCGGGATCTGGGGCGTGGCGCCTAGCTCCCAAAAGTTTGCTGGCTCCCGCCCGCCCTGGGCTGGGGGGTCGCCAGCACCTCCGCCACACCCAGGTGCCGGAGATCTCCGTTACGCTGCCTAGGCGGGCGGCGGGGCCCTGCCGGGACGGGCGGGCCGCTGGGCTGACGGTAAGGCCCAAGCGCCTGCTGAGCTGCGCCTCAAGAGGCAGCACGCGACCCCGCCGGCATGTACTGCCAAAGCAGCCTAGAAGGGCCCGATCTCGCCGCGATCGCGGAAGCTAAGCAGGTTCGGGCCTGGTTAGAACTTGGATGGGAGACCTCTAGGGAAGACCGGGTGCTCTAGGATTTTTGCCTCCCGCTCCGCCTTCTCCTTTTGTCGCTCGCGGCGTTCGCGGCTATCTCCGCCCCCGCCCGCCACAGCTGCAAGCCCCACCTCCTCAGGCCCCTCCCACCACAGCAAGCGTCTGATGGGGCGCTCCCCGCCTTCCTGATCCGCCAGGCGGCCAGAAGGCGTCCCTGGAAGGCAGAGGCACACCAGACGCTCCGGGGGTGGCCTGAAGGGAACCAGACGTGGCCGCGGACCCGGGGGCCGTCCGTGCGGCCCGCGAGCCCCTCGACCTGCACCTGGCCGCCCCCACTGCAGCCCAGCCCCGGCGTCGCCACCTGTCTGCCGGGGTGGCTCTCCACAGCTCCATACGGAAAAAGCCGCCCCTCCGCCGTTTCGCCATGGCCGGGGGCGGGAGCGGGATCGAGGGCCCAGGCCGCTTCCCCGGGCCTGCCGGCCACCTGGGGCGGGGTCCTGAGCTCGGACGGTGGCGTGGGGGCGAGGGTGGCGTTGCTGGGTCTTAGGGGCCGTGCCAACTCAATGGTGGCTCCCAGTGGCTTCGGGCGAGCTAATGTCGGGCAGGAGGGCCGGTCCGGTCTGCGTCTGAGCTGCGCCTAGCGCAGCGTGGGCAGGCAGGTGGGATGCCCAAGGGCCCGCGGTCTCCGGCCCGGAAGCCTCCTGGGCCACTTCCCCGTGAGCGGCCTGCGGGATGTGGGGCGTGGCACCTAGCTCCCAAAAGTTTGCTGGCTCCCGCCCGCCCTGGGCTGGGGGGTCGCCAGCACCTCCGCCACCCCCAGGTGCCCGAGATCTCCGTTCCCCTGCCTAGGCGGGCGGCGGGGCCCTGCCGGGACGGGCGGGCCGCTGGGCTGACGGTAAGGCCCAAGCGCCTGCTGAGCTGCGCCTCAAGAGGCAGCCCGCGACCCCGCCGGCATGTACTTCCAAAGCAGCCTAGAAGGGCCCGATCTCGCCGCGATCGCGGAAGCTAAGCAGGTTCGGGCCTGGTTAGAACTTGGATGGGAGACCTCTAGGGAAGACCGGGTGCTCTAGGCTTTTTGCCTCCCGCTCCGCCTTCTCCTTTTGTCGCTCGCGGCGTTCGCGGCTATCTCCGCCCCCGCCCGCCACAGCTGCAAGCCCCAGCTCCTCAGGCCCCTCCCACCACAGCAAGCGTCTGATGGGGCGCTCCCCGCCTTCCTGATCCGCCAGGCGGCCAGAAGGCGTCCCTGGAAGGCAGAGGCACACCAGACGCTCCGGGGGTGGCCTGAAGGGAACCAGACGTGGCCGCGGACCCGGGGGCCGTCCGTGCGGCCCGCGAGCCCCTCGACCTGCACCTGGCCGCCCCCACTGCAGCCCAGCTCCGGCGTCGCCACCTGTCTGCCGGGGTGGATCTCCACAGCTCCATACGGCAAAAGCCGCCCCTCCGCCGTTTCGCCATGTCCGGGGGCGGGAGCGGGATCGAGGGCCCAGGCCGCTTCCCCGGGCCTGCCGGCCACCTGGGGCGGGGTCCTGAGCTCGGACGGTGGCGTGGGGGCGAGGGTGGCGTTGCTGGGTCTTAGGGGCCGTGCCAACTCACTGGTGGCTCCCAGTGGCTTCGGGCGAGCTTCTGTCGGGCAGGAGGGCCGGTCCGGTCTGCGTCTGAGCTGCGCCTAGCGCAGCGTGGGCGGGCATGTGGGATGCCCAAGGGCCCGCGGTCTCCGGGCCCGGAAGCCTCCTGGGCCACTTCCCCGTGAGCGGCCTGCGGGATCTGGGGCGTGGCGCCTAGCTCCCAAAAGTTTGCTGGCTCCCGCCCGCCCTGGGCTGGGGGGTCGCCAGCACCTCCGCCACCCCCAGGTGCCCGAGATCTCCGTTCCGCTGCCTAGGCGGGCGGCGGGGCCCTGCCGGGACGGGCGGGCCGCTGGGCTGACGGTAAGGCCCAAGCGCCTGCTGAGCTGCGCCTCAAGAGGCAGCCCGCGACCCCGCCGGCATGTACTGCCAAAGCAGCCTAGAAGGGCCCGATCTCGCCGCGATCGCGGAAGCTAAGCAGGTTCGGGCCTGGTTAGAACTTGGATGGGAGACCTCTAGGGAAGACCGGGTGCTCTAGGATTTTTGCCTCCCGCTCCGCCTTCTCCTTTTGTCGCTCGCGGCGTTCGCGGCTATCTCCGCCCCCGCCCGCCACAGCTGCAAGCCCCACCTCCTCAGGCCCCTCCCACCACAGCAAGCGTCTGATGGGGCGCTCCCCGCCTTCCTGATCCGCCAGGCGGCCAGAAGGCGTCCCTGGAAGGCAGAGGCACACCAGACGCTCCGGGGGTGGCCTGAAGGGAACCAGACGTGGCCGCGGACCCGGGGGCCGTCCGTGCGGCCCGCGAGCCCCTCGACCTGCACCTGGCCGCCCCCACTGCAGCCCAGCCCCGGCGTCGCCACCTGTCTGCCGGGGTGGCTCTCCACAGCTCCATACGGAAAAAGCCGCCCCTCCGCCGTTTCGCCATGGCCGGGGGCGGGAGCGGGATCGAGGGCCCAGGCCGCTTCCCCGGGCCTGCCGGCCACCTGGGGCGGGGTCCTGAGCTCGGACGGTGGCGTGGGGGCGAGGGTGGCGTTGCTGGGTCTTAGGGGCCGTGCCAACTCAATGGTGGCTCCCAGTGGCTTCGGGCCAGCTTCTGTCGGGCAGGAGGGCCGGTCCGGTCTGCGTCTGAGCTGCGCCTAGCGCAGCGTGGGCGGGCAGGTGGGATGCCCAAGGGCCCGCGGTCTCCGGGCCCGGAAGCCTCCTGGGCCACTTCCCCGTGAGCGGCCTGCGGGATGTGGGGCGTGGCACCTAGCTCCCAAAAGTTTGCTGGCTCCCGCCCGCCCTGGGCTGGGGGGTCGCCAGCACCTCCGCCACCCCCAGGTGCCCGAGATCTCCGTTCCCCTGCCTAGGCGGGCGGCGGGGCCCTGCCGGGACGGGCGGGCCGCTGGGCTGACGGTAAGGCCCAAGCGCCTGCTGAGCTGCGCCTCAAGAGGCAGCCCGCGACCCCGCCGGCATGTACTTCCAAAGCAGCCTAGAAGGGCCCGATCTCGCCGCGATCGCGGAAGCTAAGCAGGTTCGGGCCTGGTTAGAACTTGGATGGGAGACCTCTAGGGAAGACCGGGTGCTCTAGGCTTTTTGCCTCCCGCTCCGCCTTCTCCTTTTGTCGCTCGCGGCGTTCGCGGCTATCTCCGCCCCCGCCCGCCACAGCTGCAAGCCCCAGCTCCTCAGGCCCCTCCCACCACAGCAAGCGTCTGATGGGGCGCTCCCCGCCTTCCTGATCCGCCAGGCGGCCAGAAGGCGTCCCTGGAAGGCAGAGGCACACCAGACGCTCCGGGGGTGGCCTGAAGGGAACCAGACGTGGCCGCGGACCCGGGGGCCGTCCGTGCGGCCCGCGAGCCCCTCGACCTGCACCTGGCCGCCCCCACTGCAGCCCAGCCCCGGCGTCGCCACCTGTCTGCCGGGGTGGCTCTCCACAGCTCCATACGGAAAAAGCCGCCCCTCCGCCGTTTCGCCATGGCCGGGGGCGGGAGCGGGATCGAGGGCCCAGGCCGCTTCCCCGGGCCTGCCGGCCACCTGGGGCGGGGTCCTGAGCTCGGACGGTGGCGTGGGGGCGAGGGTGGCGTTGCTGGGTCTTAGGGGCCGTGCCAACTCAATGGTGGCTCCCAGTGGCTTCGGGCGAGCTAATGTCGGGCAGGAGGGCTGGTCCGGTCTGCGTCTGAGCTGCGCCTAGCGCAGCGTGGGCAGGCAGGTGGGATGCCCAAGGGCCCGCGGTCTCCGGCCCGGAAGCCTCCTGGGCCACTTCCCCGTGAGCGGCCTGCGGGATGTGGGGCGTGGCACCTAGCTCCCAAAAGTTTGCTGGCTCCCGCCCGCCCTGGGCTGGGGGGTCGCCAGCACCTCCGCCACCCCCAGGTGCCCGAGATCTCCGTTCCCCTGCCTAGGCGGGCGGCGGGGCCCTGCCGGGACGGGCGGGCCGCTGGGCTGACGGTAAGGCCCAAGCGCCTGCTGAGCTGCGCCTCAAGAGGCAGCCCGCGACCCCGCCGGCATGTACTTCCAAAGAAGCCTAGAAGGGCCCGATCTCGCCGCGATCGCGGAAGCTAAGCAGGTTCGGGCCTGGTTAGAACTTGGATGGGAGACCTCTAGGGAAGACCGGGTGCTCTAGGCTTTTTGCCTCCCGCTCCGCCTTCTCCTTTTGTCGCTCGCGGCGTTCGCGGCTATCTCCGCCCCCGCCCGCCACAGCTGCAAGCCCCAGCTCCTCAGGCCCCTCCCACCACAGCAAGCGTCTGATGGGGCGCTCCCCGCCTTCCTGATCCGCCAGGCGGCCAGAAGGCGTCCCTGGAAGGCAGAGGCACACCAGACGCTCCGGGGGTGGCCTGAAGGGAACCAGACGTGGCCGCGGACCCGGGGGCCGTCCGTGCGGCCCGCGAGCCCCTCGACCTGCACCTGGCCGCCCCCACTGCAGCCCAGCTCCGGCGTCGCCACCTGTCTGCCGGGGTGGATCTCCACAGCTCCATACGGCAAAAGCCGCCCCTCCGCCGTTTCGCCATGTCCGGGGGCGGGAGCGGGATCGAGGGCCCAGGCCGCTTCCCCGGGCCTGCCGGCCACCTGGGGCGGGGTCCTGAGCTCGGACGGTGGCGTGGGGGCGAGGGTGGCGTTGCTGGGTCTTAGGGGCCGTGCCAACTCACTGGTGGCTCCCAGTGGCTTCGGGCGAGCTTCTGTCGGGCAGGAGGGCCGGTCCGGTCTGCGTCTGAGCTGCGCCTAGCGCAGCGTGGGCGGGCATGTGGGATGCCCAAGGGCCCGCGGTCTCCGGGCCCGGAAGCCTCCTGGGCCACTTCCCCGTGAGCGGCCTGCGGGATCTGGGGCGTGGCGCCTAGCTCCCAAAAGTTTGCTGGCTCCCGCCCGCCCTGGGCTGGGGGGTCGCCAGCACCTCCGCCACCTCCAGGTGCCCGAGATCTCCGTTCCGCTGCCTAGGCGGGCGGCGGGGCCCTGCCGGGACGGGCGGGCCGCTGGGCTGACGGTAAGGCCCAAGCGCCTGCTGAGCTGCGCCTCAAGAGGCAGCCCGCGACCCCGCCGGCATGTACTGCCAAAACAGCCTAGAAGGGCCCGATCTCGCCGCGATCGCGGAAGCTAAGCAGGTTCGGGCCTGGTTAGAACTTGGATGGGAGACCTCTAGGGAAGACCGGGTGCTCTAGGATTTTTGCCTCCCGCTCCGCCTTCTCCTTTTGTCGCTCGCGGCGTTCGCGGCTATCTCCGCCCCTGCCCGCCACAGCTGCAAGCCCCACCTCCTCAGGCCCCTCCCACCACAGCAAGCGTCTGATGGGGCGCTCCCCGCCTTCCTGATCCGCCAGGCGGCCAGAAGGCGTCCCTGGAAGGCAGAGGCACACCAGACGCTCCGGGGGTGGCCTGAAGGGAACCAGACGTGGCCGCGGACCCGGGGGCCGTCCGTGCGGCCCGCGAGCCCCTCGACCTGCACCTGGCCGCCCCCACTGCAGCCCAGCCCCGGCGTCGCCACCTGTCTGCCGGGGTGGCTCTCCACAGCTCCATACGGAAAAAGCCGCCCCTCCGCCGTTTCGCCATGGCCGGGGGCGGGAGCGGGATCGAGGGCCCAGGCCGCTTCCCCGGGCCTGCCGGCCACCTGGGGCGGGGTCCTGAGCTCGGACGGTGGCGTGGGGGCGAGGGTGGCGTTGCTGGGTCTTAGGGGCCGTGCCAACTCAATGGTGGCTCCCAGTGGCTTCGGGCCAGCTTCTGTCGGGCAGGAGGGCCGGTCCGGTCTGCGTCTGAGCTGCGCCTAGCGCAGCGTGGGCGGGCAGGTGGGATGCCCAAGGGCCCGCGGTCTCCGGGCCCGGAAGCCTCCTGGGCCACTTCCCCGTGAGCGGCCTGCGGGATGTGGGGCGTGGCACCTAGCTCCCAAAAGTTTGCTGGCTCCCGCCCGCCCTGGGCTGGGGGGTCGCCAGCACCTCCGCCACCCCCAGGTGCCCGAGATCTCCGTTCCCCTGCCTAGGCGGGCGGCGGGGCCCTGCCGGGACGGGCGGGCCGCTGGGCTGACGGTAAGGCCCAAGCGCCTGCTGAGCTGCGCCTCAAGAGGCAGCCCGCGACCCCGCCGGCATGTACTGCCAAAGCAGCCTAGAAGGGCCCGATCTCGCCGCGATCGCGGAAGCTAAGCAGGTTCGGGCCTGGTTAGAACTTGGATGGGAGACCTCTAGGGAAGACCGGGTGCTCTAGGCTTTTTGCCTCCCGCTCCGCCTTCTCCTTTTGTCGCTCGCGGCGTTCGCGGCTATCTCCGCCCCCGCCCGGCACAGCTGCAAGCCCCAGCTCCTCAGGCCCCTCCCACCACAGCAAGCGTCTGATGGGGCGCTCCCCGCCTTCCTGATCCGCCAGGCGGCCAGAAGGCGTCCCTGGAAGGCAGAGGCACACCAGACGCTCCGGGGGTGGCCTGAAGGGAACCAGACGTGGCCGCGGACCCGGGGGCCGTCCGTGCGGCCCGCGAGCCCCTCGACCTGCACCTGGCCGCCCCCACTGCAGCCCAGCTCCGGCGTCGCCACCTGTCTGCCGGGGTGGATCTCCACAGCTCCATACGGCAAAAGCCGCCCCTCCGCCGTTTCGCCATGGCCGGGGGCGGGAGCGGGATCGAGGGCCCAGGCCGCTTCCCCGGGCCTGCCGGCCACCTGGGGCGGGGTCCTGAGCTCGGACGGTGGCGTGGGGGCGAGGGTGGCGTTGCTGGGTCTTAGGGGCCGTGCCAACTCACTGGTGGCTCCCAGTGGCTTCGGGCGAGCTTCTGTCGGGCAGGAGGGCCGGTCCGGTCTGCGTCTGAGCTGCGCCTAGCGCAGCGTGGGCGGGCATGTGGGATGCCCAAGGGCCCGCGGTCTCCGGGCCCGGAAGCCTCCTGGGCCACTTCCCCGTGAGCGGCCTGCGGGATCTGGGGCGTGGCGCCTAGCTCCCAAAAGTTTGCTGGCTCCCGCCCGCCCTGGGCTGGGGGGTCGCCAGCACCTCCGCCACCCCCAGGTGCCCGAGATCTCCGTTCCGCTGCCTAGGCGGGCGGCGGGGCCCTGCCGGGACGGGCGGGCCGCTGGGCTGACGGTAAGGCCCAAGCGCCTGCTGAGCTGCGCCTCAAGAGGCAGCCCGCGACCCCGCCGGCATGTACTGCCAAAGCAGCCTAGAAGGGCCCGATCTCGCCGCGATCGCGGAAGCTAAGCAGGTTCGGGCCTGGTTAGAACTTGGATGGGAGACCTCTAGGGAAGACCGGGTGCTCTAGGATTTTTGCCTCCCGCTCCGCCTTCTCCTTTTGTCGCTCGCGGCGTTCGCGGCTATCTCCGCCCCCGCCCGCCACAGCTGCAAGCCCCACCTCCTCAGGCCCCTCCCACCACAGCAAGCGTCTGATGGGGCGCTCCCCGCCTTCCTGATCCGCCAGGCGGCCAGAAGGCGTCCCTGGAAGGCAGAGGCACACCAGACGCTCCGGGGGTGGCCTGAAGGGAACCAGACGTGGCCGCGGACCCGGGGGCCGTCCGTGCGGCCCGCGAGCCCCTCGACCTGCACCTGGCCGCCCCCACTGCAGCCCAGCCCCGGCGTCGCCACCTGTCTGCCGGGGTGGCTCTCCACAGCTCCATACGGAAAAAGCCGCCCCTCCGCCGTTTCGCCATGGCCGGGGGCGGGAGCGGGATCGAGGGCCCAGGCCGCTTCCCCGGGCCTGCCGGCCACCTGGGGCGGGGTCCTGAGCTCGGACGGTGGCGTGGGGGCGAGGGTGGCGTTGCTGGGTCTTAGGGGCCGTGCCAACTCAATGGTGGCTCCCAGTGGCTTCGGGCCAGCTTCTGTCGGGCAGGAGGGCCGGTCCGGTCTGCGTCTGAGCTGCGCCTAGCGCAGCGTGGGCGGGCAGGTGGGATGCCCAAGGGCCCGCGGTCTCCGGGCCCGGAAGCCTCCTGGGCCACTTCCCCGTGAGCGGCCTGCGGGATGTGGGGCGTGGCACCTAGCTCCCAAAAGTTTGCTGGCTCCCGCCCGCCCTGGGCTGGGGGGTCGCCAGCACCTCCGCCACCCCCAGGTGCCCGAGATCTCCGTTCCCCTGCCTAGGCGGGCGGCGGGGCCCTGCCGGGACGGGCGGGCCGCTGGGCTGACGGTAAGGCCCAAGCGCCTGCTGAGCTGCGCCTCAAGAGGCAGCCCGCGACCCCGCCGGCATGTACTTCCAAAGCAGCCTAGAAGGGCCCGATCTCGCCGCGATCGCGGAAGCTAAGCAGGTTCGGGCCTGGTTAGAACTTGGATGGGAGACCTCTAGGGAAGACCGGGTGCTCTAGGCTTTTTGCCTCCCGCTCCGCCTTCTCCTTTTGTCGCTCGCGGCGTTCGCGGCTATCTCCGCCCCCGCCCGCCACAGCTGCAAGCCCCAGCTCCTCAGGCCCCTCCCACCACAGCAAGCGTCTGATGGGGCGCTCCCCGCCTTCCTGATCCGCCAGGCGGCCAGAAGGCGTCCCTGGAAGGCAGAGGCACACCAGACGCTCCGGGGGTGGCCTGAAGGGAACCAGACGTGGCCGCGGACCCGGGGGCCGTCCGTGCGGCCCGCGAGCCCCTCGACCTGCACCTGGCCGCCCCCACTGCAGCCCAGCTCCGGCGTCGCCACCTGTCTGCCGGGGTGGATCTCCACAGCTCCATACGGCAAAAGCCGCCCCTCCGCCGTTTCGCCATGTCCGGGGGCGGGAGCGGGATCGAGGGCCCAGGCCGCTTCCCCGGGCCTGCCGGCCACCTGGGGCGGGGTCCTGAGCTCGGACGGTGGCGTGGGGGCGAGGGTGGCGTTGCTGGGTCTTAGGGGCCGTGCCAACTCACTGGTGGCTCCCAGTGGCTTCGGGCGAGCTTCTGTCGGGCAGGAGGGCCGGTCCGGTCTGCGTCTGAGCTGCGCCTAGCGCAGCGTGGGCGGGCATGTGGGATGCCCAAGGGCCCGCGGTCTCCGGGCCCGGAAGCCTCCTGGGCCACTTCCCCGTGAGCGGCCTGCGGGATCTGGGGCGTGGCGCCTAGCTCCCAAAAGTTTGCTGGCTCCCGCCCGCCCTGGGCTGGGGGGTCGCCAGCACCTCCGCCACCCCCAGGTGCCCGAGATCTCCGTTCCGCTGCCTAGGCGGGCGGCGGGGCCCTGCCGGGACGGGCGGGCCGCTGGGCTGACGGTAAGGCCCAAGCGCCTGCTGAGCTGCGCCTCAAGAGGCAGCCCGCGACCCCGCCGGCATGTACTGCCAAAGCAGCCTAGAAGGGCCCGATCTCGCCGCGATCGCGGAAGCTAAGCAGGTTCGGGCCTGGTTAGAACTTGGATGGGAGACCTCTAGGGAAGACCGGGTGCTCTAGGCTTTTTGCCTCCCGCTCCGCCTTCTCCTTTTGTCGCTCGCGGCGTTCGCGGCTATCTCCGCCCCCGCCCGCCACAGCTGCAAGCCCCAGCTCCTCAGGCCCCTCCCACCACAGCAAGCGTCTGATGGGGCGCTCCCCGCCTTCCTGATCCGCCAGGCGGCCAGAAGGCGTCCCTGGAAGGCAGAGGCACACCAGACGCTCCGGGGGTGGCCTGAAGGGAACCAGACGTGGCCGCGGACCCGGGGGCCGTCCGTGCGGCCCGCGAGCCCCTCGACCTGCACCTGGCCGCCCCCACTGCAGCCCAGCTCCGGCGTCGCCACCTGTCTGCCGGGGTGGATCTCCACAGCTCCATACGGCAAAAGCCGCCCCTCCGCCGTTTCGCCATGGCCGGGGGCGGGAGCGGGATCGAGGGCCCAGGCCGCTTCCCCGGGCCTGCCGGCCACCTGGGGCGGGGTCCTGAGCTCGGACGGTGGCGTGGGGGCGAGGGTGGCGTTGCTGGGTCTTAGGGGCCGTGCCAACTCAATGGTGGCTCCCAGTGGCTTCGGGCCAGCTTCTGTCGGGCAGGAGGGCCGGTCCGGTCTGCGTCTGAGCTGCGCCTAGCGCAGCGTGGGCGGGCAGGTGGGATGCCCAAGGGCCCGCGGTCTCCGGGCCCGGAAGCCTCCTGGGCCACTTCCCCGTGAGCGGCCTGCGGGATCTGGGGCGTGGCGCCTAGCTCCCAAAAGTTTGCTGGCTCCCGCCCGCCCTGGGCTGGGGGGTCGCCAGCACCTCCGCCACCCCCAGGTGCCCGAGATCTCCGTTCCGCTGCCTAGGCGGGCGGCGGGGCCCTGCCGGGACGGGCGGGCCGCTGGGCTGACGGTAAGGCCCAAGCGCCTGCTGAGCTGCGCCTCAAGAGGCAGCCCGCGACCCCGCCGGCATGTACTGCCAAAGCAGCCTAGAAGGGCCCGATCTCGCCGCGATCGCGGAAGCTAAGCAGGTTCGGGCCTGGTTAGAACTTGGATGGGAGACCTCTAGGGAAGACCGGGTGCTCTAGGATTTTTGCCTCCCGCTCCGCCTTCTCCTTTTGTCGCTCGCGGCGTTCGCGGCTATCTCCGCCCCCGCCCGCCACAGCTGCAAGCCCCACCTCCTCAGGCCCCTCCCACCACAGCAAGCGTCTGATGGGGCGCTCCCCGCCTTCCTGATCCGCCAGGCGGCCAGAAGGCGTCCCTGGAAGGCAGAGGCACACCAGACGCTCCGGGGGTGGCCTGAAGGGAACCAGACGTGGCCGCGGACCCGGGGGCCGTCCGTGCGGCCCGCGAGCCCCTCGACCTGCACCTGGCCGCCCCCACTGCAGCCCAGCCCCGGCGTCGCCACCTGTCTGCCGGGGTGGCTCTCCACAGCTCCATACGGAAAAAGCCGCCCCTCCGCCGTTTCGCCATGGCCGGGGGCGGGAGCGGGATCGAGGGCCCAGGCCGCTTCCCCGGGCCTGCCGGCCACCTGGGGCGGGGTCCTGAGCTCGGACGGTGGCGTGGGGGCGAGGGTGGCGTTGCTGGGTCTTAGGGGCCGTGCCAACTCAATGGTGGCTCCCAGTGGCTTCGGGCCAGCTTCTGTCGGGCAGGAGGGCCGGTCCGGTCTGCGTCTGAGCTGCGCCTAGCGCAGCGTGGGCGGGCAGGTGGGATGCCCAAGGGCCCGCGGTCTCCGGGCCCGGAAGCCTCCTGGGCCACTTCCCCGTGAGCGGCCTGCGGGATGTGGGGCGTGGCACCTAGCTCCCAAAAGTTTGCTGGCTCCCGCCCGCCCTGGGCTGGGGGGTCGCCAGCACCTCCGCCACCCCCAGGTGCCCGAGATCTCCGTTCCCCTGCCTAGGCGGGCGGCGGGGCCCTGCCGGGACGGGCGGGCCGCTGGGCTGACGGTAAGGCCCAAGCGCCTGCTGAGCTGCGCCTCAAGAGGCAGCCCGCGACCCCGCCGGCATGTACTGCCAAAGCAGCCTAGAAGGGCCCGATCTCGCCGCGATCGCGGAAGCTAAGCAGGTTCGGGCCTGGTTAGAACTTGGATGGGAGACCTCTAGGGAAGACCGGGTGCTCTAGGCTTTTTGCCTCCCGCTCCGCCTTCTCCTTTTGTCGCTCGCGGCGTTCGCGGCTATCTCCGCCCCCGCCCGGCACAGCTGCAAGCCCCAGCTCCTCAGGCCCCTCCCACCACAGCAAGCGTCTGATGGGGCGCTCCCCGCCTTCCTGATCCGCCAGGCGGCCAGAAGGCGTCCCTGGAAGGCAGAGGCACACCAGACGCTCCGGGGGTGGCCTGAAGGGAACCAGACGTGGCCGCGGACCCGGGGGCCGTCCGTGCGGCCCGCGAGCCCCTCGACCTGCACCTGGCCGCCCCCACTGCAGCCCAGCTCCGGCGTCGCCACCTGTCTGCCGGGGTGGATCTCCACAGCTCCATACGGCAAAAGCCGCCCCTCCGCCGTTTCGCCATGGCCGGGGGCGGGAGCGGGATCGAGGGCCCAGGCCGCTTCCCCGGGCCTGCCGGCCACCTGGGGCGGGGTCCTGAGCTCGGACGGTGGCGTGGGGGCGAGGGTGGCGTTGCTGGGTCTTAGGGGCCGTGCCAACTCAATGGTGGCTCCCAGTGGCTTCGGGCCAGCTTCTGTCGGGCAGGAGGGCCGGTCCGGTCTGCGTCTGAGCTGCGCCTAGCGCAGCGTGGGCGGGCAGGTGGGATGCCCAAGGGCCCGCGGTCTCCGGGCCCGGAAGCCTCCTGGGCCACTTCCCCGTGAGCGGCCTGCGGGATGTGGGGCGTGGCACTTAGCTCCCAAAAGTTTGCTGGCTCCCGCCCGCCCTGGGCTGGGGGGTCGCCAGCACCTCCGCCACGCCCAGGTGCCCGAGATCTCCGTTCCGCTGCCTAGGCGGGCGGCGGGGCCCTGCCGGGACGGGCGGGCCGCTGGGCTGACGGTAAGGCCCAAGCGCCTGCTGAGCTGCGCCTCAAGAGGCAGCCCGCGACCCCGCCGGCATGTACTGCCAAAGCAGCCTAGAAGGGCCCGATCTCGCCGCGATCGCGGAAGCTAAGCAGGGTCGGGCCTGGTTAGAACTTGGATGGGAGACCTCTAGGGAAGACCGGGTGCTCTAGGCTTTTTGCCTCCCGCTCCGCCTTCTCCTTTTGTCGCTCGCGGCGTTCGCGGCTATCTCCGCCCCCGCCCGCCACAGCTGCAAGCCCCAGCTCCTCAGGCCCCTCCCACCACAGCAAGCGTCTGATGGGGCGCTCCCCGCCTTCCTGATCCGCCAGGCGGCCAGAAGGCGTCCCTGGAAGGCAGAGGCACACCAGACGCTCCGGGGGTGGCCTGAAGGGAACCAGACGTGGCCGCGGACCCGGGGGCCGTCCGTGCGGCCCGCGAGCCCCTCGACCTGCACCTGGCCGCCCCCACTGCAGCCCAGCTCCGGCGTCGCCACCTGTCTGCCGGGGTGGCTCTCCACAGCTCCATACGGAAAAAGCCGCCCCTCCGCCGTTTCGCCATGGCCGAGGGCGGGAGCGGGATCGAGGGCCCAGGCCGCTTCCCCGGGCCTGCCGGCCACCTGGGGCGGGTTCCTGAGCTCGGACGGTGGCGTGGGGGCGAGGGTGGCGTTGCTGGGTCTTAGGGGCCGTGCCAACTCAATGGTGGCTCCCAGTGGCTTCGGGCCAGCTTCTGTCGGGCAGGAGGGCCGGTCCGGTCTGCGTCTGAGGTGCGCCTAGCGCAGCGTGGGCGGGCAGGTGGGATGCCCAAGGGCCCGCGGTCTCCGGGCCCGGAAGCCTCCTGGGCCACTTCCCCGTGAGCGGCCTGCGGGATGTGGGGCGTGGCGCCTAGCTCCCAAAAGTTTGCTGGCTCCCGCCCGCCCTGGGCTGGGGGGTCGCCAGCACCTCCGCCACCCCCAGGTGCCCGAGATCTCCGTTCCGCTGCCTAGGCGGGCGGCGGGGCCCTGCCGGGACGGGCGGGCCGCTGGGCTGACGGTAAGGCCCAAGCGCCTGCTGAGCTGCGCCTCAAGAGGCAGCCCGCGACCCCGCCGGCATGTACTGCCAAAGCAGCCTAGAAGGGCCCGATCTCGCCGCGATCGCGGAAGCTAAGCAGGTTCGGGCCTGGTTAGAACTTGGATGGGAGACCTCTAGGGAAGACCGGGTGCTCTAGGATTTTTGCCTCCCGCTCCGCCTTCTCCTTTTGTCGCTCGCGGCGTTCGCGGCTATCTCCGCCCCCGCCCGGCACAGCTGCAAGCCCCACCTCCTCAGGCCCCTCCCACCACAGCAAGCGTCTGATGGGGCGCTCCCCGCCTTCCTGATCCGCCAGGCGGCCAGAAGGCGTCCCTGGAAGGCAGAGGCACACCAGACGCTCCGGGGGTGGCCTGAAGGGAACCAGACGTGGCCGCGGACCCGGGGGCCGTCCGTGCGGCCCGCGAGCCCCTCGACCTGCACCTGGCCGCCCCCACTGCAACCCAGCCCCTGCGTCGCCACCTGTCTGCCGGGGTGGCTCTCCACAGCTCCATACGGAAAAAGCCGCCCCTCCGCCGTTTCGCCATGGCCGGGGGCGGGAGCGGGATCGAGGGCCCAGGCCGCTTCCCCGGGCCTGCCGGCCACCTGGGGCGGGGTCCTGAGCTCGGACGGTGGCGTGGGGGCGAGGGTGGCGTTGCTGGGTCTTAGGGGCCGTGCCAACTCAATGGTGGCTCCCAGTGGCTTCGGGCCAGCTTCTGTCGGGCAGGAGGGCCGGTCCGGTCTGCGTCTGAGCTGCGCCTAGCGCAGCATGGGCGGGCAGGTGGGATGCCCAAGGGCCCGCGGTCTCCGGGCCCGGAAGCCTCCTGGGCCACTTCCCCGTGAGCGGCCTGCGGGATGTGGGGCGTGGCACCTAGCTCCCAAAAGTTTGCTGGCTCCCGCCCGCCCTGGGCTGGGGGGTCGCCAGCACCTCCGCCACCCCCAGGTGCCCGAGATCTCCGTTCCCCTGCCTAGGCGGGCGGCGGGGCCCTGCCGGGACGGGCGGGCCGCTGGGCTGACGGTAAGGCCCAAGCGCCTGCTGAGCTGCGCCTCAAGAGGCAGCCCGCGACCCCGCCGGCATGTACTGCCAAAGCAGCCTAGAAGGGCCCGATCTCGCCGCGATCGCGGAAGCTAAGCAGGTTCGGGCCTGGTTAGAACTTGGATGGGAGACCTCTAGGGAAGACCGGGTGCTCTAGGCTTTTGGCCTCCCGCTCCGCCTTCTCCTTTTATCGCTCGCGGCGTTCGCGGCTATCTCCGCCCCCGCCCGGCACAGCTGCAAGCCCCACCTCCTCAGGCCCCTCCCACCACAGCAAGCGTCTGATGGGGCGCTCCCCGCCTTCCTGATCCGCCAGGCGGCCAGAAGGCGTCCCTGGAAGGCAGAGGCACACCAGACGCTCCGGGGGTGGCCTGAAGGGAACCAGACGTGGCCGCGGACCCGGGGGCCGTCCGTGCGGCCCGCGAGCCCCTCGACCTGCACCTGGCCGCCCCCACTGCAGCCCAGCTCCGGCGTCGCCACCTGTCTGCCGGGGTAGATCTCCACAGCTCCATACGGCAAAAGCCGCCCCTCCGCCGTTTCGCCATGGCCGGGGGCGGGAGCGGGATCGAGGGCCCAGGCCGCTTCCCCGGGCCTGCCGGCCACCTGGGGCGGGGTCCTGAGCTCGGACGGTGGCGTGGGGGCGAGGGTGGCGTTGCTGGGTCTTAGGGGCCGTGCCAACTCACTGGTGGCTCCCAGTGGCTTCGGGCCAGCTTCTGTCGGGCAGGAGGGCCGGTCCGGTCTGCGTCTGAGCTGCGCCTAGCGCAGCGTGGGCGGGCAGGTGGGATGCCCAAGGGCCCGCGGTCTCCGGGCCCGGAAGCCTCCTGGGCCACTTCCCCGTGAGCGGCCTGCGGGATCTGGGGCGTGGCGCCTAGCTCCCAAAAGTTTGCTGGCTCCCGCCCGCCCTGGGCTGGGGGGTCGCCAGCACCTCCGCCACCCCCAGGTGCCCGAGATCTCCGTTCCGCTGCCTAGGCGGGCGGCGGGGCCCTGCCGGGACGGGCGGGCCGCTGGGCTGACGGTAAGGCCCAAGCGCCTGCTGAGCTGCGCCTCAAGAGGCAGCCCGCGACCCCGCCGGCATGTACTGCCAAAGCAGCCTAGAAGGGCCTGATCTCGCCGCGATCGCGGAAGCTAAGCAGGTTCGGGCCTGGTTAGAACTTGGATGGGAGACCTCTAGGGAAGACCGGGTGCTCTAGGCTTTTTGCCTCCCGCTCCGCCTTCTCCTTTTGTCGCTCGCGGCGTTCGCGGCTATCTCCGCCCCCGCCCGGCACAGCTGCAAGCCCCAGCTCCTCAGGCCCCTCCCACCACAGCAAGCGTCTGATGGGGCGCTCCCCGCCTTCCTGATCCGCCAGGCGGCCAGAAGGCGTCCCTGGAAGGCAGAGGCACACCAGACGCTCCGGGGGTGGCCTGAAGGGAACCAGACGTGGCCGCGGACCCGGGGGCCGTCCGTGCGGCCCGCGAGCCCCTCGACCTGCACCTGGCCGCCCCCACTGCAGCCCAGCTCCGGCGTCGCCACCTGTCTGCCGGGGTGGATCTCCACAGCTCCATACGGCAAAAGCCGCCCCTCCGCCGTTTCGCCATGGCCGGGGGCGGGAGCGGGATCGAGGGCCCAGGCCGCTTCCCCGGGCCTGCCGGCCACCTGGGGCGGGGTCCTGAGCTCGGACGGTGGCGTGGGGGCGAGGGTGGCGTTGCTGGGTCTTAGGGGCCGTGCCAACTCACTGGTGGCTCCCAGTGGCTTCGGGCCAGCTTCTGTCGGGCAGGAGGGCCGGTCCGGTCTGCGTCTGAGCTGCGCCTAGCGCAGCGTGGGCGGGCAGGTGGGATGCCCAAGGGCCCGCGGTCTCCGGGCCCGGAAGCCTCCTGGGCCACTTCCCCGTGAGCGGCCTGCGGGATGTGGGGCGTGGCACTTAGCTCCCAAAAGTTTGCTGGCTCCCGCCCGCCCTGGGCTGGGGGGTCGCCAGCACCTCCGCCACGCCCAGGTGCCCGAGATCTCCGTTCCGCTGCCTAGGCGGGCGGCGGGGCCCTGCCGGGACGGGCGGGCCGCTGGGCTGACGGTAAGGCCCAAGCGCCTGCTGAGCTGCGCCTCAAGAGGCAGCCCGCGACCCCGCCGGCATGTACTTCCAAAGCAGCCTAGAAGGGCCCGATCTCGCCGCGATCGCGGAAGCTAAGCAGGGTCGGGCCTGGTTAGAACTTGGATGGGAGACCTCTAGGGAAGACCGGGTGCTCTAGGCTTTTTGCCTCCCGCTCGGCCTTCTCCTTTTGTCGCTCGCGGCGTTCGCGGCTATCTCCGCCCCCGCCCGCCACAGCTGCAAGCCCCAGCTCCTCAGGCCCCTCCCACCACAGCAAGCATCTGATGGGGCGCTCCCCGCCTTCCTGATCCGCCAGGCGGCCAGAAGGCGTCCCTGGAAGGCAGAGGCACACCAGACGCTCCGGGGGTGGCCTGAAGGGAACCAGACGTGGCCGCGGACCCGGGGGCCGTCCGTGCGGCCCGCGAGCCCCTCGACCTGCACCTGGCCGCCCCCACTGCAGCCCAGCTCCGGCGTCGCCACCTGTCTGCCGGGGTGGCTCTCCACAGCTCCATACGGAAAAAGCCGCCCCTCCGCCGTTTCGCCATGGCCGAGGGCGGGAGCGGGATCGAGGGCCCAGGCCGCTTCCCCGGGCCTGCCGGCCACCTGGGGCGGGTTCCTGAGCTCGGACGGTGGCGTGGGGGCGAGGGTGGCGTTGCTGGGTCTTAGGGGCCGTGCCAACTCAATGGTGGCTCCCAGTGGCTTCGGGCCAGCTTCTGTCGGGCAGGAGGGCCGGTCCGGTCTGCGTCTGAGGTGCGCCTAGCGCAGCGTGGGCGGGCAGGTGGGATGCCCAAGGGCCCGCGGTCTCCGGGCCCGGAAGCCTCCTGGGCCACTTCCCCGTGAGCGGCCTGCGGGATGTGGGGCGTGGCGCCTAGCTCCCAAAAGTTTGCTGGCTCCCGCCCGCCCTGGGCTGGGGGGTCGCCAGCACTTCCGCCACCCCCAGGTGCCCGAGATCTCCGTTCTGCTGCCTAGGCGGGCGGCGGGGCCCTGCCGGGACGGGCGGGCCGCTGGGCTGACGGTAAGGCCCAAGCGCCTGCTGAGCTGCGCCTCAAGAGGCAGCCCGCGACCCCGCCGGCATGTACTGCCAAAGCAGCCTAGAAGGGCCCGATCTCGCCGCGATCGCGGAAGCTAAGCAGGTTCGGGCCTGGTTAGAACTTGGATGGGAGACCTCTAGGGAAGACCGGGTGCTCTAGGATTTTTGCCTCCCGCTCCGCCTTCTCCTTTTGTCGCTCGCGGCGTTCGCGGCTATCTCCGCCCCCGCCCGGCACAGCTGCAAGCCCCAGCTCCTCAGGCCCCTCCCACCACAGCAAGCGTCTGATGGGGCGCTCCCCGCCTTCCTGATCCGCCAGGCGGCCAGAAGGCGTCCCTGGAAGGCAGAGGCACACCAGACGCTCCGGGGGTGGCCTGAAGGGAACCAGACGTGGCCGCGGACCCGGGGGCCGTCCGTGCGGCCCGCGAGCCCCTCGACCTGCACCTGGCCGCCCCCACTGCAGCCCAGCTCCGGCGTCGCCACCTGTCTGCCGGGGTGGATCTCCACAGCTCCATACGGCAAAAGCCGCCCCTCCGCCGTTTCGCCATGGCCGGGGGCGGGAGCGGGATCGAGGGCCCAGGCCGCTTCCCCGGGCCTGCCGGCCACCTGGGGCGGGGTCCTGAGCTCGGACGGTGGCGTGGGGGCGAGGGTGGCGTTGCTGGGTCTTAGGGGCCGTGCCAACTCACTGGTGGCTCCCAGTGGCTTCGGGCCAGCTTCTGTCGGGCAGGAGGGCCGGTCCGGTCTGCGTCTGAGCTGCGCCTAGCGCAGCGTGGGCGGGCAGGTGGGATGCCCAAGGGCCCGCGGTCTCCGGGCCCGGAAGCCTCCTGGGCCACTTCCCCGTGAGCGGCCTGCGGGATGTGGGGCGTGGCACTTAGCTCCCAAAAGTTTGCTGGCTCCCGCCCGCCCTGGGCTGGGGGGTCGCC
Organism: Globicephala melas; assembly: GCF_963455315.2. Classification (NCBI taxonomy): domain Eukaryota; kingdom Metazoa; phylum Chordata; class Mammalia; order Artiodactyla; family Delphinidae; genus Globicephala; species Globicephala melas. The sequence goes on along the minus strand of NW_027207443.1, from coordinate 17,377 downwards.
AGCACCTCCGCCACGCCCAGGTGCCCGAGATCTCCGTTCCGCTGCCTAGGCGGGCGGCGGGGCCCTGCCGGGACGGGCGGGCCGCTGGGCTGACGGTAAGGCCCAAGCGCCTGCTGAGCTGCGCCTCAAGAGGCAGCCCGCGACCCCGCCGGCATGTACTTCCAAAGCAGCCTAGAAGGGCCCGATCTCGCCGCGATCGCGGAAGCTAAGCAGGGTCGGGCCTGGTTAGAACTTGGATGGGAGACCTCTAGGGAAGACCGGGTGCTCTAGGCTTTTTGCCTCCCGCTCGGCCTTCTCCTTTTGTCGCTCGCGGCGTTCGCGGCTATCTCCGCCCCCGCCCGCCACAGCTGCAAGCCCCAGCTCCTCAGGCCCCTCCCACCACAGCAAGCATCTGATGGGGCGCTCCCCGCCTTCCTGATCCGCCAGGCGGCCAGAAGGCGTCCCTGGAAGGCAGAGGCACACCAGACGCTCCGGGGGTGGCCTGAAGGGAACCAGACGTGGCCGCGGACCCGGGGGCCGTCCGTGCGGCCCGCGAGCCCCTCGACCTGCACCTGGCCGCCCCCACTGCAGCCCAGCTCCGGCGTCGCCACCTGTCTGCCGGGGTGGCTCTCCACAGCTCCATACGGAAAAAGCCGCCCCTCCGCCGTTTCGCCATGGCCGAGGGCGGGAGCGGGATCGAGGGCCCAGGCCGCTTCCCCGGGCCTGCCGGCCACCTGGGGCGGGTTCCTGAGCTCGGACGGTGGCGTGGGGGCGAGGGTGGCGTTGCTGGGTCTTAGGGGCCGTGCCAACTCAATGGTGGCTCCCAGTGGCTTCGGGCCAGCTTCTGTCGGGCAGGAGGGCCGGTCCGGTCTGCGTCTGAGGTGCGCCTAGCGCAGCGTGGGCGGGCAGGTGGGATGCCCAAGGGCCCGCGGTCTCCGGGCCCGGAAGCCTCCTGGGCCACTTCCCCGTGAGCGGCCTGCGGGATGTGGGGCGTGGCGCCTAGCTCCCAAAAGTTTGCTGGCTCCCGCCCGCCCTGGGCTGGGGGGTCGCCAGCACTTCCGCCACCCCCAGGTGCCCGAGATCTCCGTTCCGCTGCCTAGGCGGGCGGCGGGGCCCTGCCGGGACGGGCGGGCCGCTGGGCTGACGGTAAGGCCCAAGCGCCTGCTGAGCTGCGCCTCAAGAGGCAGCCCGCGACCCCGCCGGCATGTACTGCCAAAGCAGCCTAGAAGGGCCCGATCTCGCCGCGATCGCGGAAGCTAAGCAGGTTCGGGCCTGGTTAGAACTTGGATGGGAGACCTCTAGGGAAGACCGGGTGCTCTAGGATTTTTGCCTCCCGCTCCGCCTTCTCCTTTTGTCGCTCGCGGCGTTCGCGGCTATCTCCGCCCCCGCCCGGCACAGCTGCAAGCCCCACCTCCTCAGGCCCCTCCCACCACAGCAAGCGTCTGATGGGGCGCTCCCCGCCTTCCTGATCCGCCAGGCGGCCAGAAGGCGTCCCTGGAAGGCAGAGGCACACCAGACGCTCCGGGGGTGGCCTGAAGGGAACCAGACGTGGCCGCGGACCCGGGGGCCGTCCGTGCGGCCCGCGAGCCCCTCGACCTGCACCTGGCCGCCCCCACTGCAACCCAGCCCCTGCGTCGCCACCTGTCTGCCGGGGTGGCTCTCCACAGCTCCATACGGAAAAAGCCGCCCCTCCGCCGTTTCGCCATGGCCGGGGGCGGGAGCGGGATCGAGGGCCCAGGCCGCTTCCCCGGGCCTGCCGGCCACCTGGGGCGGGGTCCTGAGCTCGGACGGTGGCGTGGGGGCGAGGGTGGCGTTGCTGGGTCTTAGGGGCCGTGCCAACTCAATGGTGGCTCCCAGTGGCTTCGGGCCAGCTTCTGTCGGGCAGGAGGGCCGGTCCGGTCTGCGTCTGAGCTGCGCCTAGCGCAGCATGGGCGGGCAGGTGGGATGCCCAAGGGCCCGCGGTCTCCGGGCCCGGAAGCCTCCTGGGCCACTTCCCCGTGAGCGGCCTGCGGGATGTGGGGCGTGGCACCTAGCTCCCAAAAGTTTGCTGGCTCCCGCCCGCCCTGGGCTGGGGGGTCGCCAGCACCTCCGCCACCCCCAGGTGCCCGAGATCTCCGTTCCCCTGCCTAGGCGGGCGGCGGGGCCCTGCCGGGACGGGCGGGCCGCTGGGCTGACGGTAAGGCCCAAGCGCCTGCTGAGCTGCGCCTCAAGAGGCAGCCCGCGACCCCGCCGGCATGTACTGCCAAAGCAGCCTAGAAGGGCCCGATCTCGCCGCGATCGCGGAAGCTAAGCAGGTTCGGGCCTGGTTAGAACTTGGATGGGAGACCTCTAGGGAAGACCGGGTGCTCTAGGATTTTTGCCTCCCGCTCCGCCTTCTCCTTTTGTCGCTCGCGGCGTTCGCGGCTATCTCCGCCCCCGCCCGGCACAGCTGCAAGCCCCACCTCCTCAGGCCCCTCCCACCACAGCAAGCGTCTGATGGGGCGCTCCCCGCCTTCCTGATCCGCCAGGCGGCCAGAAGGCGTCCCTGGAAGGCAGAGGCACACCAGACGCTCCGGGGGTGGCCTGAAGGGAACCAGACGTGGCCGCGGACCCGGGGGCCGTCCGTGCGGCCCGCGAGCCCCTCGACCTGCACCTGGCCGCCCCCACTGCAGCCCAGCCCCTGCGTCGCCACCTGTCTGCCGGGGTGGCTGTCCACAGCTCCATACGGAAAAAGCCGCCCCTCCGCCGTTTCGCCATGGCCGGGAGCGGGAGCGGGATCGAGGGCCCAGGCCGCTTCCCCGGGCCTGCCGGCCACCTGGGGCGGGGTCCTGAGCTCGGACGGTGGCGTGGGGGCGAGGGTGGCGTTGCTGGGTCTTAGGGGCCGTGCCAACTCAATGGTGGCTCCCAGTGGCTTCGGGCCAGCTTCTGTCGGGCAGGAGGGCCGGTCCGGTCTGCGTCTGAGCTGCGCCTAGCGCAGCGTGGGCGGGCAGGTGGGATGCCCAAGGGCCCGCGGTCTCCGGGCCCGGAAGCCTCCTGGGCCACTTCCCCGTGAGCGGCCTGCGGGATGTGGGGCGTGGCGCCTAGCTCCCAAAAGTTTGCTGGCTCCCGCCCGCCCTGGGCTGGGGGGTCGCCAGCACCTCCGCCACCCCCAGGTGCCCGAGATCTCCGTTCCGCTGCCTAGGCGGGCGGCGGGGCCCTGCCGGGACGGGCGGGCCGCTGGGCTGACGGTAAGGCCCAAGCGCCTGCTGAGCTGCGCCTCAAGAGGCAGCCCGCGACCCCGCCGGCATGTACTGCCAAAGCAGCCTAGAAGGGCCCGATCTCGCCGCGATCGCGGAAGCTAAGCAGGTTCGGGCCTGGTTAGAACTTGGATGGGAGACCTCTAGGGAAGACCGGGTGCTCTAGGCTTTTTGCCTCCCGCTCCGCCTTCTCCTTTTGTCGCTCGCGGCGTTCGCGGCTATCTCCGCCCCCGCCCGGCACAGCTGCAAGCCACACCTCCTCAGGCCCCTCCCACCACAGCAAGCGTCTGATGGGGCGCTCCCCGCCTTCCTGATCCGCCAGGCGGCCAGAAGGCGTCCCTGGAAGGCAGAGGCACACCAGACGCTCCGGGGGTGGCCTGAAGGGAACCAGACGTGGCCGCGGACCCGGGGGCCGTCCGTGCGGCCCGCGAGCCCCTCGACCTGCACCTGGCCGCCCCCACTGCAGCCCAGCTCCGGCGTCGCCACCTGTCTGCCGGGGTGGCTCTCCACAGCTGCATACGGAAAACGCCGCCCCTCCGCCGTTTCGCCATGGCCGAGGGCGGGAGCGGGATCGAGGGCCCAGGCCGCTTCCCCGGGCCTGCCGGCCACCTGGGGCGGGTTCCTGAGCTCGGACGGTGGCGTGGGGGCGAGGGTGGCGTTGCTGGGTCTTAGGGGCCTTGCCAACTCAATGGTGGCTCCCAGTGGCTTCGGGCCAGCTTCTGTCGGGCAGGAGGGCCGGTCCGGTCTGCGTCTGAGCTGCGCCTAGCGCAGCGTGGGCGGGCAGGTGGGATGCCCAAGGGCCCGCGGTCTCCGGGCCCGGAAGCCTCCTGGGCCACTTCCCCGTGAGCGGCCTGCGGGATGTGGGGCGTGGCGCCTAGCTCCCAAAAGTTTGCTGGCTCCCGCCCGCCCTGGGCTGGGTGGTCGCCAGCACCTCCGCCACCCCCAGGTGCCCGAGATCTCCGTTCCGCTGCCTAGGCGGGCGGCGGGGCCCTGCCGGGACGGGCGGGCCGCTGGGCTGACGGTAAGGCCCAAGCGCCTGCTGAGCTGCGCCTCAAGAGGCAGCCCGTGACCCCGCCGGCATGTACTGCCAAAGCAGCCTAGAAGGGCCCGATCTCGCCGCGATCGCGGAAGCTAAGCAGGTTCGGGCCTGGTTAGAACTTGGATGGGAGACCTCTAGGGAAGACCGGGTGCTCTAGGCTTTTTGCCTCCCGCTCCGCCTTCTCCTTTTGTCGCTCGCGGCGTTCGCGGCTATCTCCGCCCCCGCCCGGCACAGCTGCAAGCCCCAGCTCCTCAGGCCCCTCCCACCACAGCAAGCGTCTGATGGGGCGCTCCCCGCCTTCCTGATCCGCCAGGCGGCCAGAAGGCGTCCCTGGAAGGCAGAGGCACACCAGACGCTCCGGGGGTGGCCTGAAGGGAACCAGACGTGGCCGCGGACCCGGGGGCCGTCCGTGCGGCCCGCGAGCCCCTCGACCTGCACCTGGCCGCCCCCACTGCAGCCCAGCTCCGGCGTCGCCACCTGTCTGCCGGGGTGGCTCTCCACAGCTCCATACGGAAAAAGCCGCCCCTCCGCCGTTTCGCCATGGCCGAGGGCGGGAGCGGGATCGAGGGCCCAGGCCGCTTCCCCGGGCCTGCCGGCCACCTGGGGCGGGTTCCTGAGCTCGGACGGTGGCGTGGGGGCGAGGGTGGCGTTGCTGGGTCTTAGGGGCCGTGCCAACTCAATGGTGGCTCCCAGTGGCTTCGGGCCAGCTTCTGTCGGGCAGGAGGGCCGGTCCGGTCTGCGTCTGAGGTGCGCCTAGCGCAGCGTGGGCGGGCAGGTGGGATGCCCAAGGGCCCGCGGTCTCCGGGCCCGGAAGCCTCCTGGGCCACTTCCCCGTGAGCGGCCTGCGGGATCTGGGGCGTGGCGCCTAGCTCCCAAAAGTTTGCTGGCTCCCGCCCGCCCTAGGCTGGGGGGTCGCCAGCACCTCCGCCACCCCCAGGTGCCCGAGATCTCCGTTCCGCTGCCTAGGCGGGCGGCGGGGCCCTGCCTGGACGGGCGGGCCGCTGGGCTGACGGTAAGGCCCAAGCGCCTGCTGAGCTGCGCCTCAAGAGGCAGCCCGCGACCCCGCCGGCATGTACTGCCAAAGCAGCCTAGAAGGGCCTGATCTCGCCGCGATCGCGGAAGCTAAGCAGGTTCGGGCCTGGTTAGAACTTGGATGGGAGACCTCTAGGGAAGACCGGGTGCTCTAGGCTTTTTGCCTCCCGCTCCGCCTTCTCCTTTTGTCGCTCGCGGCGTTCGCGGCTATCTCCGCCCCCGCCCGCCACAGCTGCAAGCCCCAGCTCCTCAGGCCCCTCCCACCACAGCAAGCGTCTGATGGGGCGCTCCCCGCCTTCCTGATCCGCCAGGCGGCCAGAAGGCGTCCCTGGAAGGCAGAGGCACACCAGACGCTCCGGGGGTGGCCTGAAGGGAACCAGACGTGGCCGCGGACCCGGGGGCCGTCCGTGCGGCCCGCGAGCCCCTCGACCTGCACCTGGCCGCCCCCACTGCAGCCCAGCTCCGGCGTCGCCACCTGTCTGCCGGGGTGGCTCTCCACAGCTCCATACGGAAAAAGCCGCCCCTCCGCCGTTTCGCCATGGCCGAGGGCGGGAGCGGGATCGAGGGCCCAGGCCGCTTCCCCGGGCCTGCCGGCCACCTGGGGCGGGTTCCTGAGCTCGGACGGTGGCGTGGGGGCGAGGGTGGCGTTGCTGGGTCTTAGGGGCCGTGCCAACTCAATGGTGGCTCCCAGTGGCTTCGGGCCAGCTTCTGTCGGGCAGGAGGGCCGGTCCGGTCTGCGTCTGAGGTGCGCCTAGCGCAGCGTGGGCGGGCAGGTGGGATGCCCAAGGGCCCGCGGTCTCCGGGCCCGGAAGCCTCCTGGGCCACTTCCCCGTGAGCGGCCTGCGGGATGTGGGGCGTGGCGCCTAGCTCCCAAAAGTTTGCTGGCTCCCGCCCGCCCTGGGCTGGGGGGTCGCCAGCACCTCCGCCACCCCCAGGTGCCCGAGATCTCCGTTCCGCTGCCTAGGCGGGCGGCGGGGCCCTGCCGGGACGGGCGGGCCGCTGGGCTGACGGTAAGGCCCAAGCGCCTGCTGAGCTGCGCCTCAAGAGGCAGCCCGCGACCCCGCCGGCATGTACTGCCAAAGCAGCCTAGAAGGGCCCGATCTCGCCGCGATCGCGGAAGCTAAGCAGGTTCGGGCCTGGTTAGAACTTGGATGGGAGACCTCTAGGGAAGACCGGGTGCTCTAGGATTTTTGCCTCCCGCTCCGCCTTCTCCTTTTGTCGCTCGCGGCGTTCGCGGCTATCTCCGCCCCCGCCCGGCACAGCTGCAAGCCCCACCTCCTCAGGCCCCTCCCACCACAGCAAGCGTCTGATGGGGCGCTCCCCGCCTTCCTGATCCGCCAGGCGGCCAGAAGGCGTCCCTGGAAGGCAGAGGCACACCAGACGCTCCGGGGGTGGCCTGAAGGGAACCAGACGTGGCCGCGGACCCGGGGGCCGTCCGTGCGGCCCGCGAGCCCCTCGACCTGCACCTGGCCGCCCCCACTGCAACCCAGCCCTTGCGTCGCCACCTGTCTGCCGGGGTGGCTCTCCACAGCTCCATACGGAAAAAGCCGCCCCTCCGCCGTTTCGCCATGGCCGGGGGCGGGAGCGGGATCGAGGGCCCAGGCCGCTTCCCCGGGCCTGCCGGCCACCTGGGGCGGGGTCCTGAGCTCGGACGGTGGCGTGGGGGCGAGGGTGGCGTTGCTGGGTCTTAGGGGCCGTGCCAACTCAATGGTGGCTCCCAGTGGCTTCGGGCCAGCTTCTGTCGGGCAGGAGGGCCGGTCCGGTCTGCGTCTGAGCTGCGCCTAGCGCAGCATGGGCGGGCAGGTGGGATGCCCAAGGGCCCGCGGTCTCCGGGCCCGGAAGCCTCCTGGGCCACTTCCCCGTGAGCGGCCTGCGGGATGTGGGGCGTGGCACCTAGCTCCCAAAAGTTTGCTGGCTCCCGCCCGCCCTGGGCTGTGGGGTCGCCAGCACCTCCGCCACCCCCAGGTGCCCGAGATCTCCGTTCCCCTGCCTAGGCGGGCGGCAGGGCCCTGCCGGGACGGGCGGGCCGCTGGGCTGACGGTAAGGCCCAAGCGCCTGCTGAGCTGCGCCTCAAGAGGCAGCCCGCGACCCCGCCGGCATGTACTGCCAAAGCAGCCTAGAAGGGCCCGATCTCGCCGCGATCGCGGAAGCTAAGCAGGTTCGGGCCTGGTTAGAACTTGGATGGGAGACCTCTAGGGAAGACCGGGTGCTCTAGGATTTTTGCCTCCCGCTCCGCCTTCTCCTTTTGTCGCTCGCGGCGTTCGCGGCTATCTCCGCCCCCGCCCGGCACAGCTGCAAGCCCCACCTCCTCAGGCCCCTCCCACCACAGCAAGCGTCTGATGGGGCGCTCCCCGCCTTCCTGATCCGCCAGGCGGCCAGAAGGCGTCCCTGGAAGGCAGAGGCACACCAGACGCTCCGGGGGTGGCCTGAAGGGAACCAGACGTGGCCGCGGACCCGGGGGCCGTCCGTGCGGCCCGCGAGCCCCTCGACCTGCACCTGGCCGCCCCCACTGCAACCCAGCCCCTGCGTCGCCACCTGTCTGCCGGGGTGGCTCTCCACAGCTCCATACGGAAAAAGCCGCCCCTCCGCCGTTTCGCCATGGCCGGGGGCGGGAGCGGGATCGAGGGCCCAGGCCGCTTCCCCGGGCCTGCCGGCCACCTGGGGCGGGGTCCTGAGCTCGGACGGTGGCGTGGGGGCGAGGGTGGCGTTGCTGGGTCTTAGGGGCCGTGCCAACTCAATGGTGGCTCCCAGTGGCTTCGGGCCAGCTTCTGTCGGGCAGGAGGGCCGGTCCGGTCTGCGTCTGAGCTGCGCCTAGCGCAGCATGGGCGGGCAGGTGGGATGCCCAAGGGCCCGCGGTCTCCGGGCCCGGAAGCCTCCTGGGCCACTTCCCCGTGAGCGGCCTGCGGGATGTGGGGCGTGGCACCTAGCTCCCAAAAGTTTGCTGGCTCCCGCCCGCCCTGGGCTGTGGGGTCGCCAGCACCTCCGCCACCCCCAGGTGCCCGAGATCTCCGTTCCCCTGCCTAGGCGGGCGGCGGGGCCCTGCCGGGACGGGCGGGCCGCTGGGCTGACGGTAAGGCCCAAGCGCCTGCTGAGCTGCGCCTCAAGAGGCAGCCCGCGACCCCGCCGGCATGTACTGCCAAAGCAGCCTAGAAGGGCCCGATCTCGCCGCGATCGCGGAAGCTAAGCAGGTTCGGGCCTGGTTAGAACTTGGATGGGAGACCTCTAGGGAAGACCGGGTGCTCTAGGCTTTTGGCCTCCCGCTCCGCCTTCTCCTTTTATCGCTCGCGGCGTTCGCGGCTATCTCCGCCCCCGCCCGGCACAGCTGCAAGCCCCACCTCCTCAGGCCCCTCCCACCACAGCAAGCGTCTGATGGGGCGCTCCCCGCCTTCCTGATCCGCCAGGCGGCCAGAAGGCGTCCCTGGAAGGCAGAGGCACACCAGACGCTCCGGGGGTGGCCTGAAGGGAACCAGACGTGGCCGCGGACCCGGGGGCCGTCCGTGCGGCCCGCGAGCCCCTCGACCTGCACCTGGCCGCCCCCACTGCAGCCCAGCTCCGGCGTCGCCACCTGTCTGCCGGGGTGGATCTCCACAGCTCCATACGGCAAAAGCCGCCCCTCCGCCGTTTCGCCATGGCCGGGGGCGGGAGCGGGATCGAGGGCCCAGGCCGCTTCCCCGGGCCTGCCGGCCACCTGGGGCGGGGTCCTGAGCTCGGACGGTGGCGTGGGGGCGAGGGTGGCGTTGCTGGGTCTTAGGGGCCGTGCCAACTCACTGGTGGCTCCCAGTGGCTTCGGGCCAGCTTCTGTCGGGCAGGAGGGCCGGTCCGGTCTGCGTCTGAGCTGCGCCTAGCGCAGCGTGGGCGGGCAGGTGGGATGCCCAAGGGCCCGCGGTCTCCGGGCCCGGAAGCCTCCTGGGCCACTTCCCCGTGAGCGGCCTGCGGGATCTGGGGCGTGGCGCCTAGCTCCCAAAAGTTTGCTGGCTCCCGCCCGCCCTGGGCTGGGGGGTCGCCAGCACCTCCGCCACACCCAGGTGCCCGAGACCTCCGTTCCCCTGCCTAGGCGGGCGGCGGGGCCCTGCCGGGACGGGCGGGCCGCTGGGCTGACGGTAAGGCCCAAGCGCCTGCTGAGCTGCGCCTCAAGAGGCAGCCCGCGACCCCGCCGGCATGTACTGCCAAAGCAGCCTAGAAGGGCCCGATCTCGCCGCGATCGCGGAAGCTAAGCAGGTTCGGGCCTGGTTAGAACTTGGATGGGAGACCTCTAGGGAAGACCGGGTGCTCTAGGATTTTTGCCTCCCGCTCCGCCTTCTCCTTTTGTCGCTCGCGGCGTTCGCGGCTATCTCCGCCCCTGCCCGCCACAGCTGCAAGCCCCACCTCCTCAGGCCCCTCCCACCACAGCAAGCGTCTGATGGGGCGCTCCCCGCCTTCCTGATCCGCCAGGCGGCCAGAAGGCGTCCCTGGAAGGCAGAGGCACACCAGACGCTCCGGGGGTGGCCTGAAGGGAACCAGACGTGGCCGCGGACCCGGGGGCCGTCCGTGCGGCCCGCGAGCCCCTCGACCTGCACCTGGCCGCCCCCACTGCAGCCCAGCCCCGGCGTCGCCACCTGTCTGCCGGGGTGGCTCTCCACAGCTCCATACGGAAAAAGCCGCCCCTCCGCCGTTTCGCCATGGCCGGGGGCGGGAGCGGGATCGAGGGCCCAGGCCGCTTCCCCGGGCCTGCCGGCCACCTGGGGCGGGGTCCTGAGCTCGGACGGTGGCGTGGGGGCGAGGGTGGCGTTGCTGGGTCTTAGGGGCCGTGCCAACTCAATGGTGGCTCCCAGTGGCTTCGGGCCAGCTTCTGTCGGGCAGGAGGGCCGGTCCGGTCTGCGTCTGAGCTGCGCCTAGCGCAGCGTGGGCGGGCAGGTGGGATGCCCAAGGGCCCGCGGTCTCCGGGCCCGGAAGCCTCCTGGGCCACTTCCCCGTGAGCGGCCTGCGGGATGTGGGGCGTGGCACCTAGCTCCCAAAAGTTTGCTGGCTCCCGCCCGCCCTGGGCTGGGGGGTCGCCAGCACCTCCGCCACCCCCAGGTGCCCGAGATCTCCGTTCCCCTGCCTAGGCGGGCGGCGGGGCCCTGCCGGGACGGGCGGGCCGCTGGGCTGACGGTAAGGCCCAAGCGCCTGCTGAGCTGCGCCTCAAGAGGCAGCCCGCGACCCCGCCGGCATGTACTTCCAAAGCAGCCTAGAAGGGCCCGATCTCGCCGCGATCGCGGAAGCTAAGCAGGTTCGGGCCTGGTTAGAACTTGGATGGGAGACCTCTAGGGAAGACCGGGTGCTCTAGGCTTTTTGCCTCCCGCTCCGCCTTCTCCTTTTGTCGCTCGCGGCGTTCGCGGCTATCTCCGCCCCCGCCCGCCACAGCTGCAAGCCCCAGCTCCTCAGGCCCCTCCCACCACAGCAAGCGTCTGATGGGGCGCTCCCCGCCTTCCTGATCCGCCAGGCGGCCAGAAGGCGTCCCTGGAAGGCAGAGGCACACCAGACGCTCCGGGGGTGGCCTGAAGGGAACCAGACGTGGCCGCGGACCCGGGGGCCGTCCGTGCGGCCCGCGAGCCCCTCGACCTGCACCTGGCCGCCCCCACTGCAGCCCAGCTCCGGCGTCGCCACCTGTCTGCCGGGGTGGATCTCCACAGCTCCATACGGCAAAAGCCGCCCCTCCGCCGTTTCGCCATGGCCGGGGGCGGGAGCGGGATCGAGGGCCCAGGCCGCTTCCCCGGGCCTGCCGGCCACCTGGGGCGGGGTCCTGAGCTCGGACGGTGGCGTGGGGGCGAGGGTGGCGTTGCTGGGTCTTAGGGGCCGTGCCAACTCACTGGTGGCTCCCAGTGGCTTCGGGCCAGCTTCTGTCGGGCAGGAGGGCCGGTCCGGTCTGCGTCTGAGCTGCGCCTAGCGCAGCGTGGGCGGGCAGGTGGGATGCCCAAGGGCCCGCGGTCTCCGGGCCCGGAAGCCTCCTGGGCCACTTCCCCGTGAGCGGCCTGCGGGATCTGGGGCGTGGCGCCTAGCTCCCAAAAGTTTGCTGGCTCCCGCCTGCCCTGGGCTGGGGGGTCGCCAGCACCTCCGCCACACCCAGGTGCCCGAGACCTCCGTTCCCCTGCCTAGGCGGGCGGCGGGGCCCTGCCGGGACGGGCGGGCCGCTGGGCTGACGGTAAGGCCCAAGCGCCTGCTGAGCTGCGCCTCAAGAGGCAGCCCGCGACCCCGCCGGCATGTACTGCCAAAGCAGCCTAGAAGGGCCCGATCTCGCCGCGATCGCGGAAGCTAAGCAGGTTCGGGCCTGGTTAGAACTTGGATGGGAGACCTCTAGGGAAGACCGGGTGCTCTAGGATTTTTGCCTCCCGCTCCGCCTTCTCCTTTTGTCGCTCGCGGCGTTCGCGGCTATCTCCGCCCCTGCCCGCCACAGCTGCAAGCCCCACCTCCTCAGGCCCCTCCCACCACAGCAAGCGTCTGATGGGGCGCTCCCCGCCTTCCTGATCCGCCAGGCGGCCAGAAGGCGTCCCTGGAAGGCAGAGGCACACCAGACGCTCCGGGGGTGGCCTGAAGGGAACCAGACGTGGCCGCGGACCCGGGGGCCGTCCGTGCGGCCCGCGAGCCCCTCGACCTGCACCTGGCCGCCCCCACTGCAGCCCAGCCCCGGCGTCGCCACCTGTCTGCCGGGGTGGCTCTCCACAGCTCCATACGGAAAAAGCCGCCCCTCCGCCGTTTCGCCATGGCCGGGGGCGGGAGCGGGATCGAGGGCCCAGGCCGCTTCCCCGGGCCTGCCGGCCACCTGGGGCGGGGTCCTGAGCTCGGACGGTGGCGTGGGGGCGAGGGTGGCGTTGCTGGGTCTTAGGGGCCGTGCCAACTCAATGGTGGCTCCCAGTGGCTTCGGGCCAGCTTCTGTCGGGCAGGAGGGCCGGTCCGGTCTGCGTCTGAGCTGCGCCTAGCGCAGCGTGGGCGGGCAGGTGGGATGCCCAAGGGCCCGCGGTCTCCGGGCCCGGAAGCCTCCTGGGCCACTTCCCCGTGAGCGGCCTGCGGGATGTGGGGCGTGGCACCTAGCTCCCAAAAGTTTGCTGGCTCCCGCCCGCCCTGGGCTGGGGGGTCGCCAGCACCTCCGCCACCCCCAGGTGCCCGAGATCTCCGTTCCCCTGCCTAGGCGGGCGGCGGGGCCCTGCCGGGACGGGCGGGCCGCTGGGCTGACGGTAAGGCCCAAGCGCCTGCTGAGCTGCGCCTCAAGAGGCAGCCCGCGACCCCGCCGGCATGTACTGCCAAAGCAGCCTAGAAGGGCCCGATCTCGCCGCGATCGCGGAAGCTAAGCAGGTTCGGGCCTGGTTAGAACTTGGATGGGAGACCTCTAGGGAAGACCGGGTGCTCTAGGCTTTTTGCCTCCCGCTCCGCCTTCTCCTTTTGTCGCTCGCGGCGTTCGCGGCTATCTCCGCCCCCGCCCGGCACAGCTGCAAGCCCCAGCTCCTCAGGCCCCTCCCACCACAGCAAGCGTCTGATGGGGCGCTCCCCGCCTTCCTGATCCGCCAGGCGGCCAGAAGGCGTCCCTGGAAGGCAGAGGCACACCAGACGCTCCGGGGGTGGCCTGAAGGGAACCAGACGTGGCCGCGGACCCGGGGGCCGTCCGTGCGGCCCGCGAGCCCCTCGACCTGCACCTGGCCGCCCCCACTGCAGCCCAGCTCCGGCGTCGCCACCTGTCTGCCGGGGTGGATCTCCACAGCTCCATACGGCAAAAGCCGCCCCTCCGCCGTTTCGCCATGGCCGGGGGCGGGAGCGGGATCGAGGGCCCAGGCCGCTTCCCCGGGCCTGCCGGCCACCTGGGGCGGGGTCCTGAGCTCGGACGGTGGCGTGGGGGCGAGGGTGGCGTTGCTGGGTCTTAGGGGCCGTGCCAACTCAATGGTGGCTCCCAGTGGCTTCGGGCCAGCTTCTGTCGGGCAGGAGGGCCGGTCCGGTCTGCGTCTGAGCTGCGCCTAGCGCAGCGTGGGCGGGCAGGTGGGATGCCCAAGGGCCCGCGGTCTCCGGGCCCGGAAGCCTCCTGGGCCACTTCCCCGTGAGCGGCCTGCGGGATGTGGGGCGTGGCACTTAGCTCCCAAAAGTTTGCTGGCTCCCGCCCGCCCTGGGCTGGGGGGTCGCCAGCACCTCCGCCACGCCCAGGTGCCCGAGATCTCCGTTCCGCTGCCTAGGCGGGCGGCGGGGCCCTGCCGGGACGGGCGGGCCGCTGGGCTGACGGTAAGGCCCAAGCGCCTGCTGAGCTGCGCCTCAAGAGGCAGCCCGCGACCCCGCCAGCATGTACTTCCAAAGCAGCCTAGAAGGGCCCGATCTCGCCGCGATCGCGGAAGCTAAGCAGGGTCGGGCCTGGTTAGAACTTGGATGGGAGACCTCTAGGGAAGACCGGGTGCTCTAGGCTTTTTGCCTCCCGCTCCGCCTTCTCCTTTTGTCGCTCGCGGCGTTCGCGGCTATCTCCGCCCCCGCCCGCCACAGCTGCAAGCCCCAGCTCCTCAGGCCCCTCCCACCACAGCAAGCGTCTGATGGGGCGCTCCCCGCCTTCCTGATCCGCCAGGCGGCCAGAAGGCGTCCCTGGAAGGCAGAGGCACACCAGACGCTCCGGGGGTGGCCTGAAGGGAACCAGACGTGGCCGCGGACCCGGGGGCCGTCCGTGCGGCCCGCGAGCCCCTCGACCTGCACCTGGCCGCCCCCACTGCAGCCCAGCTCCGGCGTCGCCACCTGTCTGCCGGGGTGGCTCTCCACAGCTCCATACGGAAAAAGCCGCCCCTCCGCCGTTTCGCCATGGCCGAGGGCGGGAGCGGGATCGAGGGCCCAGGCCGCTTCCCCGGGCCTGCCGGCCACCTGGGGCGGGTTCCTGAGCTCGGACGGTGGCGTGGGGGCGAGGGTGGCGTTGCTGGGTCTTAGGGGCCTTGCCAACTCAATGGTGGCTCCCAGTGGCTTCGGGCCAGCTTCTGTCGGGCAGGAGGGCCGGTCCGGTCTGCGTCTGAGGTGCGCCTAGCGCAGCGTGGGCGGGCAGGTGGGATGCCCAAGGGCCCGCGGTCTCCGGGCCCGGAAGCCTCCTGGGCCACTTCCCCGTGAGCGGCCTGCGGGATCTGGGGCGTGGCGCCTAGCTCCCAAAAGTTTGCTGGCTCCCGCCCGCCCTGGGCTGGGGGGTCGCCAGCACCTCCGCCACACCCAGGTGCCGGAGATCTCCGTTACGCTGCCTAGGCGGGCGGCGGGGCCCTGCCGGGACGGGCGGGCCGCTGGGCTGACGGTAAGGCCCAAGCGCCTGCTGAGCTGCGCCTCAAGAGGCAGCCCGCGACCCCGCCGGCATGTACTGCCAAAGCAGCCTAGAAGGGCCCGATCTCGCCGCGATCGCGGAAGCTAAGCAGGTTCGGGCCTGGTTAGAACTTGGATGGGAGACCTCTAGGGAAGACCGGGTGCTCTAGGATTTTTGCCTCCCGCTCCGCCTTCTCCTTTTGTCGCTCGCGGCGTTCGCGGCTATCTCCGCCCCCGCCCGGCACAGCTGCAAGCCCCACCTCCTCAGGCCCCTCCCACCACAGCAAGCGTCTGATGGGGCGCTCCCCGCCTTCCTGATCCGCCAGGCGGCCAGAAGGCGTCCCTGGAAGGCAGAGGCACACCAGACGCTCCGGGGGTGGCCTGAAGGGAACCAGACGTGGCCGCGGACCCGGGGGCCGTCCGTGCGGCCCGCGAGCCCCTCGACCTGCACCTGGCCGCCCCCACTGCAGCCCAGCCCCGGCGTCGCCACCTGTCTGCCGGGGTGGCTCTCCACAGCTCCATACGGAAAAAGCCGCCCCTCCGCCGTTTCGCCATGGCCGGGGGCGGGAGCGGGATCGAGGGCCCAGGCCGCTTCCCCGGGCCTGCCGGCCACCTGGGGCGGGGTCCTGAGCTCGGACGGTGGCGTGGGGGCGAGGGTGGCGTTGCTGGGTCTTAGGGGCCGTGCCAACTCAATGGTGGCTCCCAGTGGCTTCGGGCGAGCTAATGTCGGGCAGGAGGGCTGGTCCGGTCTGCGTCTGAGCTGCGCCTAGCGCAGCGTGGGCAGGCAGGTGGGATGCCCAAGGGCCCGCGGTCTCCGGCCCGGAAGCCTCCTGGGCCACTTCCCCGTGAGCGGCCTGCGGGATGTGGGGCGTGGCACCTAGCTCCCAAAAGTTTGCTGGCTCCCGCCCGCCCTGGGCTGCGGGGTCGCCAGCACCTCCGCCACCCCCAGGTGCCCGAGATCTCCGTTCCCCTGCCTAGGCGGGCGGCGGGGCCCTGCCGGGACGGGCGGGCCGCTGGGCTGACGGTAAGGCCCAAGCGCCTGCTGAGCTGCGCCTCAAGAGGCAGCCCGCGACCCCGCCGGCATGTACTTCCAAAGCAGCCTAGAAGGGCCCGATCTCGCCGCGATCGCGGAAGCTAAGCAGGTTCGGGCCTGGTTAGAACTTGGATGGGAGACCTCTAGGGAAGACCGGGTGCTCTAGGCTTTTTGCCTCCCGCTCCGCCTTCTCCTTTTGTCGCTCGCGGCGTTCGCGGCTATCTCCGCCCCCGCCCGCCACAGCTGCAAGCCCCAGCTCCTCAGGCCCCTCCCACCACAGCAAGCGTCTGATGGGGCGCTCCCCGCCTTCCTGATCCGCCAGGCGGCCAGAAGGCGTCCCTGGAAGGCAGAGGCACACCAGACGCTCCGGGGGTGGCCTGAAGGGAACCAGACGTGGCCGCGGACCCGGGGGCCGTCCGTGCGGCCCGCGAGCCCCTCGACCTGCACCTGGCCGCCCCCACTGCAGCCCAGCCCCGGCGTCGCCACCTGTCTGCCGGGGTGGCTCTCCACAGCTCCATACGGAAAAAGCCGCCCCTCCGCCGTTTCGCCATGGCCGGGGGCGGGAGCGGGATCGAGGGCCCAGGCCGCTTCCCCGGGCCTGCCGGCCACCTGGGGCGGGGTCCTGAGCTCGGACGGTGGCGTGGGGGCGAGGGTGGCGTTGCTGGGTCTTAGGGGCCGTGCCAACTCACTGGTGGCTCCCAGTGGCTTCGGGCGAGCTTCTGTCGGGCAGGAGGGCCGGTCCGGTCTGCGTCTGAGCTGCGCCTAGCGCAGCGTGGGCGGGCATGTGGGATGCCCAAGGGCCCGCGGTCTCCGGGCCCGGAAGCCTCCTGGGCCACTTCCCCGTGAGCGGCCTGCGGGATCTGGGGCGTGGCGCCTAGCTCCCAAAAGTTTGCTGGCTCCCGCCCGCCCTGGGCTGGGGGGTCGCCAGCACCTCCGCCACCTCCAGGTGCCCGAGATCTCCGTTCCGCTGCCTAGGCGGGCGGCGGGGCCCTGCCGGGACGGGCGGGCCGCTGGGCTGACGGTAAGGCCCAAGCGCCTGCTGAGCTGCGCCTCAAGAGGCAGCCCGCGACCCCGCCGGCATGTACTGCCAAAGCAGCCTAGAAGGGCCCGATCTCGCCGCGATCGCGGAAGCTAAGCAGGTTCGGGCCTGGTTAGAACTTGGATGGGAGACCTCTAGGGAAGACCGGGTGCTCTAGGATTTTTGCCTCCCGCTCCGCCTTCTCCTTTTGTCGCTCGCGGCGTTCGCGGCTATCTCCGCCCCTGCCCGCCACAGCTGCAAGCCCCACCTCCTCAGGCCCCTCCCACCACAGCAAGCGTCTGATGGGGCGCTCCCCGCCTTCCTGATCCGCCAGGCGGCCAGAAGGCGTCCCTGGAAGGCAGAGGCACACCAGACGCTCCGGGGGTGGCCTGAAGGGAACCAGACGTGGCCGCGGACCCGGGGGCCGTCCGTGCGGCCCGCGAGCCCCTCGACCTGCACCTGGCCGCCCCCACTGCAGCCCAGCTCCGGCGTCGCCACCTGTCTGCCGGGGTGGATCTCCACAGCTCCATACGGCAAAAGCCGCCCCTCCGCCGTTTCGCCATGGCCGGGGGCGGGAGCGGGATCGAGGGCCCAGGCCGCTTCCCCGGGCCTGCCGGCCACCTGGGGCGGGGTCCTGAGCTCGGACGGTGGCGTGGGGGCGAGGGTGGCGTTGCTGGGTCTTAGGGGCCGTGCCAACTCACTGGTGGCTCCCAGTGGCTTTGGGCCAGCTTCTGTCGGGCAGGAGGGCTGGTCCGGTCTGCGTCTGAGCTGCGCCTAGCGCAGCGTGGGCGGGCAGGTGGGATGCC